>NW_022900926.1:10283576-10347234 GCF_012274545.1 Fukomys damarensis | reverse complement strand
GCTCGGGAGCCCGGAGGAGGCGGCGCCTCCCGCGATCCGCCGCGGTCCCCACTGGGGGCGACTCTGGCGCGCGCTGCTCTAAACCTGAGCAGGATGGTCATGGTGGTGACACACCTGGTGCACTGCATCCACCGCAGGTAAGCGCAGCGTCTTTGCGCGGGTTTCAGTTTCCAAAGCATGGGTCAGTTTAGGAATCTGTGGCTCTGGGAAGGGGCTTTGGACCTTCTGTTTTATTCTCACCAGGCTAGTTGGTTCTTAAGGAAGACGGGGGAGAGAGACTTTTGTATGATTTGCACAACCCTGTCTGGTGGAGGTAAAGATGAGTAGCAGTGTTCTTTCCAACCTCTCCTTCCGGACTCTGAAATTTGCTGGCTTGGCAGAATTTTGTCTTCAGCCTCCGCGTTGTTTCCCTTTGAAAAATGAGATTAAAGGTACTTTAAAATTGTTCTTAAAGATTTCTGTCTAGGGAAAGGAACTGCAAGCAATACAGGTAAATCCAGGTGCCGTAATTAACAGCCTTTTCCAGATGAACGAGAACAGTTAATATTCGGCATTAATCTTGATCAACATTGAACATTGGATGATTGGGGGAAAAGTTCATACTGCAGTTATCTCGTTATGTGTTAGAAATAAACTGACAACACACGCAATACCGAGAAAACAACCCGAAAACCCAAGCACCGGGGGCTTACTCTTTGTAAATAGAGTCCGCAGATGTAAATAAAAATTAGCACTTCTCTGAGCAGAATAACTTCTCCACAGTGGTACCAGTTAGACAGTGAAGCCCTCCCCAAATGTAGTTGTTTTTATTTTTGGTGACAGTTGTGGAATCAAACCTACAGAAGGCTCTTCATGTGAAAGGAGAGAGACGAGAGCAAGATATTAGACCAAGTAGATCTGAATAAACATGCTTACCTGTGAGCTACCGAGGAAGAAATACTCAGGATGTGATAGCTATAGCTTCAATTGCTCTCAATCGGCTGGAGATTTTTAAAGAAAGGAATTCTTTTCCAAATAAGTAAGACAAGAGCCTACAAATACTGCCTAGCCTGTAGCAGTTGTAATCAATAACAGAAAAATATTTTCTTCCGATTTTGATATTAGACTTTATTTCTTGCTTGCAGATAAATTTACTAGTGACATACACACACACACACACACACACACACACAAATACAAATACACAAATGGGTTATTTCCCTAAGGTATCTGAAGGGATTTTTTTCATATTAAAAGCAAAGCAGAATATAAATCATGCACGGACAGATTTGCTTTTGAGTGGTAATTGGGAAAAACTTGGACTTTCTGGACAGATAATTGCCTGTCGAGCCTTTTTCAAAGCATCATTTAGTGTTCACGGTGCATTCCTGAGTGAGGCCATGAAAGTCTGAACAAAAGGACTGTCCCTGTAGACCAAATGTGACTTAGCTCAGGATCTGCAGTTCGCGAAACCTTGCTGTTGCCTGGATGTAGGACTTAGGCATGCCCAGGGGCCCTGGGAGATGAAGGCCTTGGGAAGTTGAGGAGGGAGCGTACTTCTGTCCTGCTGGGTCATTTTGGGTCATTTAGAAGACCTCTAGTGCGTCCAGGCCTCAGTTTGGTTGGCGTTAGAGAAAAGGGAGAGGCAGTCTTGAGGACCCTGTTTCCAGGAAGAAAGACTTCTACAAAGATACCGATTCCCATTTCCAGTTTGTTCTGGAGCAACTGGAGCCCAGCTGCACACGGTCAACAGGCTTTGATCATCAAAAGGGAGAAAGTCCTGTGAGGTTGGTTCCTTTCGGGGCTGCTTGGAAAGATCCATCCCTTCCTCCTTCTTTGGTGTAAATGCATGGGCCACTGTTCTTACTGCACCCCACTTTCAGAGCTGTGACCCTCTTGTGGCTGGAGAGAAGTTGCCTGGGGCCTGGACATTAAGTGTGGTCTCTGCCTTTTCCCTGCGGTACTGCCAAGGTCTGCATTCCTACCTCCCTCTGAGAAATTATCAGAAGCTTCCGGAGGCTCAGGAATTTAGGGAGAAAATATGCTCCCAAGTCCTTGTCTCGGCCTCCTGTGGGATGGCTTTTAGAAGGTGTCCTCATCGGTCCCTGGTCTGCAGTGACATTTCTGTTCAAGTGGGCACTAATGTTGAGAACAGTAGCAACAAAAGAAGAAAATGGGGTAGGCAGACTGTTCTGTCCCTTCCTCTCTCCCCCAGTTAGGATACAGGACAGGAAGTCAAACAACTCCAGTGCAAGCCATCTTGTGCCCTGTCACACACCTGTCCTCCATGACCCACAGTATTTTTCATTACCACAGAGAAAATGGGATGGGATCAACTCCCATGGTGTTAGCCTGTGCAGCGAATTCTTGAAGTAGAATTTACTCCATTTTGTCCTCAACAATTCAGTAGCGTCAGAACTTCAGTCCTAACATGTGTAAGAACATATTTTCCTTTTCAAATTTATGTCCGGCCCTCCTTTACCCCTTGCCCCTTTACCACTTTTGAGCTGGGATCAATTAAACTAATTTTGGGGATGAGACACGGGTTCAGCTGTAGCTTTCCCTTCTCAAAACCCAGACCAGGCTAACTCCTAAGTATTTTCAATAAAGAACATGTGGTCAAAAGTGTTATTTTACTAATGAAATGCGAACTTTCTCCACTGACTCCGGCATCTGATTTTTCTCAGCAATCTAAAAAGATAGCGAATTGCCTGTGTTTGTGTAGCGTGTGAGGTTGTTGTCCTGGACCTAGTCATTGATTGAATTTGATTGAAGAAATGAGTTTTCCATTGCTTAGATGATTCGTACCTTTGGTTTTAGCAATTTAATGGCAGGATAATTGTGTCTACACAGAAGTAGAGATGCATGTACATTAACTGGAATCTAGGCAGGAAGCCAGAAGTATCAAATTAGATGCAGGATTGATATATTCATGTCCACAAATGCCAGGAATTCTGTTGTCAAGGCTATCATTTGCTTTCCACCCAGCCAGTGTCTTTAAGATTGTCACCTCTCGGAGCACAGTTTGAGGGGACAGACTCATGCCAAGGATTGAGAAGAGCCCGGTGTTGTTTCTCTGTGACATTTTCTGGCCCAACAGCTCAGCAGGGCTGGATAAATGTGGGTGAGGGCTGCATCTTTGCAATGTGCCGGTCCAGCAGGAGTCCGAGTATTTGCACTGCTTGGTGCTGTGCCGAGCTGACAGAGAATGGGACTTGGCCCTAGGAGGCCTTCTCTGCAGGTGAGGGGGCGTGCTCTGGGCCTGGAACAGAGGTGAGGTCTGGGGCCATGGACCTGACCCCTGTTTGTCCTAGAGGTGGCTATAATGTGGGCCAGCACAAAGTTATTGTGGGCAGCTAAGTAAGAGAGACATCGATAGTCAGAGGGGAGCTGAGCCCTCCAGGAAGCCAGCACAAAAAATAAAGCCATCAAAATCATGGCTTATCTAAATAGAGCCAGGGCTCAGATTGGAAAAGCTATAGCCAGGCCTACATGGCTTTCTACATATAAATGGCAACTGGGGATTAAATTATAATTAGCAGCACCTGGTCCAGTGGGCCCCAAAAGGCATCAGGTGCACCAGAACATTTGGACTCAATCCCCTTCCCAGGAATGCCTGTGTTTTTCCCATGTGGCTTTGCTCCCTGACTCATTTCCCTATTGGGTCCATATTAGCTAAATGGCTGGACTTGTAATCCTCTAGGTTGGTTGTAGTTCAATCCACATTGCACCCACATTGCAACTTTGTGGTATAAATTACCCCTGACAAAGGGCCTCAGTGGCCACCCATTTGGGAACCCTCCTAGAAATCCAGGAGCTGTTCTTCTTGCCCTTGTTTCCAACAGAACTCTCCTAACTTCCTCCTTTAGTGGGTGACTTCATTTCTGGATGGTGCCCTGAGACCACAGACTGGGTACATTTGACTTCTAAGGGGTCAAGAGTTCTGTTTCTTCTGAATCCGTGCGTGTGCATGTGGCTGTGTCTGTGAGGCTGGGGAGGAGGCAGGAGATAAGGTAAGAGCAATGCATGCTTGAGGGCTGGAGACTGAATTTTTAAGGGATGGTGGGATGCTCTGGAGGATTTCACCTTCGAAAGCACCATGGCTGCTACATGGGGAGAGCGTGTAGGGTGAGGAAGGAAAGCTGAACACTTGAGATGCTGTTGTAGATGTGTCCTGATTGTTGCTTTAAAATATTAGTATTTTTGTTTGTATTTTACTTTGAAGTTTCTAGGGTGACTTCTCCTAAGTTAGTTTATGAGACTAAAAATGTAAGACTACACTTCTGTATCTGTCCTCAGATTTGAAATTCAGTGCCCCCACCAGAATAAGGTTTATCTTTGTATTCCAAGCTTTCTTTCTCCATTATGTCTTACTTTTTTTTTTTTTTTTGGTACTGGGGAATGAACTTGGGACCTTGCACTTACGAGGCAGATGGCAGAACCACTGAGCTAAATCCCCGGTCCTGTTGTTTTATTTTCTTTAATTAATTTTTTTTTTTTTTTTAGAGGAGGGACTGGGGATCGAACTCAGGACCTTGTGCTTGTGAGGCAGGTGTTGGCACCACTGAGCTAAATCCCCAGCCCCCTTTTGTTTTATTTTAAATTATTTGTGATAGTGTCCAGCATCTCTGATCCCCAGACTTCTCAGACATACAAGGGACATTTCCGTTTGCCTTCATTTTCTGAGTCTGTCTCCCGCCTTTCTCACAGGTTTACCCACAGCCCAGCTATGTTGGTCCCACTGCTTTTTGAATATGTTCATCTTTAGTTTTAAGTCTTTGGTGTTTCCTCCATCTGGTGTAGCATAACCAAGTAGCATAACCTATTCAGTGCTGGAGATGCAGGCCTGATATCATAGCCTGCTCTGTGCCTTCTTCAGGGCTTGTCAGTCCCTCTACAATCTGCAAGCCTTGTGGTCAGTGTTTCTTTCTAATTATTGAGTTTTTTCTAGACTGGAGCCTGTGCAGGAAGAGCTTTGATGTTAGGTGGAAGGCATGATGTGAGTGATAAGTGAACAAACACAACACAACACTTCCTTTTAAAGTCTGCCCCTCACCTGACGGCAGCCTCCAGCTCAGAAGTTGTGTGTATGAGCGGGTACACATTCATGGTTGTGGGGTGATGTGTTTTGGTCTTTTTTTTCCTTTCCCAACTGTTTCCCAACTATTCTGTCTTATTTCTCAGGAGTTGGCAAGTAAAAGCGCTGGGCCAAATCTGGCCAGGACAACTGTTTTGTAAATAAAAAGTTTTATTGACATTTACTTAAGAATCCTATACAGCAGAGTTAAGAATTTGTAACCCACTACGTGTCCTGCAGAGTTGAAAATATTTACTTGCTGGCCCTTGACAGCAAATGCCAATCTTTGTCCTAACCCATGGAAGAAGCTAGAAGCAGTATGATTGGAGTGATTGCTTGTAGGAACATTTCCCAAGTAGTAACTGTAAGGTTCTCATACAGAACAATGCATTTTTAAGGTTGATGTTGACTTGTATTTTGACCATAAGAAACCATAAAAGAAAATCTAGTATGAGGTCTCGTAGCTTTGTTTTAATAGTTACAACATGGGTGATTTGGACCTAATTTGCTTTTGGATTAAACAGTGATTCTCAACTTCAGCGTGGATTTGAATCACCTTGAAATATTGATAATTCACCTTTCTGATTTTCTAGCTGCCTGGGTCTGAGTAATGCTTCAAAAGGTACATGTGGCTCAGATGTTCCTGATGTTGCTAGTCCAGAAGCTGCACTTCTCAGAACCTTTAGTGGGGAGGGGTGGCTCTGGGCCCTAACCCGTGTTTCAGAATCACCTGGGAGTTGAAATAATTTTTTTAAAATGTGCTTAGATCTCACCTCAGAGTTACCACTCAGAATCCCCAGGCATGTTCTGTATTTTAAGAAGAGTGAGGCTGACATGTACTTACTTAATCATCATGCTTTTACAACTTCCCATAAGAGTTTTGCTGGCTCCTGCCTGCATAAAATGTTTTGACTGTAAGCTTGAAGCAACAGTTTGACACAGATTCTGTTACATTCTCTTGTTGAGAAAAATGTTAAACTGGAATTTTGTTTGCCAGTGGACTACAACGAAACTAGAGGCCGAAAAGGACTCAGTATCAAGCAAAATTCTTTTCCATTTTGATGGTAATTTTATAAGTGCTAGTTTGTAAATTCACGTTTCTGCTGTGATTGTGGTTCTTGCTGGACCCTTGTCCTTTCCCTGTTCCTTGAAGGTGAAATTTTATTTGGTGGGGGGCGGGCAAGCAGCCCAAGTGCTGTTTTTCCATGTTGTCATAGTAACGAGTGCCCTAGTGGAAGGGGATAAGATTCTTCCTGCCCCCTGCAGGGAGAAAGTGCCTGTCCCTTAGAAGCCCAAAGAGTATAAAGGCCCTGGGTGCTCCATTAGTACTTTTGTTTAGAGAATCAGCTTCCTCTCTACCACGTTTTCAGCAGACTGTATGTCTGCTTGTACATTATTTGGCTTCAGAATATCACAAATTGAGTATTGTGACAGAACACGTATTAGGCAAGATAACGGTGAAATAGTAAATGCGGAAGTTCTCAGCGTTTTGCCTTTTGGCAGTCAGGGTAGCCTCTGCGGCAATCATGGGCCACACAACAGACTCAGGGGCACTGTGTCTATGAAGGCCAAGCACATGTGCCATATGTTTGGCCTGTGTGTGTGTGTGTGTGTACACACATGTGTATATATATATGTATATGTACATACACACACACACACACACACATATATATGTGTGTATATAACTCTTGATCTTAGCCAAAAGGCCGAGAAGCGATTTTTCTTTGGTTTTAAAAGGGTGGGAATGATTACAAAAGCTTGGGTTTATAGATTCCTAAATCCACACAATAAAATAGCCATCAACTTCTCAAACTACATAACGTCACATTGCAGGATCATGATGACTAACGGGAAATGTTGGAATTTGCTTTTGACAAATGGCTTAACATGAATAATGTTCTCTAGTATGGAGGAGCTCATTTAATAAGTGCATTTGAATTACTTCAAGTTCCAACGTGGATGTTTTCAATGAAAATTTTTACTTTTTTTTTTACTTTTTTTTTTTTTTGCATTTCATGAAGATTAGAAAGGACATTTAGAAGCTATAATGAATTAAATAGATTAAATAGAAATGAAGACCTAAATTTTTTTTATTCTTTCCTCTGGATATAATATGCATATATTGCCTTCAGTCCTGCAAAGAGGAGCCTTTATTCCTAAAGATTTGTTTGATTGTTTTAGACAGAGTATCTAGCTAAGTTGCCCAGGCTGGCCTTCAACTTGCCATCCTCCTGACTCAGCCTCCTGAGTGGCTGGGATGACAGTTGAGTAGTATCTTGCCTGGTTTCCTAAGGGCTTATTTTTTTTTTTATTTTTTTATTTTTTTTAGGGCTTCTAGAAAGCAACAGTATGCAGACACCTCCCAAAGTAACAGGTTGTAAATTTAGTATCGCCACTATGGTTAATAGTGTCTTAAGCAGCATATTCGCTAGAGTGTAGGGTCCAGTTGTGTATTCAACTAGAAGGATAAATATGTTTCTCAGTCATCCTAAGTACATCTTGTTGAACTCGCCCACTTTTGGCCTACTAGCTGAGCTTCATTTCCTAGTGGCAGTGTTTTAGATTTCTTCCTCATTCTCAAGCAAAGCCAGTTCTGTGGGTTTAGATCTGCATGGGTTCCTTGTTCTGAGCATGAGCGAAATATTTGTTGGTTGTTGCTTGCTTAGGAATATGGTTGAGGTCGGAGGTGGATTCTCCAAACTACACGCTCTGCCTGGGTTCTGATTGTGCCCTGTTCTTGGCTTAATGCTCTGCTGTTGCTTTCTTGAAATTCTTAATACTTTTCAAACAATGCTCCTGCATTTTTATTTTGCACCAGGCGATGGATTGAAAACTCTACAAAGCCAACCATGCCTCCTTTTATTTGCAGGCATTAGCTGTTTTGTCCCAGAGATGAGAACATAAGGAAGACATGGGTGGAGAGGTAGAAAAATAAACACGAGCAAGGGGCGAAGGATAAAAATTACCCAGGTTTTTAAACATTTGGATGACCTCATTCATTACCTGGATAACTATGTCCTGAGCACTATTATGGGTTAGGTACTACTCCTCTTCTTGGCTCTAGGGACACAGGGTCTAGAAGACAGATTCATTCATGATGTCATGGAACCTATATTCTGAAGGGGAGAGGATTACTTAATGCCGTGGGGATGTACAGTAGCACAGCCCTTTTGGAGATTCCACAAAAATCTAAAAATGGATTGCCATATGGTCCAGCAATCCCGCTATTGGAAATGTACCTATTTCACTTTCTCTGGATATGTCAAAAAGATATCTGTATTTGCACATTCACTGTGGCATTATTCGCAATAGCCAATGCATGGCATCTCGTGTTCACCGGTGAGTGAATGGGTGAAGAAAATGTATACATACACAGTGTAATCTTCAGACTTAATTAAAGAGGAGAATCTGGCTAGGGATTTAGCTCAGTGGTGCCACCACCTGCCTCACAAGCACAAGGTCCCGAGTTTGATTCCTGGTACTGAAAAATAAATAAAAATAAAAAGAAGAAAATCTTGTTATTTGCAGCACCATGAATGAGCCTAAAGGACATTATGTTCAAGGGAATAAACCAAGCAAGGAAAGACAAATACCACATAATCTCACTTGTATGCGGGACTAAAGTCACACAGAAGCAGCAGCCGGGTCGTCAGGGGCCTGAGGTCAAAAAGGAGGGTGAGTTGGGGCAGAGAAGGTCAAAGAACACAAAAGAGTCAGTGATTGTACAGCGTGGTGACGGTCATTAAATTATGTTCTGGAAAATTGCTTAGATTTTTATCCTCTTGCAACAAGAAAAGATGTGTCTATGAGGGAAGGTATATGTTCATTAGCTTGGTGTAGCTATTCTGCGATGTGTGGATGCTTAAAATATGTAAATGATAAATATTTGCAGCCAGATTCGCCAGTTAAATAGCTGCAGAGTAAGTGGAAAGCACATTAGAGGTGCGAGTGCGGTGCAAACACAAACTGTTACAGGGAAGGTTACGGAGCTAGCAGTGTGTGGTCAGTGACACAAGGGTGTCCTCGCACCCTTCCTCCCTCGCCAAATGTAATCACTACAGGGATGTGACCACTTGTCAAGAGTTCAGCTCTTTTGTCTTGGGGACTCCCAGGCCATTGTACTGGTTCAGGGTGATTGATGGAGGCTGAGACTGAAGTCAGCACTGCCCATTTTATCAGTGCTGTAACAGCAAGTGACCCGCTTCCAAATGCCTGGTGTGTTAACTGAGTGCGGAGAACCCAGGATTACACTGGTTCACACTGCCTGCATGTTTCCCATGCCTGTGTCCGGCTCACTTGAGGAAATGAAGACAAGGTACTAGTAGTGATGCTTACTGATGCTCATATCTAGTTTGCTTGTGCAGTGGACCTCAAGGTACAACCGGCCTGACTTGGGCCTAACTTGGGTTACGACCAGAATTTTAGGCTTAACTTTTGACCAAAGTCTTGAGTTCTGACCCAGTGCCAGCGTCTTGTGCTTCCAGATGGTCTCAGGTGCAGATTGAACCCTCAAAGAGTTCTGTGTGGAGCATCCTTTTTTGTGTGGAATCCTGGGCCAGGGTCTGTCTAAGGACACTGAGATCTGCTGTGCAAAGGAGAGACTTTGAAGGCTTTGTAGAGGAGCCTGAACCTTCAACTGACCAACTTGAGTTACAACCAGCCCTTGAGAATGAATTGAGTTTGTAAGTCAAGAGTCCACTGTCATGCTTCTCTCATTTTATAATTAATAAAATAAATTGGGACTTGTTAATGAGTAAGGAGGTATTGTAATATACAATATTTTGGATAAGACTAGATAGGCCTGGGTGGTGGTGCATACCTGTAATCCCAGCCCTCGGGAGGCTGAGGCAGGAGGGTCATTTGGGGGTTCGAGGCCAGCCTGGGCTACATAGTGAGTTCCAGGTCAGCCTGAACTGCATAGGGAGACCCTGGTTCAAATAAATAAATAAAATAAATAGAATCAATAAGCAAATGAATTGTATGAAACCACATATTTTTAAATGCGTTATACATTGATGTGGTATTCACATAACACTAGCAGCCTAGGTCTGGTGGTGTAGCTCAGCGGTAGAGCACTTGCCTGCCTTGTGGACTGGGTAGGGAATAGCTCTCTTTTGTCCTGCATCTTTTGAATTAGTTCTGAATGCGATAATTTCAAACCTTTGCACTGATATAGATGTGTAACTTCTAGAATATCGATTAGAGACACCAATAGAAACAACCTTTTATGGTGTGAAAGTTTGTTTCGCTCAAAAGGAATAGGTTGAAATCCTGTCCCCCACCGTGGGTAGTAGAAGATCTGGCTTGGGGAGGTGCACTTGTCAAAGAGACCCCAGAGACCTAGGCGGGCCTCGAACCAGGAGACGATATATGGAAAAAAGATGCTGTTTTTGAGAAGAAAGTGGGTGCTCACCAGATACCACAAGGGCTGAAACTTGCAATCTGATCCTTGACCCCAGCCTCTCGGACTGCTGGGACGATTGGCGGTACCACTACCTGGGTTCCAGGTAACATTTATACGGTGAAAATGCAGTGTTTGACTTAGGTGTAGGGGTTTCGGCATCTAGGATCACGTTACCCACTCTCGTTTCACATCTGAGGGAAACTGAGATTTAGAGAATGCGAGCGATCACTTTAGGAGGTGGGGACTGTTTCCCTGTGAAGCCTGCAGAGGATGTTTAGCAGATGGTTTATAAGCATTCGCGGAGTGCGTGTGTGTCTGTGTGCGCACGTGCCCATGTTCAACACGAGGGGTCAAATTCTGGGCCTCCCCCACGCTAGGCAAGTGCTCTACCGCTGAACTCCACCCACAGCCCACGGTTCTGGATCAGACCCTGTTTTGCCCCCCAGCGCGCGCGCACACACACACACACTCTCTGCAAATTTGTTTCTCTAAGGCTTCCGTTCTGCCTTGTGCAGCCTGGGAAAGTGGCCAAACATACCCTCCTCCCCCTGGCTTGTTGTGGGCAAAAATTGCCGTAGGAACTACACAGCACAGTGGGGCCCTACAGAAAGAAAGTTAAAAGTATTGCTTAAACTGAAACAAATTCTTGCATCCAAGGGATATTTCAAAGAGACATTTTAAGAATCACCTAAAAATATAGAAGTTTTCCTAGTTATTTTTGATTTTGTACAATAGCAGTCACTGTCTTCAAACATTAGGTTTTGTTAAATATTAGTCCTTCCCTGACAGTGTTATTAGGATAGCAACAAGCATGACTTTCTGTTTTCGATTATAGCTAATGCTTAGCAAGTACTATATATTTGGTGCCAGGTACGTGAATTGGCACATGCAATTTTCACCGAAATCTAGGTAATAGGTATCATCACCTGTGTTTGACAGATGTCGAAACCCCCGTTAGAGAAGCAGGTGGGGAGCCTGAGATCTCTTTGCCAGTAAGTGAAGAGCTGGGGTCGGAGACCCACCTGGCAGCATTCTTGTGATTGCTCTTGGCTATGACACTAATCACATACATCATGGGGCAGGAACTGCCAGAAGAAAGAACAGTCTTTCTGAGCAAAACTAGTTACTCAGCCTACTTGCTGAGCAAAACTAATTTGTGCCAATGGGTGCTGATCGAGAGGAGGAATGACTTCCAAGAACTCCATGTTGTAGGGATACTCAGTATTAAAAAGGGCTGGCATTCATTGGCAGTGTCCATGGGTCAGAGATTCTCCTAGAGAGTTGGCACATTCTTTTTTAATTTCTTCACAGCAATTTTCTGTGATTGTCTTAGTTACTTTCTCATTGCAGAGACACAACACCCAACAGCCACACTCTTGAGGAGGAGAGGTTTATTTCAGCTCACGGTTTGTGGAGGTTTCACTCTATAGCAGGCTGGCACTGGGGCAGCAGGGCGTGGCAGAGGAGAAACAGTCCATGGCGGGGCAGCAGGAAGAGAGAGATCAAGGGAGGAGGAGGGGGACCCTTCCAGGAAACGCCCCTGGTGACCACCTCCCCCGTGAGCCTTTACCGCCCAGCACCATAGTGAGCTATGTGCTTTCCAGTGCACTAACCCAGCAGATGAGCATTATGCCCCTACGATCTATTCACGCCCCCAAAGCCCCACCTATGAGCACATGAGATTTTAGAGGGACCTCTAGATATAAACCGTAACAGTGGTATATCTACCTGATGATAGACAGGCTACCCCATTTTACAGATGATGGAACTGCATCTGAGCGAAGTATGTAACTCGTCCCAGAGTTACGATCTTCAAAGCAACTCTGCTACTTTTCTTTTTTCTTCTGACTCTATTACTTTTTAATAGACAATGTGTGGATCTTAGTTCTGTGCTGCCAAAACTATTAATAAATAACGATGACAATGAAGAATAAAGTCATGAGGGTAACATTGAGATTATCACTCAGTCTCCCAGGGTAAAATTTAATCCCAGACCTAACAGGAATTATCTGTTTTACCTTCAGAAAGTAGTGGCTTGGCTTCACGTGGATAACGAAGGCAGGATGCAGGACTAGATGTTCTTTCTAGACCAAGGTTTTTAAACCAGGATTGAGCCTGGGACATTCCTAAATATTCCTGTAGGGTCCACTAGATGGCGCATGAGAACAAAGGAGGCGGCAGACATTTCTAGGACGCATGCACCCTCCTTTCAAATTGTGAATTTATTTTCTGAAATGAATCATTGTTGATTGCAGGCTATGGATAACTAATGTAAGGAGTACCTGACCTTATATTTTTGTCAATATGAAACGGGTTTATTTCCAACTTGGAGCAGAAGTTTGATAAATCTAAGCAGAGAGCCAATTCTTTATTTTTAGCAGGACATTAACCGTATAGATTGCCTGGCAAAAAAATTTTTATTGAATAACTGTAGCCTTGACTGTAGCACAATTAAAGCAGATGGAATATGTGAGGAAAAATGATAGTCAAGAAATATTTTCATGGACTCTATAAAATGTATGTTATCAAGAATGCGGGCTTGAGACATTAAGTGAGGTGCAAAGAACATAAACAAAAGCCACGTATTCTCTAGAAAGCTTTCTTTTTAGGTCCTGAAACTTCCAGACTTGGGGTTCTATTAACTTGATCATTTGTATTCTTCCTCTTTTTTTCATTTTGTTTTTTGAGGCAGAGTCTTACCACTTGTGAAGTAGCCTATGCTGACCTCAAACTCACTGTGTAGTCCGGGCTGACTTCTAACTGACAATGGCCCTCCTGCCTCAGCCTCCTGGTTGCTAGCATTACAAACATGTGCCATCACACCTGGCTTGTATTTCAACTCTTACTCATGTTTTTTATTTTTATTTTTATGGCCTGTGCTGCTTTTGAGGTGTAGAATTGAGTGAGGCAGAGTAAAAGGTGGCAAGCAAAAGGTAGAGAGAACCAAGGAAGTGTTACTAGGATGGAGATGACAAATTAAATATTCAGATGAGGTGCTTCAGTGAGGCTCAGGCCAATATAGTTTCGCCTCATTTTCTGATGTCTAAAGCCCTAACAGTAATGGTGATTAGAACGGTTAGTTTGAACAAGCCTCCTTTAGAAATACCCTTCCAAAAGAGAAGAAAAATATCAGCATTAAGAAAATGTCCCAGAAGTGCCTTTGCTCTTCACAACTGACCAATTCTGAAGTTTTAGTTACAGATTGTTGAGCACTTGTGACTAACGCTGCTGTCATTTATATCTCATTTCATTCTCCCGCCAGTTTCGTGAGGCACAGAGCTCGGTTGCTGCATTCTTAACCCATTTTATGGATAAAACTCCCAAGGCTTAAGGAGTCAGGCAATAAGTAAGCCCAGGGTTGCATGGAGACTGGGTGAAGGACCGGCTCTGAGTGATCAAAGCCCAGCTTTGGTGCTCTTCCCTTCATAAGTGGCAGTCGAAGACCAGACCCATGGTGCACCATGGATGAACTGAGCTACCCTTATCTATCCTCTCGATGCCCTATTTGTTTCTCCCGCCCGTTCCCTGTGCCCTTCCTTCCCTCTTCCCCATGGCCCCACAGTACTTAGGCATGATAGATTACTTAAAAGCTATTTCACTGGTTTTACATATCATCTTTTTTTTTTCCTTTTATTGGTACCAGGGATTGAACTCGGGACCTTCACTTGCGGTGCCACTGAGCTCAATCCCCAGATCCTGTTTCACTTGTTTTTGTTAGCCCTTCCAGATAAGGTCACACTCGAACCCAAATTCTAGTGCCACTGGGCAGATAATGTAGACTTTTGCATGTTTAAGTGCTGCTTTGACCTCGTCCATGTCAAACATTTTATGCAACTTATGATCTAGAAATGATCGCCCTCTCTGGCTAGGGCTGATTTCCAATGGGAAACACAAGTACTAAGAATTTCAAGAAGAAAACTATGGGTTGTTCAAGCCTCAAGACCATTTCTCTGTGGCCAAAGGTACTCTCACCTATATGCTGATGATTTCTAAGAAAGTTGTTCATAAATTACTTTTTAAAGCAGCTTAGGAGGTGAGTAGGTAAAAGACTAGTAGGAAGTCTGTTATTTTTGGCACATGTCTAGGAAAAGTGTGGGGACCAGGATGAGGCTCATTCTATGTGGGGTCTGCTGTTTGAGCAGCAGGTGGGATGGGACGAGTCCCTTTCCCCAGGTATGCTCAGAAGCCTCCTGCAGGACAGGTGAGCGGGGTCTTGACAGGCTGAACGTCTTTCTAAGCTCTAACCTCCTGCGGTTGTTCAGAACCCACACCCGAAGAGTTTCATTGAAAGTAGAGAATGCACTTTTTAATCAAACCCCAAAATTATTTCAAGACAGTGTTGTTATTAATACTCAAAGTTCTTAGAGATACTTAGAGGAAAGCTCCAAAGGGAAGATGCATGTGGCTAAAAGAACTCAGTGAGCAATTAGTTGTAGGTAACTTTTGCCCTCATCCCTGCCCCCTTTCCCTTTTGGAGGCACAGGAATAGGGTAAGCAATGAAAGTGACCCGAGTTCTTCCTGGCGACCCTAAGAAACAGCAGAAGGAAGTTTCGGATGTGATTTAATATACACTGTTTCCCGCCCTTGTCAATTATCATGAAATAGAACCTGCTTGATATCTAATGGTGCCTTCTGTCCCATTCGTAATTCTCAGTAGACGATTAAAATCCCTCAGCAATGGCATCACATAACCACAAATTTCATTTCACATGTTCTTGCTTCCTTGGTCTGTATTTTTTTTTTTTTTTGCAAAATTAAAGCAGACGTTTAGTTAGTTTTGTTTTTTTTTTCTCAAATAGGAAAGCTGGACAGTGATAATAAAGGTTTATACTCGGCTGAGTGCAAGTTCAAAGTAGGGAACTACTACTTGATGTTGATTGGCTGGATCTTGGTCTCCAAACTGGAGTTTAGACTGAGAAGGCTCTTAGAGATGACTTGTTTGTTTTTCTTCCTTTTTCACATAATGGGAAACTATAACCAAACAAGTGAAGGTACTTGTCCATGGTCACACAACAGATTAGAGGCAGACAGGACTAAATCCTGGGCTCTGGGTGCCCAAGTTCAGAATCAGCCTGCCATACCCCATTGTGTGATTTTTGCAGTAACTGGGTGTAGAGAAAAAAAATATGAAAAGCAGATGATTTGCATGTCATGTCATCCTGCTAATCAAATTAGTTGATTTTTCAATTTGATGTACTTTTGACATGAGACTGAAAGGCCTGGCTTAGTAGCTTAGTACATTACAGCACATACAACAACTGAGTGATCTATTTTCAAGAGGAGAAATGTGTGGAATTAACCACGTTAATTCCAGAGACTAAATCCATGTTTTGAATGTGCTCAGAATACATGGTCTTGGCATTAATATTAAATATACCAGTAACTCCTAGCTGTGTGTGTGTGTGTGTGTGTGTGTGTGTGTGTGTGTGTAAGAGAGAGAGAGAGACTGAAAACCAAATGAATTAAGATGGGAGAAGAGCCATGGAGGGAGGCAGGCTGATCCGTGTCTGTCCAGAGGCCTGCACTGAGGTACAGTCCACTCTCCACTGCCAGCAGCCTTTGTGTGAAGGCAGTGTCCAGAAAGGCTGGGTGTGAACCTATGTGCTGCATTTGGGACCTTTCTTCTGGGTCCAGGCTCTTCAAATTCAGAGTAATTGTATGTGCTTTTGCAGGGATCGTCAGTCTACAGGAGCTCTAGAACATTCTGTGTTTATCCCTTGAATCGCCCAGGAGATGTGTGGGCAAACAGTTCTGCATTGTGCCCAAGGTAAAAGGATGCCTGCAGGTAAACATAATCTCCTACGATGTTCAGCTGATTGAGTTCATAGCACAAATGGACATCTGGAAGTCATGTCCCTGCCGTGGGTCTCGGTCCAGGACACGTTGAACTTTGTGTCATCTGGAATCCTGCAGCTTCTGGATGTGTCTGAATTCCAGTTCTGCCACTTACTTTCTGTATGGAAAAAACCTCTGTGAACCTGAGTTTGCCTGCTCTCTAAGTTAACTTTAGGTAAAGTACCTACTAATGTGTAATAGATGTCCTATGTGTGAAAAGTCGCTGCCATTTAAGCTCATCTAGTACATAACTGAATTGGTACAGAAGAAGGAATACACTGTGAGGCAAATGGGATTTTTAAAAGCAGTACTTAAATCCAAGGTTTGAGATTCATTGGAAGAAGAAAAAAATGTTGCAAAAAATATTGAAAAATACGCGAATGTTTACTAGACTCTCCAGAGAATTGCTATGCTGTAGTCAGAAGAGCTGGATGCTTTTATCTCTCTCCAGATCTTACTGAAGCAGTGGTTTGAGTTGCAGCAAAGCTGTAAGTTTTCTTCTAGAATTTGTCTCCCTTTACATTTTCCTTTTAAGTAAACATTTTTTTAAAAAAAATCAAAAATTTCTTAAAATATTTGTATATACTTGGAAATAAATTATTGGACTTAATGTCAGCGACCTCTATTTCTTGCAGTTAACTCAAAGTAAGCGCCTCTCAGTGTGAGGGTCCATGTTGGGAAGACAAATTAGAACACATCACACTTGCAACTAGATCGAGACCTGTGCGCTGGCCCAGAGGTATCGACTTGGAATTACAGCTAGGTCTGCAGTCTATAGATGCAAGCAGCAAAGATAATTTTCCAAAGTATTAGGGGAGAAGATGGACAAAAAGTGGACAAAAAAGTGCATTGCTAAAAGCCGAGAGCATAAGTTTAAGACAACTGATCCTTCGGTTTAAGCCTGGAGAGCAGAGCGTGGAGGTCTGGAAATGGGGTGGCGGATGTGGTTCCCTGCAGTCTCCTCTCCGGTAGGAGAGCAGGTGTTCTACCCACACGGGTCAAGAGTCATCCTCCTGCAGGGCCAAGGCATCGATTGTTTTCTCCTGAATTTCTCTCTCATGGTTTCTGTTTCCACTTTTTAATACAGTTACAAGAAAAGTCAAAATGAAAAATACCTTAGTTTTCCTATGTATGTAAAACAGTATTCATTGTAAGATATTTAGATGATAAAGAAATATATAAACATTAAAACTGCTTAACAGTACCTCCCCTTAATATTTTTTTCCTTTTTCTTTTTTTGGTACTGGGGATCACAGTTGGGTCCTTGTGCTTGTGAGGCAGGTGGTGGAACCACTGAGCTAAATCCCTGCCCCTCCCCTTAATATTTTAATATCATCTTTTTGTGATTCTTTATCATGTAACTTGGTTTGCACATTCTCTTTATCCCTCCCATCATTCCCATAATCATTTTCAAAGCCATAACCAAAATAGGAAACTTACATTTACAACTTCATATATACATTTTAATCGTTCTCTGCGCTTATATAACATAGACATATACGGCTATAAGTGCATTTTGGGGTGCATTGTTTCAAAAATGATAAGTATCTTATACCAGAGCTCAAACGCCCCTGACATGGGTATGGAACTGAGGTGTGTATACATTTTTCTCTAATTGTTTACATTTATCTAGTGCTCACCTAGTTCACAGCTATATTTTTTTCTGACAATTTGTATCTATGAACACATTTAACTTAGTTGTTACAAAAACCAGTCTTTTTGAATGCCTGCATCTTCATTTCAGATAACATATTATATCATTTCCTTAATTAAAATAATAGGCCCGACCAGGATGAATATCTTACTAGTTCTCTGTAGACTCAAATGGCGAGAGGGGAGCCCCACCTACCGAGGAAACAGTTTCAAATGTTGTGGTTGTCAGTGGGGTTTACAGGACACTGACAGAACTTTTATCATATAGTCGTGTGTGTGTGTGTGTGTGTGTGTGTGTGTGTGTGTGTGTGTGTGTTGCAGTGTTGAGGTCTGGATACTGGGGTGTTCTTCCACGGAGCTACATCCCCAGACCACTTTATTTTGACACAGGGTCTGAGTCACCCAGGCTGGCCTTGAACTTGGGTTCTTCTTGCCTCCGCTTCCCAAGTGGCTGGGATTGTAGGCCTGCTGCACTGAGTCTGGCTGTTTGTTGCTATTTGTACCCAAATGGTGGGGAGGGCTCGTGCTGTTCTGTGTCTCCCTCACCATCGCATTTGTGATATTATCCGGAGATTCTTGTACGTGTGTGATTATTCAAAGAAAGCAGAATTTATTTCTAACGATCAAGCTTAATATGTACTAACTCTGCATAATTATCCTTTAAAGGATCCTCTGGTGCCAATTCCCAGTTTTGGTGGTGAAGCTTTATCTAATGTGTTACAATGTTCTGTGGAGGCTCTAGCGCATTTTTCTAACAAGATGTCGTCTTGCACTTGGTATGTCTCTTCTCAAATCAGAGTTCTTATCACCAAGTCTTAGACTTTGGCATGGTAAATGTGTTTCTTTACTCAACTGCCAAAATAGCTTGGGCATTACTACAAGATAACTTCATACGCTTTATGTAGAGCACTCTAAAAATTAGCGGCAGGCAGGGACTCTGATGTCTTGCAACTGGGTCTGCTGGAAGGGAGGCTGGTTGGTTTCTGAAGCCTGAAATGTCAGAAGTCAAGTCCAGGGGACATTGACCAAGTTGTGAGACATGGCATTGGGACCGCAGCCCAGGAGGACAAGGTATTAGCTGCAGAAATGGTGCGGAGCGGGGAGCTGGACGTACGAGTGCGGAATGTCATGGGAAGAGCGAGAGTCGTGGGACTGAGCAGATGATTTGCACAACCAGGAGGATGGGAGACATGTTGCACATATCCATGTATCAGGACCCGAATCTAAGTCTCGGGAGAAGAGCAAGTAGGAGCAAAATAGTGGCATTCGGCTCTGGAGTCCCGTGGAAGAGATGAGGTACCCTGATGAAGGGGAACTCAGGCAGAATCGGTTAGTAGGTGTAATTTGGTGGTTCCCTTACTGGTTATTTGGGTGCCTACAAAATTTACCTACTTGGCCCAAACATCAAGTGGTCAGAAATAAGAAACAGACTGAGATGGTGAGGATGTTCAGTTGTATCTGTGGAGCTCAGCTTTTGAGAAATTTCTCAGTAGAGTGGGAAAGGAAGAAGCTGATGGTTCCTGGCTCTCCTCATATTCCATGCGGACTGCTTTCTTCCTGTCGGTATGCACGTGCACTAAGTCCAGACCGGGAATGTAAACATACCCTCTGCAAACACACACTAACAAAAATAAAGTAAAAATCACTGAGACGGCTAAAACAAAATTTGCACTGATTGCCAAATGATAGGATATGACAAACTGTGGAAGGAAAATAGGTTTCTTCAGCTCACAGTTCTGGAGACTGGGACTTCCAGGAGCCCGGCAGCAACAGCCAGATGCGGAGGGCTTTGGGCTGCATCGCAGGGGGGTCGGCGCCTCTTGAAAAGCACTGATGCCACCCTGGGGCTCCACCCTGGGACCTCCTCTATCCCTGCTACCACTAAGTCCCACCCCCAAATACCATGAAGATGCCAATTGCTGGATTAAGTGTCCAATACGTGAAATTTTAGGGACAAATTTAAAGGTTATCCAAGTACAGAGATTCTTAGTCTTGATCTCAATAAAAAGGTGATGGAAAATATTAAACTTAACCCTACCAAATCATGAACATAAATAGTTAATACTTTTAAAAATTTTGTCCTCGTTTAAGAAAAATAACAGGTATAAAAGGATCATAGAGAAAATTCCCAGATGTTTTCTTAGTAAAAGAAGCTATTGCAGCTGTTTTCCTCCAGTATTGCAGCTGTTTCTAGGAGAGTTGTTTTTTCTGTTGTTGGGTTGACACAATTTTGTGTGTATTTATTTCTTCATCTTTTTTAAAAAATCAAAGCTATATACCTAACTTATAAGAAAATAAAAACCCTGGAAAATCTTGGTTAAACCAACTTGAAAAAAGCATCTTGATTTTAAGGGTGGCAAAAATAAAAGAACCAGAATGTATTCGATTTGAGTAGTTATAAGTCATGTCAACGATGGATTGAAAGTATAGTCCCTTTTTCTGCATACATTACAAATATTAGAACTCTTGGTTTAAAGGTCTAGAGGAAATAAGTAACGTGCTTATAAAGCTGATAAGATTAGTCTAAAAAAACCCCAAATGTCCTCTTGGAAGATGATCTGAGAACTTTTCAAAACAGGGTTCTGTTCTCACAGCTTCTCTCAGATGTCAAAGTCCCCCAGAAACTACCCAGTGGGGTCAGCTTCTGGAGTAGGCAGTGGACCACATACTGTGTATTTCTCATCATCACAGTCTGATGTGGGGTTAGTGTGTTTTGTTGTAAACTTAAGCTGTGAGCTTCCTTAAGTGGTACTACTGGGGACATCATATGCAGTATTGATGCTTTGTTTTCTCTAAGGCGGTCTTTGGGTTTTAATTTCATAGTCAAATCATGCATGTTTGCCTTTAGTACCTTTCCTCCTTGCTTTGTGGTTACCCTCGGTTTTGTTTCAATTTCAGCTCAATACATTTAAAAATTGTTGGGCTGTTGAGAGAAACTTGTTTAAAATGTTGTAGACAGTAATGGCTTAAGGGTGCTTCTGACTCCCACAGCGATCAAATGCTTCTTTTCATTTGCTTTGTTATGAGGAAATATAAATGACACAGGACTTATCATTTTGATTAGTTTGAAGTGCAGAGTTCAGTGGCATTTAGTCCACTTGTTGTT
Organism: Fukomys damarensis; assembly: GCF_012274545.1. NCBI lineage: Eukaryota > Metazoa > Chordata > Mammalia > Rodentia > Bathyergidae > Fukomys > Fukomys damarensis. The sequence goes on along the minus strand of NW_022900926.1, from coordinate 10,326,176 downwards.
TGGTTGGGTGGTAAGTGGGAGATCTAGAGCCGTATATACTCATTTAGCAAGACTGCGAACCTCACACCGTTGTTCATGAATGAGGAAGTAGACACCTTAATCTTTCCGTGCTAGGAATTGAACCCAGGAACTTGCACATCAGACAACTGATTTACCACTGAGTTATACCCCAGCCCTACTATTTCCATTTTGATTCCCTCCTTGAAAAGTGCCTGTACTGTACTATTATTTGCTAATCACTTTCTTCAGTATTTGAGAATCTCCAGGATAAAAATGCAAAAGTTCTACCAACTAGGAGCCTTAATTTTTATATTTGTAAGTAGGAAATCATATAAGAAGACAATCAGTTCTAATATGCTGTGGAAATAGAGCGAAGACATTTGAAGTGTGTAATAGGATTGTAAGGAAGGTTTGCCCGAGCCTTCTGGGCTGAACAGAGGAGGTGCTACTTGAATTTAGAGGATGAGAGGGACAATTGCCAGCAAGGGTGGCCCAAGGGACTGCTTGGCACTGATGCTGCTGCGAGGGTGGTGGGAAGATTATAGCAGAGTTTTGGGGGCCGATTAACCGATACGCCATTGTTTCCAAGGTATAACCTTAGATGGAGATGCTCCTGGCTATCACCTAAGTACAGAGTAGAAGCAGAACAGTTTAAATAGCCACATAAGTTTGGGGAATGGTCTTTAAAAACAAGGCTATCTCTGGGGGTGGGCACACACCTCTCTTCCCAGATACTTGGGAGAGTGAGAAAGGAGGATCCAAGTCTCAGGCCAGCCAGGGCAACTTTTAGGGAGACTATATCTCCAAAATAAAAAGTAAAAAAGGCTGGGGAGGTGAGTTAGCAGTAGATTACCTGGGGGTTCGATCTCTAGTGCCACAAAAACAAAACAGAAAATTGTTTTCTAGTTGTAGGACTTCTAGGAGGATCACTTTAATATGAGAGTTCCAGTTTTCCTCGGGTGAGAAAAGGCGTGCACTATTTCCTGAATGCACTGACCACAGGGCTCTTGACCCCTCTGTAGGTTGGCTCTCATGTGCTGCTACAAGCTGCAGGCTCCCACTAGCACCCTTCATTATTGGGACTGAACCTATATCCATCCATCTCTGTAAAGCTATGGTTCCTTTACGCATTAAAAGTCTGTATGATTCCTGATGATATTCAGTGGTTGTAGTTAAGGAATCATAAGACCAAACAAGTCTCGTCAGACTTGATATATCCTTTATTGTGATTGAAACTAACTTTGCAAATGTCACCAAGAAGTTCCACGCTCCCCTTATTTATTGTGCAAAAGTGTAGAAAATGCATTTTCTGGCTGTTTCATGTTGTATAGACTGTATTTAATTTTTTTTTTTTTTTTTACCAGGGTTCGAACTTGCGTCCTTGCGCTTGCAAGGCAGGCCACCGAACCGCTGAGCTAAATCCCTGGCATGTATTTAATTTTTTAATGAGAAACCAGTTACAATGGGATATTTTTCAGTGTTGAAGGGATCCTAGAATTTATGGCTGAAAACTCCTTGGTAATTTAGGTGTGTTCCAATAACGGAACAAATAATGTAGCCGAAGTAGAAAGAAAATACCCTGTGGGTGGGACTATGGATAAGTAATTTTATTTATGTTTATTTGGCTTTTATTTATGTATTTAAAACTGAGTCCTCAGTGCCTGTGTATGAAGAATTCAGTAATAGACACCAGGCTGTCATGAAAACAGGAAGCCAAGGAGCAGTGTTCTGAAAGGTTGCAACTCAGATTATGCTGATAGCCACATACTTCACCATAGACAGCAGTTTGCAATCACAGCGTATTGTTTTTCTCTTTAATAACACCATGTTTTGTCACTGCTCCATATGCAGTGCTTAGAATTATCCCTAGCAGCTGGATTTCTGCTAAGAATGGTAGATACTCTCCCTTTACTGTGCAGCTTTATGGAGGTGTGGCTGCATGTGGCGGAACCCTCCATCCTGGTATGATTTCTCCTATGCCCTGTCACACTGGCTCTCAGACCCCACCGGCCTGTCCCCACTGATCGTCGTTGTCCTTTAGAATTTCACATAGAATGAGATACGTGTGTGTGTGCTGTTGTGCCTGTTTTCCTCCTCCTCCTCCTCTTCTGTTTTTGAAAATTTCTTATGAAAATCTCATATTTAAAGCCAAAATTTTAAAACTGGCTGATTGTCGGAAAATACAGCACTGGGTCCATTTGCTTGGAAAGGGCCGTTTGGGTAGATCTGCGCTACTCCAGTGAACACTTGACATAATTAACTTTATGACGAGAAGGTTTATTTTTTGCTTAAGGATTTGGAGGTTCAGTCTAAGATTGGGGGTGCTGGATGGCAAATCAGGGAATGTGGGGGAGCACAAAAAGAGAGGGTGATGAAGGGCCCTCAGTCCTCCAGGGAAGGCCGCCACCCATAGGGGGTTCTACATTTCCTCGGGATCCCTCCAGCTTCCCACAGCACCACCTGGAGACCAAGCCCCAGGGACCTTTGAGGGATCCGAACCATAGCAGGTGCATCTCTCTAAGCAAGATTTGGATGGCCTCTAAGTTTAGATTATTCAAGAAAGGACAGTCACCAATAAAAATATTTATTATTCACTCAGTTGATCTGTAAAGGATGAATACAATTTGAAAAGGCAAGAGTTTTCAGATGGAATTATAACTTCAGATAGTGTATTCTTAGGAAACACACAGATAAGTAGAACTCTACAAACATTTCTCATCTAATGTCAATAAAGCTGGCATGTAAATATCCACTGGCTCGGATTGTCACGCAGTGCTGCAGGGCTTGCTTAGCATGCTGAGGCTCTGAGCACCATCTTCAGCAGGTGTGCGTGGGGGACACGACCTGACCAACATAAGAGAAACAGACTGCTGTTGCTATTAAGAGGAGACAGTCATATTTTAAGAATATGATGCATTTCATGAAAATGATTATATCACTAACTGGTAGAATTGATGTAAAAGGATGCTTGGCAGATAAAAGAAAGATGATGAATTTATTTTCAGCTTAAGAATGAGAAATAGTGAGACTGAGAAAGTAAAGAGAAGCAAATACAAGAATGAGAACTGAATAACCCAGAATTAGCACAGCATCGTTTGATCACCTTCTAAAAATGCAACTTCTGATTTGCCTGAAGTAACAGTATCTAACATCTGACCCGTGAACGTGAATCCCTTAATGAGTAGATCTCAGGGTGCCTGTGAACATGGGCTGAAATATATGACAAGCTTATTTTCAGTAAAGATGCACTGGAATTGGGTGTTTCCTCTAGGAATGCAAGCGATAAACCACAACCACACACGCAGGACCCATTACTTTGTTGCTAATAGAGACCTTAGATATGTTTGCCTCAACGAAAAGTCACAAATATTATGAAAAGCTGTCTCTGCTTATCACTGGAAACTATTGCGAGTTATCAGAACTGTCCTTAGATCTTGGTTCTGAATGTACTATGAAGAAACCCATGTGTTATATCAAGAATTTTAACAGTTTGATAACTACATTTTAAAAGCATTGATTTCATGTGTTATCCTAGTCCCTTCACTCATTTAAAAGCTTAAGGCTTCACCAGATTAACAAGGTTATTCAGGGCACGGTGTGGGGGCCCGAGATGTCCGTGAGTGCCCTAAGGCCATTTATCTTTGCAGCCTCAGTCACTCTGCCTAAGTGTCCAGCTGGAGCAAACACCGGAATACCAGCTCGCTCATTTGCAATAAGAAATAACTGTGACAAGGCCTGGGGATTTAGCTCAGTGGTTCCACCGCCTGCCTCGCAAGCACAAGGTCCCAAGTTCGATCCCCAGTACAAAAAAAAAAATTGCGACACAAGATTTGTAGAACTAACTACATGAGTGAACAAATCTATAGCCACAGTGTCCACTCCCATAGTGAGGAATTTCAACATACCACTCCGAACAAGAACTTGAGCTGAAAGAAAGAAATCAACAAAGATGGTGAAAAACTGAGTAGCTTAATTAGCAAGGCTGACTCAGTAAGCATACGTACAAAAGCCCACAATGGCGATGTGTACTTTCTTTTCAGCATATGCAACGATTATTAACCAAAGACAAGTGCCGACAGATTTCAAAGGAATATAATCCTACAATAGATGTTCTGTGATCACAATTCAAGTAAACTAGAAATTAACAAAAGAAGAACCAGAACACCTCCATTTGGTTAAAAACAAATGGTTGGTATGAAGTAACTTTTGCATTTAACATAAAATTAGAAAATAAATATTTTTGCATGTGATATTAATTAATATATAATTTTATGTAATGTGTTATTCTTTGTGAGGTGGAGCTAAACCTAAGGCAGTTTGGTAGGAAATGTGTAGCTATATGTTAGAATATAGTTTAAATATGAATAATCTAAGCATCCTGTGGGAAAATCAGAGAAAGACTGGAAATTTTAGTCTAAAAACATGTAAAAGATAAAGATAACATAAATTCATGGTATGAAAAAGAAAAACACAGAAAAGAACAATCACATATCCTAAGTCAGGCTCTTTGAAAGGACAAAGTATGGAGGGATTTTTGGTGAAACTAAGATTGAGAAAAAGAGAAAACATAAATACGAAAAGCAGGAAAGAAAACATGACATTAAGGTAACTCTTAAAGACATTAGGAAGATAATTATCAACTACATACCAATATATTTGAAAATTTATTTAAATTTGAAAGTTTCTAATAAGTAAAATCTAACAAAATTGACATAAGAAAATACCCTGGAATCAACCCATCATCATTAAATGAGTAGAATTTGTAATTAATTAATACTTTTACATTAAGAAGCATTGTTGTTTCACATGGTTTCACTCATGAATTCCACAAAACACCCAAAAAACAATACGAGTGTTTTTCATATGATTTGAAAAAGGAGAAGCAACACTCCGTGTTTTCTCACAAAACCAGAATAACCTTGATATCAAACCCTAAGACAATGATTACAAGTAGTCATTGATTTGATAATTCTTTGCTTTTCCATGTAAAATGGCTGAGCGTGTGCTGTATTTTTCTATTGCAGTTGTAAACAACCTACAACACATTTCATGGCTGAAAGCAGCATGACTTTATTTCCCTACAGTTTGCACGTTAGAAACCCAGTACAAGACTCTCTGGGCTCTGTAGAAACTGTGTCAGCAAGGCTGCGTTCCATCTGGAAGCTTGGGCGTCATTGGTGTCTTCCCCTTAGGCAGGGTGACTGCCTTCCCTAGTTCTTGGCCCTTTTATACAAAAGCAGCTCTCTATTTATTGCTTCCCACACTGAACCATTCTGACAAACTCTTGCTTCCCCTCCCACTTTTAAGGACTCTTGGGATGGGGCCCATCTGGATAATCCAGGACTTTTTATTTTATTTTGCAGTGTTAATTTCTCTTTGCTGTGTAATGTAGCATAGTTTCAAGGGTTTAGGATATGGACATTATTGGGGAGAAAGGATTATCCTGTCTACTATGGCATATAGTTCTCTTTTATTTATGAAGCTAGATGCAAACATCATTGACAAAGTAGTGACACAACTCTGGCAACGTATGTAAAGAATAATATAACCAAGTTGGGCTGATTTCAGAAATATAACACTGGTTTTATACTTTAAGAACCACAATTTGTCACGTTGACAGAAATGATAGAAACGATTTCATTGTCTAAATTAGATGCATGCCGTGTTTGATAACACCCCACTCATTTGATTTCAACAGTTTATTTTACCCAGCAGATTGACTAAAATTCAATGTGTTGACAATGCCAGGTGTTGGCAGTGGTATGGAACGGCGAGCTCTGTCCGTACTCTGGGGGGAATGGCCCGGGTCTGCCCTGTGGAGAGCCATTTGGCATTTTCTGTAAGAGTTAAAGCTCTGTATAACCCAGCACTGCACTCCTAGGTACACACTCAGTTAGGATGTCATTATTTATATGGGTGAAAACTGGAAATGGCCCTAATTTCTGCTCAGAATAGAGTGGATAAGTTTTGTTTTGTTTTTTGTCTATAAAGGAGTGCTATGTGACAACTAAATGAATTAGCTACACTTATTTGAACAATGTAGGGTAGATACTGAGGATGTAATTGTCAGGGAGGAAAGGCCAGGCAAGAGAAAATAACATTTTATCTTTCCATCTATAGAAAGTAAAAAAAAGTAAAACTCTAAAATAGTTGTAGGGATATGCGCTCAGGTGGCAATATTACAAAAACAAAAGATAACCTAGAAATGATCAGGTGAGTTCAGATTGGGGGTACTGATTGAGAAAGACAGGGTGCCTGGTTGCTGGGGGCTGATGGTACCCAGTGTCTCACTAGCAGTGGGGATCACAGAACTTCTGCTGCTCTGTGTGGTCTCACTTCCTTTCCCGGGGCTCCCCTCCCCGACCCCTTTGATCTGCATAATCTTCCCTTCGATGTTGGCCCAGTGGATTCTTAGTCTACCCGCCATGGTCCTGCTGTCCCCGGAGCTGTTCTGTGCTTCAGGTTTCTTTGGATCCCAGACTGAGAGCTCCTAAGTACTGTCCTTTTTCACAGTAATTTTTCTGTAATTGTCATTTTTCCATAATTGTCGCACTGACAAGACAGTCCGGCTTCCCACTGTAGATCCCACCACGGAGCCGAGAGCACAGAAACCATCATTAAAATGGATAGAAATGATAATAAGTCTCAAGCCTGCACATTGCTGCCCACAGAAATGGCCATTTGATTTTTAGGGTAGCATGGATTTCCTATGAATATCGTAAGTTTTTACCATATCCTTACTTTGATAGAAAAAATATATCACCTAAAATTTGAATATAAGAATGGATTATTCCATAAACACTGTCAACATGAAAGCTTTTTCTTGATTGTTTTAAAACATTTTTATTAGCCTTTCCAAATTATGTCTAAGCTGGCTCAAATTACTAAAGTCATTTTAGTGTTTTAGGGTTTCTAAATTTGATTAATTCTTTTGAAAAACACTGCCTCAAAGATAGAAAAATATAATAATTAAAAATGGGCTGCAATTTTAGAATTTTATGTTATAAAATTGAATTAAGGGTTGACTTTTGGAATACTATTATTAGGAAATAAATCAAAACACTGTTAAAATGTCAGTGTATTCAACATTAAATGAGATTGAGACCTGCACTTTCATTTTATTTTCTTGTGCATATCTCTGTTCCATTTTACTCTTTTTTTTCCATTAAGTTTATTATTTGTGCATTTAGGGTAACAGTACAGTTACATTCATCATTGGTATCTTGTACCTTTACATGACAGATCTTAGTTCTTATTTTTTCCCCATATCCCTGCCCTCCCTTCACCCCCTTCACCCTTCACTATTTAGAAAGACTTTGCTTCCATTTTTTCCCTTTTTCATATTTCTTCTTTTCCCTGATTTCCTTTCTCCTAACCTTCCCACTTCCCCTACTCCTTTAGACCTTTTCTTCCTATTTCACGTTATCAATTACATCATTTGAACCTTATTTACACTTTGTTTTTCACACCAGAGAAACTATTTGGTATTTACTCAAGCGTGTCTTATTTCACTTAAGAATATGGCCTCAATGTGGATCCATTTAGCTATAAATGTCTCTAGTTTCTCATTCTTTGTGGCTGAGTAGTACTCCATTTTATAGGAAAAAAAATCTTCTTTATCCAGTTTTCAGTTGATGGGCAATTGAGCTGTTCCAAGTATTAGCAATTGCAAACTGTGCCACTATAAACATGGGTGTACATATATTGCTCTGGTATGATGCTTTTAATTCTTTTGGAAAGATAACCAGCAGAGGGATAGCTGGGTCAAGTGGGACCTCTAATCCTAGTTCTTTGAGGTATCTCCATATTGATTTCCACAGTGGTTGCACCAGTCTGCTCTCCCACCAACATCCATCTTACTCTTGAACAGTGCCAGAAAAAGATATATATTATAGACAATATCTGTATTATCCCAGTCCTTCTAAAGCTGCTAGAGCAACAAAAATTTATTCCCTCTCCCTGTGTTTTCAAATAGTCAGAATGAAGAAATTTGGGTTATAAAAATTTCCATGATCATATAAACTCTTTTTGATGATGGAGCGAGGGTGCACTGAGACCCCCCAAGTCCCATTGTCAGGTGCTGAACCCTGTCTTTGAACACGATCTCACAGTGCGTTACAAGAGTAGACTGATGGAGGCCACGGGCTGTAGGGGAGGCAGCCCTCGGAAAAGTTTTAACTTCCCATTTGTCAGTTTAGGACCTCGATGAGTAATGAGCATTTCCAATCCTTGTTTTTTGTTCATCTGTGAATTGAAGTAATAATACCCCATGTGGTTGTTGTAAAAATTAAGTGAACTAATACATGTAAAGCACTTAACACAAGATCTGGGATATCACACACTTTCAGGAGATGTTTGCTCTGTCTGTTTTCCTTCTCGTGGATAAACATCTCTATCTCCTTGTGCCTTTTCACATATGACATATTTTAGGAGTTTTGTACCATCTCCATAATCCTCTGTAGGTACAATTTTATTTTCTGAAATTTAATGTCAGAACTTAACAAATACAGTCTATTGAGCTTGGAGTCAGAGCACGATGCCTCTGTTTTCAAGCTACTGGCGATGATCAGGTATTTAAAACAATGGAGAGAAGAACTCACTCACAGAATTTTCTGTGGGATCTCCTGCATTAACGGTTGCATTGCCCACTTTTCCTACTTTCATTTTTCCCTTTTATTTCCTGCCCTTCCAAAAGGGGAAATAAACACTTCATTCTGTGTGTGTGTGTGGGGGGGCCCTCTAAACATAAATGGCCTGAAAAATTAGAAAGAATCAATCGAAGGAGAAACCTGTCTTGAATTTCTTTATTTTTATTCACTGGCAGTCATTAGCCATGGCTTTTTGTCTCCTTGATTCTTTTTCTTTAATTCTGGGCAGGTTAATTTTCTGATTTGTCTGTCTCATTATTCACTGCCTCCGGTGTCGTCATTTTGATTAATAATAAGTGCCAATCATAACTCCCTCACCCAGTTATAAGTTTAGACAAGTGTGAGAAATGTTTATGAAATGATCATTGTTATTCTTTCGAAAACTTCGAGGTTTCACCTGAGGATGATGCTTTGGCATAGGTGTGACTGTCACGGGGCGTCTGGAGTGAATTGCTGTTCTCACTTCTTTCTCGGTTACTCTAGAATATTAAGTTGATACGTGCATTTGCCTTAGCAGTTGACAACCATTCTAAATGGACGAGCACAGAAGTGGTACTGCACGTGCTTTTTTGAAGTCTGGTTCATCCTTTCTCACTTGCAGAGTTGTGTTGAGGTGTGAGGCCTCTGCAGAGGGAGCTGGCTTCCAAAGCAGAGGGGGAGCTGAGGCCTAGGTGGGCTGGATCCAGAAGTAACTAAGCCCACTCCCGTTACCACTCCTACAAGTTCTTTTCTCAACAGCCTGACCTTGAATTTCCTCAGGGAACAGCTCTTCATGCCCTTCATACTTGTTTTATTATTTCAGAAGCGACGTGGTGTTAGTACATAACAGAAGATCAGATAGACCACTGGTTGGGGAATTGGTTCTCTAGCTGTGCTAAGTACTCACCATGCCACAAGAGCAATTGTCCTTCTCTTAGGGACGCACAGCCTTGTCTCTAAGAGGTGAAGTCGTGGAATATGAGCTGTGCTGCAGAGTATTTGTGTCTGAATTCCATCACCGGAGAGACCAGTGTGGTGGTAGTCAAACTGCCTTCCTGACATCTGTGATAAAGACCCCGGTTATCTCTGACCATTACATGGGGGTGAAGTTGGTTGCTATACCTAAAATGCTTCGCACGATGTTTGACACAGTGTTTGGTCCGACACGAGCCATTGTTATTTTCAGTACTGCTTCTCAGAGGCAAAAGGAGATGTTGGACGGAAAGGAGCTCTGAGTATGGAACCCTTTTCTGCTTGTGCCTGGCAGCCAGCACGTGAGTATGGGCTAGAGGACACCCAGCGCTGGGGCTGCGAGGAGATGCGTGGGCTCTGAGTGGGCCAGAATGGACCTGAACGTTGCCTCAGGCCAGTCCCGGCCCTTCTGTTGGGCTTTCTCAGTGCCCTCATGGGACCTTCCTTTGACTAATTGTGGTTGCGCCTCGCTGCCAGTGATGAAGTGTGCACCCGGCTACCTCGGCTTCACCGAGTTAGGATGAGGATTCTGTGAATCAGCCCGAGTTGTAGCACAGTTGCTGTGCCTCAGTTTAGGAATATTTCCTGCGTCATATGAAGTTACTCCGGGCCAGCAGGGTAAGAAGGATGTGTGTAGATGGTAAAACTTGCCTCTGAGCAAGACCTGATTTTGAATTTACTATCCTTCTTGGTGATGTGAAACTGTTTTCCCCAAAATGGTGGGTGTCATATGGTTTAGAGCTGATTATATCCACTAATAGATCTGAAGCAGCCAGCAGGGTACAGGGCATGCGGCGGATGCATTAAATAGAAGTTCCCTTCTCCTTCAGAAGACAACTTGATGTCAACTCTACTTACTTGGCTAATGTAAACGGATTTGCACGGATTTCACTTGTGTACTTTTGTCCTTCTGAGTCTCGGAGTGGTTTTTGCTGCACAGGGAAGATTTCTGTCTTTTAGCCAGCAGGTGGCAACCAAATTAAAGCTAAAAGTTCACATCCTTATCCTAAAGGTAAAAACTTTGTCTTTTGCATATTAATGCTTGATTAAATGACAGGTGAGTGCAAAACATTTGATACTGAAGTGATGTCACCTGCAAAGGCGTTCGAACTCCAAGCCCCTGGTACAGAAGATCGTCTTTTCCCTAGGCTGCTCTGGATTTCAGTACCTGCAGATCACTGTCACCTGCCTTCTTAGGGGCTTGTCAGAGAAGTCACCCAGATTTATGCAACATCGCATGTGAAATAGTGAATCCACTCACTTGATTTGGAACTTGAAGAAGCAGAGGAGAAAGGGAAGTCATCAGTTGGGAAAATATAATAGTTAAAAAATCTCTCATATTCAATCTTTGTGGGTTTTTTTGTGGAACTTTTTTGTTTGGTGTTTGTCATCTGGATTTTTGTGTGTGTGTATGAGAGAGGGAGAGAGAGTATTTAAGGAAAGTACACCTTTTACTCAAAATCTTCAGAAAGGTGTGAGCAAGGCAGAAGCCTTTGCAAACTGTGTTGAGTCGCAGCCCCTGCCCCCCAGGGAATTGGAGGTTGAGTCCATAGCCTTCACACTGAACAGTATATTCCAGCCCTTTTTTTTTAAATTTTGAAATATGGTTTTGCTAAATCCACTAAGTTGCCCAGGATGAGCTTGAACTTGCAATCTTCTGGGCATGGCCTCCCAGAATGCTGGGATTACAGGCATGCATGGCAATGCCTGGTTTGAGGCCCCCGACCCCATAAAGTGGGGGTGATATCTTCACCTATTGCATAAGGATTAAAGTAGAGTTTTGAAAAGCACTCAGAAAGGGGCATGACACACAGGGAACAAAAGTGACAATGGTGCCCTTGAGGCAATTTAGTGATACTAATTATGGAATTGTCAACAAGAGCAGACAGCATCCCAAACCCATACAATCCAGCCCTTACACGGATTGATGAGGAAATAGAGGCATAGACAAGTCAGTGATCACAAAGTTATGGAGCTAATTAGCTCCCCAGAACACCAGATCTGGAAGCCAGGATCCTGGGCAGCAGCAGTCTTCACCCGGCCCCAGGAGACTCCTCCCTGATGACAGGTGCGTGGGTGGTGAGAGCTTGCTGTGGAGGACAAGACCTGCCTGACCCTGCAGGTGGATGAGGGTCAGTGTGGCCGGCACCGTGATGACTGGATTCTCAAGTGTTGGGACACCCACTGCCTCATGATACATGCTGCGAATATCCTTTGAGAAAAAGGCAACCCTAAACAGAAAAGAGAACCACTACTCCTACCTGTCTCTTCCAGAGCACATCTGTCCACATCCACGGTTGGATCTGATGTATGTTTGACCCTCTGTGATGAGCAGGAACTGCTGATCATTACTACTGCTGCCCATGGTCTGGGAGAAGTGACCAACCCCTTGCTAAAGCTGTGCTCTTCCAGTCCTTAATGATCTGCAGTTGAGGCCTTGGAGGAGGAGGAGGTGAGGGGAGCAGCAGACTTTCCCCTTGTTTCTCTCCCTGCTCACCATTCCCGGCTCCCCATACCTCCCAAGGTCAGGAATGTTCAGCCCCTTAATTAGCCAATGGCGATCTCTATCGTACCTGCCTAAGGTGCCAGTATCTGAGGTTCATACCATAAATACATCCCAGACCATCACCGGAGGAGAAAGGAGTGCAGAGCTTCCAAAGTACAGTTCAGAGTTCATCATTCAGAAAAACCAGCACAATGTCATCAGTCAGCAACGTTCAAATAACTGCAGTGGTTTTCTTTCCTTTTTGATGTCAGTCCTTATTCTCTGTTTGGCAAAGATGATACTTTTGTCATTTCAGTTCCAGTTGAATGTGTTCCGAACTCCACAGGAACACAGTCAGTGGTGGTTCAAAGCTGAAAATAAGATGTTACGTCCTCTGCTGTGCGTTTGTGTATTTGGGACAAAGTTGTTTGCGAGTCTCCTTGGCTCACGTCTTTGTGAAACGTATGGGATTTGGATTTACCTCACCATCTTGTGAGCAACTCCTCAGGAGAGTGATCAAGACGGAAGCTGAAATCCAAGAGGAAGACTCAGGTGTCAGGAGAAGAAAGATTTGAGCAGGGGGCACAGAGACACCTTTTTGGAGTTGTTCGACTTGTACCAAATGGTCCCCTGCCCCCTGACGCTATAGGCCTGAGGAAAAGTTTCTAATGGTTGGACCATTCCTAGGCCAGAGACATGAGGCAAGAATGTATGAAAGATGCTTCCTGCCCTGAAATAATTTCAAGTAGCTAAGTCAGTATCGCTTCTAGTATCTAGGAGTTACAAAGCAAAGGTCTTCTAAAATTAGATACTTGTAATTTATAATTAGGCGTAATTATAGCTGTTGATTAGTGATGACAGTGGTAATTTCCTGCAGTGCTGCGGACTTTATGTTCTTGATGTGTTTTTATTGTGTGTCGTAGAGCTCAGTAAGTAAGACAGAGATGGGTTGTGACTATTGACAAATTAGTCCATGGTATCTGATTCTAGTTTCTTTGGGGGAGAGGGGATAAAAGAGAGTAGAAATAATTATTTTCCTTCCTATTTCAGCCTGTGGAATTGGCATTACTTTTCCTTCACAGGTGATACAAGGTTGTATTTAAAAGGACTGATTCAGACTAACAACTTAGAGAGCCGGGCGTGGTGGCGCATGCGTGTAATCCCAGCACTCGGGAGGCTGAGGCAGGAGAGGATCGCTGTGAGTTCGAGACCAGTCTGGGCTACATAGTGAGTTCCAGGTCAGTCTCAACTACATAGTGAGACCCTGTCTCAAAGAAAAAAGAGTAACAACTTATTCTTATCACAGACTTCAGCATTTATCTTAGCAGTCAGTGAATTCCTCTAGCAAATTTACTCTGTGTACCATTTCAGGTTTTATACCATCCAGTCAGTACACCTCCTTCCTCAGGGAAGCAGGGCCCCTGAAGTCCTTGTGTCTTTGGCCAGATTAGTGGCATTTGTTTTGGCAACATATACCATTGAGCAATTGTGTGCCAGTTGTTGAGGGAAGAGGGATAGCTGGAACTTTCTGCTCACAAGTTCTGTAAAGTCTACACAAGACGTACTAAACAGTGAATTTAGAAATGTTTATTACAGTAAAAGATACATTGCCATGAATCCCTTCACCCACGAATCCCCCACCGCTGTACCTTGAACGTATTTAACCAGCATTCTGGAAATCCTCCTTCATGAGTGTCTTAGTTGTACTGTCTTGGTTGGCTCTATGTCCTAAATCAATTTAAAACATTTACCTTTCATGGTCATTTTGATTTTGGGGAACCACGAGTAGCACAGTGACAGATGAGGTAAATCAGGTAGATGAGGACACAGCATACTTTTATATGACAAATTGCTGAGGGTGTTTGATCAATGAAGGGTGATCATATATATGCTAAATGTTTAACCTAAAAACTTTATTGCCGTAAAAGAAGTATTTGCCATTAATCCTCATCAAACTCCTCGAAACACTACTCACTGTGAATGCACACCATCTCTTGGCAATGTGTCTTTTACTGTAGTAACTTTTTAAAAAATGTAAACATTCACACGGATCTTTGGATCAGCCTTGTGTATCTGTGTATGGAGAGAAGGGGAAATCTAATAGGGTAGGGGTAGAATAGAGAGCCAGACTATTCTAAAAAGACACCGTCTCTCAGAAATGATGACAGTGAAGTGCTGTTGATATTTCAGTAATTGGAACTTCTAAAGGATGTCTAGGGGAGATGTAAGTGAACAACTAGTTCTTCGCTAGGACAAATGATGGCTTTCCCTTTTTATAATGTCAACCCATGTATGTATATGGCAGTACTCATTTAAAGTACCTAAAAGGACAGCCCCAAACCCTGCTTATAGTGGGACAGAGTGGAGAGAAGGACAATGAGCTACTAGGCAAGAGTTTCAACTACATATTGTCTTTGACCCAAGGTGATCGAGCAGTTGGAAGTAACTGTTGTCTCAGTGTAAGAGTGTCCACCTTTGTTGTGGGCCAGTGAAACAAGAATCCAATGACAACAGAATAATCTTAGTATGTACAAAGTCTGGGAAATAGTATTAGGCTAATGTTTCCCTGACAAGGGTAAGACTAGTTTACTACAGAGACAGTGTATGGAGTACTGCATGATTAAAATACGAATCCACGGTCTTTCTTTTGTCAAGTATAAATAAACATCCACATATCTTGTCTACCTACTTAACAGACTTAAGTGTATCTGGAATACTGTGGTTCTCCTTGCTTGCACATGATACTCTGAGACTTCACTAATGACAGCAGTGCTCAAACCAGTAGAACATAAACTAGCCCGATCCTGGAACTTCAAACCATATCAGTTCCCCTACTTCAGAGTAGATGTTATGAGCAGTTAGCCTTAGTAGACCATGAGATTGATGTAAACCATAGGATCAGTTCTAGGCCCTCCTAGCTCTACTGCTTATAAATTGCTTAATCTTTCTGACTAAGCTCACAGTGTCTCCATCTATGTCAAATAGAAGCAAAGAGGAAGAATGGATTGAGATAATAGAAACAAAAAATGCACAGAGAAGCATTTAAGCATGTTCTCAACCAAGAGTTCTAAGAATTTAGGGAAGCTATCTCTTTGTAAGTGCATTATTTCATCTTATTTACCAGTGGGTTACTATTGACAAAGGCAGTTCCTGGCATCGGTAGGTAGTATGTCAGAGGTATGAATAAGAATGAATGAGCTAGTGGATAGCCAAGGAACACATCTGCATAGAACAATGAACAAATGAATCGGCACTATTTATGCTGTAGGTGACATTTTAAGACTAATACAATGACCTCATATTAATCCAGCAAATGAAGAATTAAGAGAAAGTTCCATACCTATCAAAAAGGTAGCTGGAAATTATCTTCTTTTGATAACTTAAAATCTGCTGCATTAATCAGTGAGACAAGCAAGTGGCTTTGGTTTTCAAAAGTAAATGACTGTGGGCTGGCAGTGTGGCACAGTAGCAGAGCACCTGCTTAGTATGCACAATGCCTCGGGTTTAATCCCAGGAGAATAAGAACAAACAAGAATGCAAGGGACCGTTTCCAGCAGTAGTCTGTAATGTCTCAGTAAGTTAACTGGCAGGTGCAAAATGAAAATCTTGAAAGGAATAAATGAGCTCCCATGAAGTGATCCAGAGCATGTAATGGGGTCTCATGATCTGCCTCGGGGATTCACGTCAATGCCTAGAAAACTCACAAATTTGTCCTGAAAACACTGGAGTGTGCAGGTCATCACCAAACAGTCTCAGAGTCTGTCCAGGCATCCCAAGACCAAGCCAGGGAACATGCCAGGTAGAGTTGGTGACTTGCAAAGCTGGAGGAATTTGGGCTTAGGAAGGTTTTGGTGAAACCATCCCCTGTGGGAAGCAGTGAGTCATTGGGGTGTGTGTGTGTGTGTGTGTGTGTGTGTGTGTGTGTAGCCAGGATCCATGTGATCCAGGCCAGGCTTGAACTCCCTAAGTTGCCCAGACTGGCCCTGAACTCTAGGTACTGACTCGGTGCTGGTGCTTCAACCTGTGTTTCCACACCGCAGTCCAGTGAGTCTTACGAGGGTGAACCTGGGGTAGGGGATTTCATACCAAAATGAGTGCTTTGCATATGAAGTCAGTGATTTGCTTGTGTGAAAAACAAGGCACGTTCCTACAATGAACTCGAAATTTGTGTTCTTCGTCGTTCAAAGATTTCTCTGTTTTCTGTGCCCCTCTTTTGCAGTCTCCTCTCCGCGTTGCCATGACACTTGATTGCTATTTATTCGTTGCGTATCTCTCGTCCTTGAGGGGCAGTGCATGTAGAGGTTAAATAAATGTACAGATCCTCACTGGATAAATAAAAACATCACTTGTTAAAGACTTAAAATACCCAGTAAATCTTAACAGAGCCAAATTTGTAACTTTTTGGTGAAATTAAAAAAGTTATATTACCCATCTTATTTCTGTCTTTAGTTGATTCTGACATTGTGTTTCATTCACATTAAAAAATTTCTGAAACTGGGTGCAGCTCACTTTTGTGGGTCATAGTCTTATTGACAACATTTTTTCTTTACTGGTGCTTTAATAAGTGCAGGGTCTAATGAACGATAATCCTTATGTTTGACAAGCTGCAATAAAACGACTAAATTCATCTTAGTAATCTGTGGTGCTTTATACATAGGATAGAATGATGGAAAAAGCATGGATTTTTGGATCAAAGAAGTTTTCTTCTGAATCCAGTCTCTGCCCCTTTTTTCCACCTTATTTTAAATCTGAGCAGTTTTCTCTCCCACTAATCTTTGAGTGGCAGCTATTTTATATGTATGATGGGAGTAAAACATCGATGCTAGCATTCTGTACTATGTAGACAGTGCATAGAATCCAGTGAGTGCCTATTCTCTTTTCCCCCTCTACTCCCTCGCCAGCTTGTTTGTGCTTTGGAGTACCCAGTTAGGCAGGGATCCATCATTTTCTCATTTGGAAACAGGTTTGGTGGCGTAAATGAGCTAGGAGGGGGCTCCCTCCAGCCTTTGGTTTTAGAGCACCCTTCTGGGGTCCAGTGGGGTCCTCGCAGGTAGACACAGAGGGGAGAATGTCCTCTTTTGTTGATAAGTCTTTTTCCGTGGCCAGTGTAACAACTCTACACAATGCGTTGATAACAATATCATACCCTGCGTTCTTTCTGGAAAGAACTTTACCTCTTGCCCTCATCCTGTAAACAAGGATGGGCCTCTATTTAAAGCAGAGGAAAAGGAAGAGGGAAAAGGATATTATATCACCTGGTCCAGCATTTCTGGGAGCAGATGTTTTCTTTGTCTCATTGTTTGCAGAAAATGGGTTCACGAAAATATAAACCAAATGTCCCCAAACATTTGACCCATAAATCACTTCATGCTGTTCTGTTGCTTAGATAGAGCAAAACTATGCGAGTGGATTAGAGAGAGTAGAGCCTACTAGTAAAACTTTGGGGTTTGGTGCAAATCCTAAAACAAGTTATCTGTATTATGCTGGGGCAGAACCCCATGCAGTGGGTATTAGACGGGGGTGGAGTCATGGGGAGGTACGCAGACACTTTCTGTAATTACTTGGTCTAGTCTGAAACATTTTAATTGTGAGATTTGTTTTAGCCTCAGCATTTTTTAATCTAGTAAGTTTATTTTTAGTTTACAAAAGAAGTAACAAGGAAATAGGCTTATTTATTTAATAAACGGTCACCAATCTTAAATGTAAAAGCCTCACCTGTTTCCAGACTGCCACGGCCTAACTGTGATATTGGGTAATTAAGTCACCAAAGTGCCTTAAAGATTTTGTAGCCCTATTTGTCAAAAGGAGAGAGAAAATATTTTAAAGGACATCGCAAGTGTTTGAAACTTCATAGTGCTCTGTAAATTCACCTTTCTGGTTGTTCTTCTACCTTCTTGAACCATTTACCCTTGATTTAAAAACTGAAGCAGTACTGAAATGTAATGGCCTTCTGGGGCACTCCTAGAGTGGAAATGGTGCTTTATCAAGAAATGTTTAAGGTCAGGGATTTAGCTCAGTGGCTCTGCACCCGCCTGGCAAGCACAAGGTCCTGAGTTTGATCCCCAGTACAAAAAAAAAAAAAAAAAAAACCCAAGAAATAGATGCAGGACTCATCAGTAATGTAGATTCAGGACGACTAGTTGTCCGGGAGGAAAAGCTAGAGTCAAAGTTTGAAGTATGAAAGGAGTTTTCAACACTTTTCTTCACCTGTCTTGGTCCTTCGTGAGCACAGTTGCTGGAGGCCTTCACAGGATCAGGCCTGTCCTCCCACCCTGGGTTCCACTTGAGCATTCACCTAGGTTAGATGGGATGATTTCCCGCCCCTCCCATCTGCACGCTCACATTCCTCTGGCCCTAAAGAATTCAGTCACAAGATCTCTCCTCATGGCCCTGCCGGGCGTAGCGGGCGTAGCGTGGAGGTGAGGCTGCCAGATCCCGGCATCCTGCGAGCTGCTCCGCAGCCTCCCTCCTGACCTCCCTGCGGCCAAGCTCTTCACAGCCAGGCGTCATGCTCTTCCTCTGCAGAGATCTGATCCTGTCCCGACCTGCTCACCCTGGGCTGCTTTCCCTCTGCAGGTGCAACACGGGCTGAATGCTAGCAAGGCACAAGAAATCTCCAGCGTGCACTTAACGTTTTTATGTGGAATTTCCAAATCTGCTTCCCTTTTTACCATCGTGCATCCTTCATAGAACTTTTTGAAAGTTTTTAAAGTTGACATTCAGTAGTACCCGTCTGCACGTACAGGGTGCGGTGTAATCGCCGCTCAGTACACAATGCACGCTTGACCTTTGGCCACAGGCCCCGAAATGTGTAAGGAGTACACTACGATCAACTCAGTGTAATCTGCATGCCCATCTCCTTAAACACATACGTTTCTTTGTGTGAGGAGACTTCAAATTCCTCTGTTTTAGTTCTTTATAAAGTGAATGCGTGGTACATCGCGAACACACTGTCCTCCCGCTGTGACCCAGAGCACTGGCTGTTGCTTGTTTTATGTAACAACACAGCACTTCCGTGGGAAGCTCCCCTGGCTTCGGTAAACAGTCACCCGGAATCAGAACCTGTGTCTTAGCGTCTTCTGTTCCAGGTCCTGCAGAAAGCCCTGAAACCCTGCTCTACCCCAGATTTATCAGCGTTGATAAATACAGTAAAATATTTAAATGGTTACTACAGAAAGCTTGGGGAAAACCATGGATGCACCGTGCTATATCGTGCCCTGTTGAGCAGACCTCAGACCGACCGACTTCTCTTTAGCGGTTCCCTCCGCACTGAAGCATCCTTTTCTGTATTTATCTTTGCATTTATGATCTCATGTTCGATGTTATGAACGGATGCGCGTTTGTCCGTCTTGACTGAAAATGCACGTTTGAAGTTCCCTCCGCACTGAAGCATCCTTTTCTGTATTTATCTTTGCATTTAACGATCTCATGTTCGATGTTATGAACGGATGCGCGTTTGTCCGTCTTGACTGAAAATGCACGTTTGAGCACTGGGTGTGCGTGAGCGCCTAGAACCTGTCTCTGGTATTGGTTAGAAGGGAGCCAGCGACTGTGGATGAGCCCACGGTGACTTTAATGGCACCGCGGGCTGATGGGGGAACTCTCTGCTTTTTAAAAAGGCAGCCTACTAGTGGCCGTCAAAGCAGCCCACGGAGGCTGTTCTGGGCCCTGGTATCTGCTCTTGGATCAATGGAAGAGTCTCCGATGGATTCATTTTACACCTGTCACCCACGTTGAGGTGGTAGGAATTTTTCCTAGGCTGAAACTTTTGAGGAAGTCCTTAAAAAAAAAAGTCTGACAGCGAATCTACTAAATCTCCTTTCCTATTTCTCTCATATTTTAATGTTCCCAGTAGGCTGCACAGCATAAGGTCTCTTTTAGAGGACAGGAAATTGAAGATGACTCTGCATTCCCCTTTGTTTTCTCCAAGCCATGTATTCACGTTGTTCACCGTGGCTCTATTTTGATGATCTTTGCCAAGTTAAGACAAATATTACTTTTAGCTGGGCGGACTTACAGGGGAGAATTCTGATACTTGCCTCAATTCTGATACTTGGCCAAAAATGTGGCTCTCTTGCCTTCATTTGAATCCTTGATAACGTCTAGCGATATAAATTTCCCAGAACATCAGTGTGTTAGATTTAAACTCAGACTTTGAAGGTGACAGTCACCTCCTGGAAAAATTGTAGGAACTACTGCTGTTTAAGTGGAAGAGGCAATGTGTTATAATGTGTGCGTTAAAAGTCTGAGGAGATAATCTACCCTTGTCAAACCAAGGCTTCCTGCTCCTCTTCTCTCATGCCAATTTGTGATAAAAGCTGTTGTTTATGAATGTGTCTGGTCTCTAGTGTGAGAGTGTATTTCATGTCCATGTAAAATGTTTGGAGCATGGTGACTGGTAGAATTTTATTATGTTTATTGATGCATATTAATCTACCTGCAGGAGAGTGAATATGTGATTTTAGACATGTAATTTCATTGTTGAGAAAGGAAAATATATCTTAGACACTTTTAAAGAAAAATATAAGATGAAATACTGCTACTGAGAAGACAGGTTGATGGGAAATAATATATATCTTTTACTCTTTGTAATGGAATTTGATTTTTTTATTTGTTTGAATTGTAAGCAGGTTTCTGAGGGATTTATTTGTTTGCAGGAGTTTAGGGTGCATTGGGATTTTCAAGACATTATGTAGGAGTGTAAGTTCTTAGGTATTTTGGTTGAGCCAGGTACTGTGTTCAGGTCGCCTG
The DNA here is from genome assembly GCF_012274545.1 of Fukomys damarensis. Lineage (NCBI taxonomy): Eukaryota > Metazoa > Chordata > Mammalia > Rodentia > Bathyergidae > Fukomys > Fukomys damarensis. The sequence goes on along the minus strand of NW_022900926.1, from coordinate 10,305,341 downwards.
TGAACTTGTGCAGTTTATACTACAAGAAGGTATTTTTGGTGTCAGCATGTAATGTTTCTGTCAGTCTTGGCTGTGTCACCGTTTGATCTAACCTTTCTTTCCTTAGCAGCTGCTGCTATTGAAAACGAAGCAGTCTGGACTAGACAGAGGCAACTTTTTCACAGTCCCAACCTTATAATCTTGAGTCTCCTTTTTATAATGTCAGAAGGCTAAGACTCTCATGATTATAGCTGTTTGCTGAGTCTTTGTACCAAACTAGCCAAGTTATTAAATAGAATGTAGGAAAATAACCTTTTCAATTATGTTCACACCATATTTCAGCTGCATGGACCTCTTTAAGGCTAGCATGTTATTTAAGGAGATATTTCACAATGAGGGTGAGGTATGCTTGGTATGAAGGCATTTGGGTAAAAAGGAGGACTATCTCTAGAACAATGGTTCTTCATCTTTTCTGGTTTCTCAGGGAGAATCTGTTGAAACTCAGGGCCCCTGATTCAAAACTAGATCCGAATAAGCAACTACTTCAAATTTTGGACAGAATCTACCAATTTCACTAGAAATTCTTTCATAGATATAGAATATGTAACCAGTGACACAAAGACATTATACTCTGTGATAATAAAATTTTGGAGAAATAGAATATTTCCTTGCTTCTATATTGCTATATCTTTAAGAAGAGTCCAGTTTAATGTCTTTTTGATAGATAAAGGTTTTTTTACCATATAACATGAGCCAGAGTGTTTTAGGGTACAGACTTCTTTCAAGCCCGTTAAAATTTAATTTTTAGAATAGAGGGAATATGGTATCACTTTTTAAAAAACAAACTATGCATTGTGAAATAGGAAGAAAAGGGATAAAGGTGTAGGGGAAATGGCAAGGGTAGGGGAAAGGTAATAAGGGAAAAGAAAAAAAATGAGAAAATGAAAAAATGGAAATAAAGTATTTGTAAATAGGGAAGAGAGGAGGGGGTGAAGGGAGGGCAGGGACAAGGGGAAAAAATGAGAACCAAGACCTGTCATGTAAAGGTACAGGATCCCAGTAATGAATGTAACTGTACTGTATACCTAGAATGTACCAATAAACTCAATGAGAGAAAAAAACAAACAAACAGCAACAAAGAAACTATGGCTTGCTTAAGTAAGAAGGAGAAGGTTAAAATGTTCTCAGAAAACAGATGATCAGATGACAAAGCAAATTCTCCAAAATAACTTGCAATACAAAGCTGTCTTTCTTTTATACATAATGGTTGTGCTTTCATTTTGATAGCAAGATTTGCTGAAAACCCTGCTTTTCAGAAGTCTGCAGTGACAGGGAAACAGGAAACCACAGGACGTGCTCTGCTGGACCCGGATGGGCCTGGGCCAAGCCTGACCTATCTAGAATCCTCCTCACCCCTGAGTTGAAGTTGTGTCAGGAAGGCAAGAACCATTCCTCTCCTACTTGTCTGAGGAGAAGCAGACTTATGAAAGGGTTCCAAGATATTTCCTTGGAGAAGATAGAATGAAGTGTTATTCCTCCCCACACCAGGATACAACTGGGGCGTTCAAACCATGAAATTCAAAAATGTGTCTAGTATATCAGTTTTCAACTTCGACTGATATGCCTGCTTGTACAAAGCAATTCTGCTTTTTGTGGGTATCCTTAAACATGAAAAGATTTACTCATTCAGCGACCAATTGGAATTACTTTAAAATAAGCCAAGTCCTACCTCCATTAAATTCTTCTGTTTTCTTAAAAACAGAAACTTTCCCCGAAGAAGTGCAGTCAGAGATACTTAGACGTACTCTAGAAAACTAGTGAAGCGTTGGGTCACACAGAAGGTCACTAACATGTTCCTGTGGTTTTTGATGCCCCGTTCTGAGAAGTCATTAGGCTCAAGCTCTTCTGAGGATCACTTACGTGGCCCCTAGGGTAGGAGTTTTTGTCACCAGCGTGCACACTCGTATGGAGCACTGGCCCATGATGACCTGTGCATCTTTTCTCCTTCCTAGAGAAACAAAACTACATGTGCTGGTGAAGTTCGAGGTGCCTCATCTGTAAGGAGAGTACTAGTCATTTTTTATCCCAGGAAGATTTTGTTCCTCCGTTTAGAGCATGTTTCTAGCATTAGAAATTTCTCAAAAGGTTCATGGTTAGAAATTCTCTTTTTGTTTGTTTGTTTGTTTTTTTGTTGTTGTTTGTTTGTTTTGTTTTGTTTTTTGAGACAGGGTCTCACTATATGGTTAAGGCTGACCTGGAACTCTCTATGTAGCCCAGGCTGGTCTCAAACTCAGTGATCCTCCTGCCTCAGCCTCCCGAATGCTGGGTTTGCAGGCATGCACTACCACTCCCGGCTAGAAATTCTTTTTGATAGCATCTTTTTGTACAGTTTCATCAAGTAGTTTTATCAAGAAGAAAAGGATAGCTATTCTAGAAACTGAAATGTCAAATAGGCCCTTCATTCCACTGTTTTTCTCCAGGTCACAAATAGTCATTATTTTGTTTTGCTTGGCGGCGTCACCACTGATGTTTTCTCTGTCACAATGTTTTTTTTTTGTTTTAATAGGACAAGAAGGTGAATATCCTTCCTAATCCACTTCAGGAGTAGACTTTTATATTTGGACAAATCTAAGTAGAGATACTGTTCTAGATTCTTTGAAAAGGGAAGTTCTCCCTTTCCAGAATGTTCTTCCTGGCTTCCTGCTTCCAATTGCAAATGTTTATTTTGCTACATTGGTCTCACTGTAGCCAGTACTGAGGAAAAAGTAGGGTCCCTTGTACTTTCTTTCCTTGAACGGTGTCTGGTTGAGGCTAGTCTTGATGTGATGGGTGGATTTCCTACAAAGTTGAATGAAGATGAACCTTCACAGTTTTAGTCTTAGCAAGGTTCTTGCCAAGGCCCTATGGCTACCGAATTCTACAAGCGTTTGGGTCCACAACCCTGATCTGTAATAATACTGTTCTATTACAGAATAAAGGATATTCCTACTTATAATGGCCAGATTACTTTTGTTTCATTTCATGTCAGCAGAAACAACTTTAGATGGGATGGTATCATGACAACGGCCTGTCAGAACTGTGCCACTTTTCTCTAGTAATTGACATAAAGAACAAATTGCAAACTGTCTGAAAAGCAACCAGTGTATATGTGTGGGTCTGAACGTGAACCTCCAAAATACTGTTGATGTCAACCTTCCATTTCATTAAACCTTTCAGATTTGCTATAGATTATTAACTTGATTAGCTATTCCACTAATTCTTTTCATAAATGAAATAGTGTCCACTCAAGATAGCTGTTATCTTAATAATGTTTAATTGTTCAAGCTGAATGGTCATAGAAACTGAGGCTTATGTGTCCTAATTGTGGGGTGAGTCATAATTCTAGTATTTCTTAGGTTTTGGATTAAATGAGGGTCCATGTGGGCCGTGTCCAGCAGTAGGAAGCACTCAGATAGTAGCAGTTGTTTGGTAATAGACTCTCTAACCATAAAAGTATTTTTTCTATGTGTTTGCCAAGAAGCCTAAATCAGCCCCTGGCAATAGCAGCTGCACATCATTCCAAGCATGGCTCATATGTTTTCCCCTGGAGGACTAGTTAAGAAAATAACTTTGATAATAATGCAGAAAACTTTAGAGCTGTCCAGAGAAGGGGGAAAGCTTTATCCCTTGTCACTTCCGACAGAATTAGTAGTGAGTGCAGTTTCCTAGGATGTAGGTTTAGGTCCTGTTCAGGAGACACTTTTCAGTCCCAATTCCTCAGCAGTGAATTGGCTACCATGAAAACTTTCAAGCATTATTCACACAAAGACCAGCCAAAACATCAGAAAAGGGAGGTAAGATACTCCCTCTTCATTAGTCAGTGCTACCTTTCAAATCTACTTTTTTATCTCGTTGGTAACGCCTTAACGTCCCAGTTGATGATTAATTTACTCCAGCTCTTGTTAAAACATTGTTGTAAACTGGCTTTAACTTTCCTAATTGCAGATCATTTTCCACATGGCTTTGTGTTCCCAGATAAGCTTTACATTACCTCATAGAGATTAAAGAAACGTATTCATTATCCTTATTTAATTCCTTCAAAAATGAAAAAAACTGAAAACATTTTTATAAGTATGTTGATTTCACCATAATTTTATTTCCTTGCAAATAGAATTCCACATTATTACATAAGCATCCATATCAAAATATGAAAACCAGTTAATAAATTCTGTGATAGTCCTTGCACTGAACACCAGAAAATTTCTTTTTTATTATTCTTGAGCATGGTTGTCACATTGTAAGCCCCTGCCGTACTGTCTCCTCCCTGTTTTTACCATGCTGAGTACAGAGATGACGGCTTCCTTTTCCCTTCCCCTGGCACTCTGGGTGAAGAGAAGAGTGAATGAAATCGAGGGTGTTCATTACTTTCTAAGGTGTTTCTCAATGGGGCAGTATTTGGAACGGACTCGCTAGTTTAGAACATCAAAATCTTCAAGGACACAAGGTGCTCAGTGTTGGTTTCAAATGACTGAGGGCAGGGGTACGCTAGTGGATCCATGCGAAGAGGCTAATATAGAATATAAGGGCTCGATTGTGGCTAAATCTTTGTGGAATTCAGGGTCTAAAAACAAGGACACCCTTTTAAAGGACCATATGAGCGTTAGGCTTGCGACGCTGGTGACGGAGGAAAATTCGGGAATATACTTGCATTTCCATGTCTGAGGCTGTGCACCCCAGACACGCTATACCTTCCGACGTGCAGAAGGGAAGAAGGGTCTCAGAGGATTCCCGTGTCCTCAAAAATTAAATTAGTAGGAGTCAAACTTTATGTACTGTGCTGTGGAAATCAGTTTGTATCACATTTTATTTTCTGCCTTTCTGAAATGAAACAGTGTGGTTTCCCCTGAACTCAGATGTTATTTTGAACCCATAAAATAGTCACATTCCATCCTGTACATTAGGAGTATCATTAACAAGTGGAGAGGCTATAATTAGGCAGAGATAGAACTTAATTATTGTTTTACTTGCAAGTGGACGAAATTTGCTTTTATCCCGAACCGAGGCATGAAGATGGTGATGACTCTTGCAAGGCCCCCAGACTGAAGATACAGCAGGGGAAGGGGGCAAGTAGAGAGAAATCAAGGAAGAAGACAAAAAGGAGGTGCAAGTACGTAAAGGAAAGCAAGGGACAAATAGGCAAACCAGGAAGGAAAGGATTTCCACAAGATAGCGTATAGGAATCGCCATCAAGAAGTGCAGGACAGCGGGTCCCGTAATTTTGCGTTCCACAGCGCACAACTACATATAAAAAGGGCGTCTGTGAGGAGAATTAGAGATTTTCCTGCATAAGTACCTTAGAGGTACCCTAACAGGAAAGTCTTCAGTGGCTCAGAGTATTAAAACCTTCAAAGACGTGAGGTTCTCGGTGTTTTTTTTAGTGGTGCGGAAGGGAGTAAGGAGTGTTTCTCTTTCCAAAACGGAGCTTTGTGCAAAAAGGCTGAAATGGAATGAGAGACACCACACGGGGATTTTCGGGTAGAGAGACGGACACAGGAAAGAGGGCACCAAGGCTTTCTCCCCAGGAAGCAGCTTTGCTCCTGTGGCACTGACGCCACCGATTCGCACCCCAAGGCCCAGTGTGAACGTGGCATAGTTGCACCCTTTTCTATCATTTCTGTGCCTTTGCCCACCTTATGTGGGCATCCACTAACATTTACAGTCTGGCTGGGTACGATTTGTGTTACAGAGTTACATCAGGATGGCACCTGCATGCACAGGGGCAGGTACTGCGACACTGTCAGAAGTTCCCACGCCCGCGCGTTGGGAGTGGCTCTACTCAAACCATACTTCGGTGATCCATGCATACCCACGTTTATAGCAGCTAAACCTTGTACAACTGATCTTAGCCAAAAGGCCAAGAAGCAATTAGCAGCTAAATCTTGTAAGTGGCCTGTATGTCTGTAATTGGCCAACGGATAAATAAAATGTGGTATTTATACACAATGGAGCACTGCTTTGTCATAAAGGACAGACTGGGGTCATCGGCAGGAAAATGGATGCACCTTGACCATGCTGAGTGAAGGGAATCAGGCACGAACTTAAATCTCACACAGATTCTTTTATGGGGGAAACCCCAAGTATGAGTCAATTAAAGAACAACAACGACCAAAAGATAATAGGAAAGAGGGAGATACACATTTTGCAAACGGGAAGGACTGAAGAGAGAGGGAGAGGGGCAGGAGGAGGGAAGGGAAAAGGGAAGTAAAAGGATGAGGATGCATTATGGACATGCACCTGCTCCCCACGATGAATGCAGTCATTCCGTACTGCAAACACATACCAAGAATAACTCTAAAAATTGAAAAAAGACAAAGTATAGACACTCATCAACTTATTTTTGGTTCTTCCTCCCTTGAATATTTTCATTGTGCCTGCACTAGTGAACGGTTCATCGTTGGTGAGCACTGGTGTGGGCGTGGGCACCGCTTGTCCGACGTTACAAATTTTACCATTAAAATGCCCAGCATCTCAATGGATACTTTGGGTTCACTCAATTCTTCCTCCTGTAGGTGGGAGGAAGGCAGGGGAAGGAGGACAAGGTGACCTCGGGGAATGGTGAAGGACAGGAGGGAAAGCCCTATTCAGCTGAGGCAGGAGGGCCAATGCCCAGGGGCCGTTTTGCAAATTTAAACTCTTGGCAGTGGGGAGCCAGTGTGGATTTTTAATCAAGGAGGGGGAATGTCAGTGTGTAGGATAGTTCAGAGGAGGGACAGGTGCCACTGGAAGACAAGTGGGCACCTAATTATAAGGCTCCAAGTGGCTGAAGAAGTGGCAGTAGAAAGGAGGTGGAGAGAGAGAGACGTAATAATCGCTCTGTTTTTAAGAGTGGGAACAATTAAGATACAGAAGGGGGCCTGGAAGGGGGTTGTCCCGCCCCCGTGATCTCTTTTGGAGGAAGACTTCTGTGAATAAAGGTTCACGGCAGATGTGACAGGATCTCATCATTTCACATAATGAAGAGACTAAGCAGTGCTTGCAGAGTGACGAACTCAAGCCTGATTATGAGGAATTTCATCCAGAGAGACCAACATAGTAGAAGATAAAGAACTTCTGGTTCCTAGGGATGTCAAACAGAATGGAACTTTTAGAGGAGAAACGGATCGAGAAACAACTTGCATTTTTCCAAAATTTCGACCTTGTTTTTTTAAGACAGAATGTTGATGTGAAAGAATCGTTCAGATCCAGCTTCTCGCCCTTAATAACTGTGTTAGAGTAGCCACAGTGCTTGCCCTGTGCTTAGCCTTGTTTTGTTTACATGACTGATAACAGCTCTCTGTGTGTATACCAGCACACAAGTGCACACACACAAGCCTGACACGTACGTAAGGAGCTAATGTTGGATGATTCTTTCATTCTCAGCAAAACCCTAACGGAACATCGGTAGATGTCTCTTTCTGGTACTGAAGAATTTTTCAATAAAACAAGTGAAAGAAGATATTCTGGATCACACACTAGTTTTTCTGGGGCGTTTATAAGCAGCTGCAGAAGCCCTTCTTGTAGGTCAGATGGCCCCGGGTTGCCGCAGCTGCTTGGTTTATGCTGTGGCTCCCATAAGGCCATGCACGAAGAGGTTAACAAACGCCCTTACTCATGTTACACGAAATAGCAGAAATTCAGATGCAAACAGGAATTGAGAAGGGAGAAAAGGCACGACAGTAACCCATTGTTTCCTGACCAACGCACGTGTGCTTCTGTTGAGCTCAGTGTGCAGTTCCACAGTTGAAGCAGATCAGAATGACTGCCTACCTCCCTGAGCTGACGCCTCTCGGCCCGCCCGAGCGGCCCTGGCCTGAACTGCGCTGTGAGTCACAGCTTCCCGCAGCAGAGCCAGGAAGCCCAGGCTGGGGAGGCCCGCCCTCCAGAGCAGCCGCCCCGCGGGGAGGAGCTGGTCCATGCTAATGAGCAAGTTGCCTGCCAGAGACGGGAACTTCATTCCCCTCCTGGTCAGGCTCGCAGAGATTATGCCCCTTCTCTCACCATGAGCTGGCTCTCCAGTTCCCAGGGCGTTGTGCTCACTGCCTACCACCCCAGCGGCAGGGACCAGGCCGTGGGGGGCAGCCATGCAGAGCGCGGTGAGGAGCCCGCCTCCTCCTCGAGGTAAGCCAGCAAATACAACCTAACAACCTCCTCCCTGCTCCCGGGAAAGGGTGACGGGCAGCCAGGAGGGGAGCAGGGAGTGACCTCCACGCTTGAGACCTGGCCTCCCGCAGCAGCAGCCACAGCAGCGCTAGGTATAGTTTTCCTGTACTTTTCATCTGCTCGGGCCCCAGACTGAACCCACAGAAAGCAGGCGCAGGAGCTGGGACTACAGAGTCCTGGTTCTCAGCAGGTGCATTTGCAAGTGCTGGAAAGATCAGATGACCATGTTTGCAGCACTTCCTATGAAATGGAATTCTTGAATGGGCTCGAGACTCAGCAACTGGAACTGCTCACTGTGAAAGTCTGCCAAAAAGCAGGCGGCTGTTCGCTGTGCAAGCTGCTGCTGTTGGCTTTTGTTTTTGTTTTGTTTTTTTTTCCCCTCCTTGCTGAAAGCAAACCTCGTAGGCAAAATGCCCAAGATACTGGCCTGTGGCAGTATGTTTCACATTCTTTTGTGTAGATGTGTTCGTTCCCCTCCCTGGGGGAGCATTCAGAAAGGACTATTGGTTAGGAGTGAAACGTGGTTAATGTTAAATCACTCTGTAGGCAGAGAGGGAAGATGTGCTGTAGACCACTGAGGCGCAAAGGCTGCCTTTCTCCCTATCTGTGTACTTTGTTCTGTTTTCCAAGGGATTTTTTTTTTCCTTTCTCCCCTTAGCGACCTTCTCACTAGCTGAACATTTCTACCTCCAGCCTTAGATATAAATTGCAAATATTGGCCTGGAAGATTGCAAAAAGCAAATGCTAACAAATAGCCTGGGATACTAAATTAGTTATCAGTAGGTTCATTTCCTCCTTGATGCTTTGCGTGATAATAAAGTCTTCTTTGTTCTTCTGTGACTTATGTCTGTGCTGGAAGCTGAAAAAATGCCTTCTTTCATTTGCTGTGAAACCCTCAAATGTGGAGGAGGTGGGAGAAGGGAAGAAGTGACCGTAGCACCCCAAGTTGGACCTAAGCTGACAGAACTTTTTCTCACGTGTTAGCCACAGTATGTATTCATCAAAGTAATTCATTGCCAGAGATAAAAGGGAATTGCTGCCTGTGTTTTAGCTATGTCACCATATTATTTTTGTTGTTTGAAGTATTTTCTGCAAGAATCATAAACCATTTCCATGCATTTTTCTGTAGAACAGTAATATATTAGTAACCTTTCAGCTGTGAGCAGTCTGCAGCACCAAGCCTGAGCCAGCCATAATTTGGCTTCTACATGGCAGGAAAAACTGCCAGAATTGTGCAAGCTCAGCATGTTCTCCAGTGACTTTAGCCTGGGGCAGCTGGAGGAGGCTCTGAGCTGCAGCTTGGATGGTGAGAGTGGAGAGAACTACAGGGACCTTGAGTCTCTGAACCCAGGAATTACTTAGCTTCTTGCAAGGTCTGTAGTTCTGGGATTTGCCTGGAGCTGCATATCCAGTTCCCTCCACTGTTTGTGTGTGCTGTTAGGAAGCTTGTTGTGGGAAGAGGAAACCAAAGAGGGGAAGGCATTATACTCAACTATTGCTGAAAGCTGCCCAGGCCGGGAGACCAACATCTGCTCCCAAAGGCTCTCTGGCTTGCCCCCATATTGCCTGCCCATACTGGCCCCAAGTTCCCACTTTAGTATTGGAGTCCTAGGGAAAAGATGTTACTTGGGTTGGAGTAGACAGGAGCTGCTTTGAGGGCTGAGAGACAGACAGGCACAAAAGAGGGACAGACCTTACTAGCTTTATCATTAAGTGTGGAATATCAGACAAGCATAACGAAACTTTGGGAGGTCCCTTGTTTGTCCTGAAAGGGTTGAGACGCTGGGATTGGCAAGGGGAGGGGATGCATGGAAGGGGGAGGGGTTTGAGGGTGTGGTGAGAACACTAGTGACCCCAGAAGAAAGCTGATGATGGGGGTCGGAATGACTGGCTTGGGCGACTGTGTTCCAAGGGGCTGGGTTGGTGGTTGATGCCTATTTTATAAAGCTAAGAAGTAACATTAGAAGAAAACACTTAAGAGGGTAAATTAGACTCTGCCTTTCTTACTGCCTATTTCATAGTTGCCAGAGGTAACTCCAAATCTGACTTTTCTTAATACAAGATTTTATCTTCTGAAGAATATGAACTATTTAACCAAACAGTTGCTCTTTGATGAACTGTTTCAGCAAATATATAGTTCATTAAGATCAGCTCATGAATACATAATGCCATTTAGTGAATATAAAAAGTTACATGTGTGAATTGAGTGATTTATGGAAAATGTTTGATTTTTAGCCTTGCCTTACAAAGTCCTTTTCCGTGGTTCTGGCCTTTTGAAAAAGTGGGAGAGCAGGCCATTAATATTTTGTAAATAATTTAGCATTTCCTTCATTCCATTGTGCTTTATCAGAAGATGTTCATTGAATGCCAGGTTTGAGGAATCCCTCCCACTGCTCTTTAAGGCCTCTCAAATATTTGTAGAATCTTGTTTTCATTCTTGTTAAAAAGAAAATAAAATATGTTCTCAAAACATCAGGATTTGAGGAAATATGTTAACATTAGTTCTGGCTGAATTGCTCACAGTTGAATATTCCCAGAGGAAACCACTTTTTGTGAGCAGCTATATTTATAAGACTTTATTTCCTTGTTTTCCAAGCCAACATTTTAATATTTACTTTTAAAAAGTAGTTTTTCAAGGAGTACTGCATTTTGCCCATTTTTACTGTTCTCTTGCCTTTACCATCATTTTAGGAAAAACTATTCTAATTGCCATTGTATTTAGTAATATTTTAATATGTCAAGTGATGCTTTCATTCTTACTGGAACTTTTAACTCTGTACCTGAACAGGTCGGAGAATGACATATTTCTACTGCTTCTTTGAACGAATAGGTGGCATTCGTCACAGGAAATCTTTCTGACCCCACTTGTCCTTGGGCAGGATGGACGAGAGGGCTGAACCACAGTGACATAAGCCCTGTGACTGGCCAGCCTTCTGGGGTTGACATTCCAGTCCCCTCTCATTCTGTAGCCGCGTGACCGTGGGCGTTTAAGTCTCTGCTGTAAAATGAACTTCACAGTAGTACTCACCTCCCCGGGAGGAGGGAGTGGACTGATCCACGTAAAGCTGGAGGAGCCATGCCTGATACTTTCCTTAACACTAGGTAAAGAATGAGAAAGAAATTCTTCCTTGGTTCAGGAGCATTTTTGTAAATGTCATTTTGCCGCGTGTTAAGACATTTGGGAATGATCCTTGTGCTTAACTAAGAATGACATATTTGGAAATGAAATTAGCGGAAGGTGGGGCCTTGGAAGTCTGAAAGACCTTGGCAATGTTCTTTTGATGCCCAGCAATGGTTATTCCTAGAACTCGGGAGAGCTGCCTGAGGGGGAGGCTTACCATGGGGCAGTTTTGCTAGGAACTAGGGAGACCCACGTGGAGGTCTGCACACCCTGACTCTGAGAGCAGCACAGAGGGTGGGTGGATTTCTTCGGCAGCTGGTCTTCCTCTCCTCCACACTTCCCTCCTCCACCTCCAAGGACTACTGCCCAGAGCAACAAATGGAAAAGGACTGTCTTCTCCATACATTTATCTCAGTTGCAGAGTTTTTCAAGTCCCGGTCATTCCTTGGTTCTATAAGCATAGCCATTCAGGCCTTCGTTTGTCCCCATGTGATCTTCGAGGTCTTGCTGAGAACGGGCAGTTGTCAGGTGCAGGCACTATATTGGGGAACAAAATGACCACCTGTGTAGGGGGAGAGTGGAAGACAGACATGAGCAGGTGAGAGTGACAAGCCTTGCAGATACCTGAGTGCAAGAACTTTCAAGGTGGAGAGGGTGGGGAGCATAGCAACCATCAGCTTAGAGGAGGCCACAGAACAAATCCCCGCAGGAGCTAGAGTTCCATATGGCTGGAGGGGTGGGGAGGGGAAAGCAGAATGGGCACTACTGGCCTCTGCAGAACATTTGGGGAATTAGATTTGTGCTTAAGGCTAGATGCAAAGATACTGAAGGGGCAGGGTTTTGAACACAGGAAGAGTGGAGCAGGTTTCCGTTTTGAAAGTTCCCTGTGGCTGTGGTGTTGACTGGAACTGCAGAAACAGCAACAACTCTGGCAGGTGGAGGTGATGGTGCCCCAGGCCCAGGGCTTATCTGAGTGAGCAGTGATGGTCCCGTCTGCAGGATTTCCAGATGGTTATGGCATAGGAGCAAATGAGCATCAGACGTGCTATGAGTCTTTGGGTCTGAGAAACTTAGAACAGAGTTGCCATAAATTTAGGTAGGGAAGACTTCTGGTGTGTAAAACAGGGTGGGCCGATCAAGACCTGAAACTCGGTTTGGGGCGTGCCTTTCAGAAACAGCTTTTTGAAAGGAGCCTGAAGACAAGGAAACGAGGAGAAGGACACCCTTGTCTTTGCACAAGGTTGGCATTTTTATGGGACTATCATGGCATTTTAAACACTCAAGTTAATAAAGTTCCTTCAGAATGTCTTATGTTTTCTGATATTAGTACGATGAAAGAAGGGACTCTTGGTAAGGAGTTCCTGTGCTGAAGTTAATGAATGCATGTTTCCTCATTTTAATTTTATAGGATTTAATGACAGTGCCTTTTTTCCCCCGTCCATCGAGATTGTTTGCTATCTGGTCCTGGATTCCATGGCATATGGGTGTCTTTTAAAGACTAATTTTTCCCACCCTGCAGGTTAGAGGTCCATCCCTCATTTCCTCTTGGCGTTGCCAGGACAGGCACCAGGCTCCTGAGAGGCCAGTTCTTACCCTCATTTAGGAATGAGGTGTTTGCCTTTCAACTGAGGTCATGTGGGAGGCCTGTGATTTTTGTGTATCTATTTAAGTTGTTGCTGTAGAACTCGCTAGACTCAGGCCTTTCAAATACAAGGATTTAGAAATCACAGGGAGACACCCCCCCACACCCATACACTCAAAAAGCAAAAACACTCTCTGAAAATTTGCCTTCCACGGTACCCTGTTTTCCATAGCAGCTCACCTGTTCCTTCTTTCCTTGCTACTGTACTGCTGCCTTGTGTCTGAATGGGGCTTGCTCTCGCTTTCATTGCTCTTGTTATATGTCAGGCTCCATTAGTGCTTTCTGAGAGTGTTGAAACTAAGTGGACTGGCAGCGATGGATGAATTTGATGTGAGGCGCAGGATTGCTGCCGATGGGACGGCGTTGTGTCTAGGGATGAGCTGTGTTTCATACCTGGACCGACCACCGGAACAAATGGTCTTTTGTATCTTCTTTAATCCCTTTCGGGCTGCAAACATGGGTCTCCCTCACGCGCCGGAGAAAGTTCCCAGCATCCTAGAGGCCAAGGCGGAAGGGGAAGTTGCCCGTGTGCTCCTTACCCACAAATGCGAGTTCTCACTTCCCTCAGCTGCCTCTTTTGGACTCAGCTCTACCTCTGGGCATTTCCTTGCCCTCCTAGAGGTGAGACTGGAGTGAGCTCGGAACTGCAGACTTGGGGCCCCGAGCAGTTGGTCCCAGGAGGCTTGTTTAGGGAGAGGAAGGTGCTCGGAGCTCTCTCCTCTAGGACCTTACTGTCCGGATCCTAGCTTTCCACTTCATGCAAAGATTTTGAGGTGGAATGGTTTGTTGTAAAAGTTTTATGTAGTAGGACACTTAGTGGGCACCTTGTTTTCTTTTGATAAAATGAGGAAGAGCATGAAAGTCTCCTTCTTTCAGAAAGTGGGGGTGAAGCCCTGTGCAGGAGTAGATAGGGCAGGGGGAGCTGGAAGGATCCTGTCTGGAGCCTCCTTAGGATGTCCAATTTTGACTGCTGTGTTTATCATGTGACTCAGCCAAGTTTATTTTATTTTTACAAGAAACAAGCAGAAACTGGAAAACCTGTGTGGCAGTTACCGTATCTGGAGTCTTTTCTCTATCAAGCCCTCCAAGTATCCAAATTTCTGTGGACACAGACTGGGATATCACAGTCTGTTTACTACCTGTGTTTCGTAGTTCTTCAACTATGAAGAGCGCCCGACATTTGTGTAGGGGAGATGGGCACTTTCGCCTGGATCTGGGTCGCCCTCGGTGACTGGTCATGTGCTGCCTTGGGCCATGCTGCTGTTTCCTCTTTATGACTATTTTCCACCTGCTGGCTTTATTTGCTCATTTCACTGTCAATGGAACCAATTCTTGAGGGCGCCTCTGTCTTCCTCCATCACAGAGCTAACTGACCCACCCCTTCACTCCACATTTTAAAATGGATATCACATTTGCCAAGTCCATGTCTTTGAGCATAGACCACAGTAGATTCCCCAGCAGCATAGAACTTGGCAAGTTTGGTCTTTTTAGAGAAGTAGGACCTATGAAAAGGCAGATTCCTATAGAAGGGTATGTTTGTCCTTAAGATGTTCAGGCCCCAATAGCTTCACGTGTTTTCTGTTCCATGAAATCCGCATAAAAACGCTCTCTTCTGCTACACCTGGTTAATTATTAAAAAATAGTACATAGAGGAGCATTATTATTAAATTCTTTCTCCCCAAATGTTTCACTTAACTGGCATTGTCGTACTGGACTTCTGGGTTTACTTGTCGTCTGGCTAATTGGCTGTATATCCTCAGAGGTATGGTCACGAGCAGTGGGGGGCTTGGACTGTCTTTTTCTGGGTGGGGGATCCATGTTTTTATACCTAAGCCTTAGCAGAGCGCTTGTTCCACTGTGGGCAGTGAGTAGAAGTTTGACTGAGGGAGGGAAAGAGCGAGTTGATGCAGAGATTGTGCAGGTTTCGGGGCCGGGTTGCCTGGGTGGGAATCTTGATTCTGCCATGAAATAGCTGTGTAACTTCAAGCCAAGTTATTTCGTGTCTCAGAGGCTCCACTTTTTCTTTTCCTTCTGTGGCCTGGGGATAATAATACCAAACTCAAGAGTTGTTAGGAAAATTGAGTTAACCTGGATAACGCCCTGAGACGAGAACACGGCATTTTCTGTGATGGTGAATGGCAGTCGAGGGCTGCTGCGTGGTAGAGAACGGATTTGGAAATGCTGTGGAAAAGCGTTTTGGGATTAACTGGTAAATGCTTTGCAAAGTGAATGTTCCTTTAATATTCAACTTCTTTATTTTAAAAATAATCCCAGAAGGAGTTATAAGCAATGCTAAAACGATTTCTTAAAAGGGTTTTCGAGGTAGTGAACTTGTTAGGTCTAAGTGTCTGTTTTGAATACCTTTTGTATTTTAGTTGGGTGCATGCAAATTGGTAACTCATATGGTACCTTTAATAAAAGAGAAAATCATCTTGCGTAGATCAAAGAAAAGTTATTTTTTCATGTTCCCCAAAGAGCAACAGTGACTTGAGGCTATTTGAATCCTTGCAGGTAAAAGTAGTGGTATCTCAGTATAGCTAAAGTGTTTGAGAAAAGTCTAATTTTTATACTTGTTTTGCCCTTAAAATACATTCAGCTGCCTTTTGGTCAATAACTGGTGTCACAACCAGGAGGCAGTGTATCTCAGAGCAGAGCCGACCTGAGGGTGTGAATCCATGGTACAGGTTTTGGGTGATTTCCTCCCCCAAAACAATTCCTCTTGAGCCCTGTCCACCATCTTTCTCCAGTTCTGCTGCGTTCTGCATTAACAAAATATTTTTTTATTTGCCAGAAAACTCAAAATGTCATTTATTTGTAACATTGTTGCTAGGGAAGAAATGTGTTCTGAGATAAATTTTTCAAACCCAAATAAAATCTTGAACTAAGTTGAGGGGAGCTATTTAGTATTTTTTGCTGCCTCTCGGGACGTTTGTGGAGGAAAAGGTTTGTGCTTTTTTCCTTAGCCGCCTCTTTCTAGTTTTGTCTTATTGCAGTTCAGCGCTCTTCACAAGGTACACAGGGAATTTGGCAGACTCCATCCAATAAGTATACCTTTCCATGATGCCTGAACCTGTGCCTGTCTTGCATAAGAGATTGCTTGTCTCTGTCTGTCATTTCTTTTGAAAGTTTTATAGATGTGGAAAATGATATATATCCTTGTGACCTAGTTGAATCAGATTAGAGTTTATATACGTAATTAATTTAGTAAATGCTTTAACACGATGCTGCTGTAAAGCTAGAACTGTGTAAAAAAAGTCTTGAGATTCACACTAATAATCATTTTGAACTGGAGGTGTTTGGCATTAGTGATCTGGTATATCCCTGAATCCTAATGATTGTCAGAAACTATATCTGATAAAATAATGGATATTATGTAATAATGATGAAGAGCATAAAATTAAAATCCGACCTAGGAAGAGAGTTGGTTAACTCCTAAATGCTTTCAAGATATGTAAATATGCAATACTTTAAGTTTTAAATTGTAAAAAAAATTAATGTATTTAATTAAACAACTGAGGGTTTTTACTGAGTACAAATGATAAACCTAGGAACAAAGCAAATATAAGAATTACTGCTCTGAAGGAGCGTATAATAAAATTCAAATGGGTTCTAAAATAGCTTTCCTTGGTTCATATTTGGAAAGCCCTCGTGCTGATCCCTTTTTTGTGATATAGAATTTTTAAAAAAATGTGTTGCTGAGTAATTGAAATGGGGTCTGGCTAAGAAAAGATAAGTTGGCTACTGGAAATTGAAAGGCACATAGGCTATTTATAGGTGGTCCAGAAACATGTAACTTGACTAACGTATTCTATAATTAATGTTTTTACTAGAGTTACCAAGTGTGTGCCTGTTCATTTCTCTTTGTCCAAACAATACAGTCGAAACTGTGGTCTGTCTTCTGATAGAGGCTTTTTGGGTGAAGGTAGAAGTAAATCTATGTAGTGTCTTCTTTGAAAAAAATCACCGATCTTTTTTTTAATCCTTGAAAATGGGGTCATAAACGCTAGGATTTCCAGATTGAAGTTCTTTTGGATTATAGCATTTTTAAAAATGATTCTGTGCTATAATGTAATCACATGGTTTCATCCCATTGTGTATGATTAGGCAACTATACTATTTGAATCCTTTGCTCCCCAGGTTTTGGAGCAAGGTTGTGTACTTTAGAATCAACAGAGGCCTGGCAGACAGGGAGGGTGAGAAAGTGCAAGCCTGAGAAAAATTGATGGAAAATATTAGCTAGAATGTAAAAAAAATGCCAAGAAACCCATCTATAGGCGGGACCTGCCCCAGGCACCCCACTTTGTGACCGCAGTCATGAAGGAGCATTCGGTGGTTCCAAGAATCCATTAATGTATAAGCTGCTACCCCCAAACTCGGTGAGTAAAAATGATAGTTTCCTGTCATGGTTCTGGAGGGTCTCATTCCGGTCCTTCTTCGGCCGTCATGCCGGCAAGGGTGAGGTGGGTTGGCAGAGGCTTCTGCCTGGGCACGCTTGGCACCAGGCTTGTCGGCATCTCTACCTTCCTGCAGTTTCTTGTGTGACTGGCACGAGGCTTCGCCACACTCCTTATGCTCTTGCTGGCCTGGCCCTCGGCCAGCTTCCTGCAGAGTTCCCATGGAACCTGCTAACCAGTTGCTTCCGACCTGGCCTCTGAAGTCAGCCTGCATCACAGGGCTGTTGCCTATCAGCCAGCTAATCAGAGGCCAGATTCCAGACGCCAGCGAACGGGTTTCACCTCCGTGGAGGCAAGGCCTGGGCGCCCAGGGTGGGGAAGGAGTAGCTGGAAGCTGTCTTTGGTGCAAGCTCCTCGGTGGTCATTCCAGTCTCTGGCCCTGCCTGCCTGTCCTGGTCTACTCACTGACTGTTCTTAAACAGAAAAACTTTGTCGTCTCTAATTTAGCTTCAGTATTCGCCAGTAGGGCAATATATGTACTTCCTGTATGCATTTCTCCTCGGAATAAATGTCTTAAGTAGAGGCTGCTGTTTTTCTTTATCCTAAATACTGGATGGATGCAGTAACCGCCTATATTTGTGAATTGGATAATATTTGATAGTTTGGAGGATTGGGTTTTTGTTGTTTGCAGAACAGTTTGCCGTGCATCATTTATTTTCTTCCTACCCAAAGATTGTGCTTGATTTGCAAAATTGTTTAAAAAAAAGAAAAACAAAAGCTAAATATAACAGTTGACCTTAGGCAGAAGTGCCAATTTGAATTAGGGGTACACACTCCTGGGAAATGAAGTATTATGCCCTTTAGAGAATGTGACGGGGCCTAGCATAAGGTAAGTTCTCCCAAAATGTTAGCTTACTATTATTCCTTGTATTATAAGTGAAGCTGTTCCCTCCATTTGCTGGCAACCAACTTGTCAAAATTGCTGTTGCTTTGCACTCAGTGATGTTTACTCAGAAGGACTCCTGGACAGAGAGGTAGTATTTAGGAGCACATATTTTTGAGATCCTATATTATAGGTGGACAGCATCATGGAGGCCATATAAAAATTAGTAGGCCAGGAAATGAGTTACTTGGTTTTTCTACTCTACTATATGAGAGTAGTTACATTTAGCAGTCACCCAGTTAACTTTTATCACCATTCCTTATGTACCTACATCACGTCACTCTAGGATATCCCGTTTCTCGTTCAGAAAGTTTTGCTTCACTGTGACTACTTCCAAGGCCTGTTGGCTTCTTGCCACACTTGCTTCAAAGCTAGAAAAAACAGCATTAACTGGGAAAATCCTCTGAAGCCTGGGGGGGAGGGGGACTTTCTCCTCTAAGGGAATTCTCTAAAAACTACTTTAAGAAAGTGTTGTTTGTTTAAAAATAACTCATATCTTCAGCTTAGGACTGCTGGGGTTTTCTGGGAACTTAAAGCATAAATTTAAATTGCTCATCTATAGAAATGAAGATATACTTTGTCAGATCATGCACAGGTAATTCCTACAATTTTAGTGTCATTTAGGGAAATACAATTTTGCCAATTTTCTTATCCCCTGGTGTATAGATTAGAAATCATGTCAGCTTTGTTGCACAGGCAAAGGGAAGAGACAGATTCCCTTTTGGATCTGGTTTGAAGCCTAAAGTCTAGCTCTGTTTTCTTGAGATGGAAAGCCCATTCTAATAGCTATTTACACATCTTGAGCCTAATTAATTCTTTGTTAATCTGCTTAGAGCAACATTTCTTCCATAAATCAGTGAGCTAGGTCCTTGTTTCTCAGACTGTATGTGGAACACTGTTAATAAGTGTTCCATTAAAAAGGTTTTTGTGGGCCAATATTTGGCTGTAAACAGTCCCTCAGGCTGTCTCACAGCACAGGTAGTTTGAGTCCCAAAAAGAGAGAGGAAAGCTTTGTCCAAGGCAAAGTCGTATATTACAAATTTATTTGATTTAGGAGCCCTTACTCTGTGGAAAGCACTCATTACCAACATTTGGGGGAAATAATCTATGAAATTTCAAAATATTGCTGTTCTTCATATGTGGAAAAATGTTGAACATTGTCTACTTGGGAAATGTTAAGATATTTGGGGCTCTTTTAATAAAAATCTTTCAATTAAAACTTTTTTAAAACCTTTTTAAAAACTCTGTGGTACTGGTGAGTGAACCCAGGGACTTGGTACCAAGCTACACCACAATCCCCTTTTCAGTTTTTTTATGTAGACGCATAGTCTCCCTAAGTGGCCCAAGCTGGACTTGAATTTGTGATCCTTCCACTTCATTTTCCCAGAAACCTGGGATTACAGGCAGCACCAGTGTGCTCGGCCACCTAATATTTTTTCATAGGGAAAATCTATGTCCCAGAATCCAATGTGGCATTTTAAATACAAATGTGATGAAACTATAACCAGTGACATTTCGAGTAGGGCAGAAGCGTGTTCAAAGACACACAGCGTCAGCACGGAGTATATATGTCTGTCATTGCCTAGAAGCGATACTTACTAATCTTACTAATTGTTTGGTCTTCAGCTAGCAAAATGTTAAGCACTTTGCATTCTAAGATGATAGTTTGTTCGTAATGTATTGGAGCTTGTTGTGGTTTGAGAAAACTGGTTTTTGTCTTGGGTAGATGTGTTACATATTTTTTGGTGTTAAAAGAACTGGACAATCTCATTTTTTCTTGGCCGAGCATTTAGGTAAGGACCACAGCCCCTCAGCTGGAGTGGGGGCTCTCTTACCTCCTTTAATGCACACAGCTCAGGCGGTGGGCGGTGACCCCATTTTACGGGTGCCCAGACACAAGTACAGAGGGACGAGGTACGCTGAGGTTGCCCTGCTAAATAAGCAGTAAGCTTGGAATTGAGATCGAACCCATCTCCTCTAAGGTCCTTAGCCCTGTCCCATTCAGAGAAATAGTTCAGTTTCCAGATTCTGTGAACTGAATGTGATGCTTGGAAAAATATACAGAGCGAGTTAAAGTACAACAGGATGTTTGAATGTCTGGTTGTTGCTGGTATTATTTTCACCCCTTAGGGTTTAGAGAAGGCTGTGTGTACCTGCATCGTACAGAATTCATAGTTAGTAAAACGGGTACTTTGGGAAATCACCTTAGCCACTTCTAGGCACCAATGAACTAGAAGTCTTACCAAACTCTGCCACTTAGTAAATAAATTCATGCAGTCTGGAGGCATCCCCCTGGCATTTTGTGGCCGGTTACTCATGTAACTAGGACAAATTATATCATAGAGGCAAAGAAAAATAAGAATTTAGGGAACACACCGTGTGTTCCCTTTAACAGAGAATTTGTTTAACCCTCCTAAAGTGAGGATCATCTTTATCTGAAGGAAGAGAAGACTCAAGTACATAGAATAACTGGACCCAGCCCACAGTTGGTGTTTAGTTCAACTCTGATTTAAACCCTACTTGTTTTTATTCTGGTGTGGGGTTTAGAGTGAGTGAGGTAACCAGTTCTGGGTCTGGATGGCCACAGAGCCTTGGTTCACAGATACCTGCTGTGCCCTGGGTCTTCCAGACGTCTGGGTGTACCGTGGCGGTGGGGTCGTTGCAGGCGCTGAGGTGAGGGGCTGATTCTATAGATGGAGGGCACGAGACAGCCTTGGGCTGCAGCCTCTCTCTCTCCTCTCTCTATCAGTAAGCATTTGTGACCTGGAAACTCTCCTGCAAAACAGTCAGAACCAGTGTGCCATAAGATGTGCCTGGAATCCACCACCGTATTTTTCTGTAAAGCCTGAACAGTCAGAGTGTTCTTTGCTGTGCAGGATCTGCAGGTCTCTTCCCCCAAAGCCTGGTGGCTTTGCCTTCCTTTCTGCCATGTGGGAATTTACCCGTGACATCTGAGTGGACCCTGCTCTTCGGCTGTGAATTCTTGCGATGGCGAAAGAATAGTTCCTTTTCACTTGGCAAAGTTACTCACACACTTTGGGGGGCCACAGGGACTTTAAAGCGGGGACTTCCACAGACCCAAAGATCTCAAAATAAACTGAGCTGGTTGATGTTTCAAAGGCACTGTTGATTAAATCACCGAGCATGTTTAAGGAGGTGGTGAGTGTGGGCACACTGTCCAGTCTGTCTTTGAGCCTTGGGTCTTTTCAGCATTTGGATTTTCTTAGCTTGTGAATATTCACCAGGTGAGCCAGTCACTGTGGCTCTTTCAGGACTATTCTTGGATTATTCTTGGTCCTTATCCTAGACCTGTTTCGTAAGTGATGACTTTCCAGGCCAAGGTGTCCCGGTGTGACATAGGCCCTTGAATGTCCTGCTGCCACAAATTGCAGGTCTTAGCAAAAATAGCCTGCTGTGTCCGCTCACATGGCCCTGCTTTCCCAGGGTGCCATCTGACATTTCTCTTTGCCAGGTAGAGTTTTCTTTTTTTTTTTTTTTTTTTAAATTT
>NW_022900926.1:10282334-10283442 GCF_012274545.1 Fukomys damarensis | reverse complement strand
TTTTCAAATTAGATTTGTCCCCTAAAAGTCCATGCCACTTTAAGCTGCTTGACATGGTGTCATTTCTCTGTAGTGAGGCAGATAGCTTGTATGGAAGTTCATCTGAAACTGCCAAGTCTGTATACCCAGAACAGGGGGCCAGGAGGGGAAGGGAGGAAGGGAGGCGTTACTAGGGACTCCAAGCATAGTGGAACAGTCTTGAGAAAGAGACCTCTTAGGGGAGCTCCACGCCCCGGGAAGCTTGCTTCTTAGGGGAGGAAGGAAGGAAGCACATGCTTTGTAAAGAGTAAAACATTTCACAGTGCAGAAGCAAACTTGATGGAAACGCTCAGGCGGCCCCGCCCTTCTCTTGGATCCAGCTGGATCTCAATCTGAGGAAGGCAAGGCTCTCCCAGCTCCATGGTTAATGGCAGAGAAATGCGTCGAGGCGATGAACTGGGGGAGGAGGAGACAGTTGATCCTCTGACTCTTTAGAGGCGCTAGCTGTGTTAGTGCTAAGAGAGGAAGCCCCAGTCCAGGCCTCTGTGACCACATGAAGGGACCAAGCCTGAAACACATGGCGGAGGAGGTGGCCGGCAGGAAGGGCCAAGGCCTGGCCAGCCACCTCAGGCCCCGGAAGTCTTGGCTGCTGGCTTGGGCACCTGGAAACACTGTGGGACAGAACTGCAGTTACAGGCAGGCGGCATCACCCAGGGACCCTGGCTTGTGTCCCTGTGGGGTATTTCTCACGCCTCCATCTGCTTCCTGGTTGGGTGGCCCGGGAAGTCCCTGTTTGACCTGAAGTTCTTACAGATTTTAATTGGTAGAACTGAAGTAAAAAATCTCCCATAAAATGTTCTGTGAACTTTTGGCCAGTGAATTTTAATGCTTAGAGAGGGCTGGTTTTCAAGTTTTCACCTGCAGTTCTTATCATCTGAACATTCTGGGGAAAAAAATGCTTTAAAGATTAAATTAAATGAGCTGGGCGTGGTGGTGCAGGCTTGTAATCCCAGCCCTCGGGGAGGCTGAGGTAGGAGGATCACTGAGTTTGAGACTAGGCTAGGGCTATATAGCAAGTTCAGGTTTGTCTCAACTACATAGTGAGACCCTGTCTCAAAAAAAAAAAAAA
>NW_022900926.1:10261269-10282254 GCF_012274545.1 Fukomys damarensis | reverse complement strand
AAAAAAAAAAAAAAAGTAAATTAAATGAAGAAAAAGCAGCTTACTTAGCAAAATAGTAAAGGGCACAGAATTCCTTTTAGGTGGAGATGGCTACAGCCCTGATCTACATGGCTGAATGTCTTTCTATCCGAGTTTCTATTTTCTTGATCTTTTGATGAGAGCTGGAGCCAAAGTGAGCCTAGCCTCTCTCCAGGATTGGGTTGGGGAGAGTGTGCTGGTATATTTATGTTGGATGTGACTCTTTGGGGTCATTCACTTCTCACCTCCTTGCACCACCTGCCTTGTACATCTCATTTTTATCAGTGGACTAAATTAGCAATGCAATAACCTGTTAAATTATGATGTTTTGTGCGATACTATAAGTTGGATGGTCTCACTCGTCAGAGAACTTTAGCTCACTGTAAATGTGAAGGGGTAAAATGTTTATGTAGCAATTTGCATACAACCAGCATCTTTTAAAAATAACTGGGTAGTAGCTTGTGTCAAAGAAGTGATGCCATTGAAGCGAATTTACAAATTTAGAGATTTAAAGAAAACTTCCTAAAATTGGGCAAGCACATCCAATTCTTTGGTTCCCTGTGAATCTTCTAGATTATGCTATATGTTTTGTTTTTGGTACCAGGGATTGAACTGGGGCCCTTGACGTTGCAAGGCAGGCAGAGGAACCACTGAGCCAAACCCCCAGCCCAATACTATATGTTGTTTAGCTCAGGACACCATAGTGTGAAATGTGTTTTTCTTTTTGAGAGGAATGTAAAATGCTCCCCATCTTTGTGATGTTGCATTATCGATTCACATCCTCTCCATATGGTTATTCAAGACGAGTATACTTTTGGATATTTTCTTTGTGTTACAACTTGGAAGAAAGTAAATAAGGAAGACATCAATTATCTACAGCTTCTAAAATTGTGGTTGTGAGTAATGTCAACAAGTCGGTCGCCTCACTGCCTGAATTATCACGTTTCATTCTTTAAACATGAATCCTTACACATTTGGACACCAACACAAAGTTGCTGACGGGGAACTCGAGAGGTGGGTTAAAATGTATCCCTCTGGTTCAGTCACATCAAATGTTTAAGTGCTTTCCATTTGAGGCACCGTATTTTTAGGGATACATCTGACAGGCATGTGTTCGGTAGTAGTTTTGTTTTTGTGGAATGCACCACTTTGGGCATGACAAGTGTATGAAACTAATATTAGTGTTACAGCTGAATGATTAGTTCATTTTAGTTCGAATTCCTGCACGAGTCCTTACACAGTTACTGGGACAGAAAATTTATGTTGATTTTGTAATGAATATTAGGAATGGGCTGTTTGGCTGAAGCCCTTATAGGGCAACCATTATTGATATTAGACTCACATTCGTGTAACACAGTGAAATCAGAGGCTGAATGGCCTCCGAAAGAAGTTTTCTTTTAAATCTCTTTTTCAAGTTAGGCCACAAATTGAATTAAATGCCTAGACTTTGTAGTTTTAAAATTCAGTGTAGAAATTTGAAGGCTACAAATGCCTGGGGCGAGAGGGGCTGTAGAAAGAATGGCTTTTCCAGGCATACTGGTTTCCAAGGTCATTGTGAAAAGGAAATGCGTCATTGTTCAGAGCGATGAAATGGAGTACGTATGCACGTTCACTGTGACTTCTGAGTGCGACCAAAAGAGTATTTTAATGCACAACGATCATGTGTGAGTGGAGTCAGACACCTGCATCTTTATGGGAAGTACTCCAGTGCCGTTTTCAAAGGCAAGGACAGTATACGTGCAGATCTTGTTTTTGAGGGAAGCTCCTGTCTTCCTGTCAGCTGCCAGGCTTCACCTTCATCTTCAGGCTGGAGGCTGAGTTTCCCGACTCCCCACGAGGACGCAGAGATGTGATTAAGGTGGTAGCACCACTTATGCCCCTAGAAACTCGAGCTCTGCCCTGTTGGTTTTGCTTGCTTAGCAACTTTCGGAGAAGAACAAACACGCGTCCACTTTGGATGTTGAAGGTTGCCTTGGTGTGCCTCTCTTTGGCCCTGTGATGCTAAGATTCTTCTGGAGGCAGAAAGAAAATGTGTATTTTTTTCTGTTGGACAATGCACATAATGCTTTAGTCTGTTGAATCTTCAAAAGTTGGGATTATTGTTACCATTGGCAGCTATTTTCAGTTTTCATTACCCAGGATAGCAGCTGTCAGTGATGAGATGCAGCTCTAAAGATTGTACTGTGGATGCTTAGTATGTAAAAGGAATCAGTGTTAGTCCCCAGCCGTGCAAAATAAACGCACATTGTGCTCTGAGCGCTACTTGGAGTTTGCTGAATGGGTACGTTGCGTACTGCCCCATGCTAGGTATGCTGAGCTGTACCGAGATCACTTTTGTGAAGTGTCTTAAAACTTGTCCCCAAAATGATAAGCATTGTTATATGTCTGTGTTATGGGATGGAAAGTTACAAACACTGTAACAGAGGTTTAAAAATAAGCCTGCTTTGGGTATTTATAGAGAATCCAACATTTTACATCTACCTAGGAAGATGGGAGAAAGGTTCCAGTTTCAATTTGCTGGAGTAGTTAAGGTAGGATTGAGATTGGAGGAAGAAGATAAATGCATGCTCAGGAGAGGGCGGTTTGGATGGAGCTTGGTACCATGTGATGATATCTGAGCTGGAGGACTGGACTCTTGCAAAGAGAGGAAAGCAAGGCTGAGGGGCTGAGGCCAACATATCACCAGCCTTGACTGAAGAATTTGGATTTCTTCCATTAGCATCTGCATGGCGTCAGCTGACTGTTCAGAATGAATACGCAGGGATCTATCGAGAACCCATGGATCTTCTGAACTGGTACTGTCGCAGTGGCCCGGCATGGTAGTGAAGAGAAGAAACTTTGAATGATGCGACACACAGTCTTGTATCTGACCCTTGCTGGTTATTTGACCTTGGACAAGTTACTAAATCTCCTTGTGCCTCAGTGGTGGTGTGAAGATTAAATCAGGTGAACCCACAAAGCACCCAGCCCCACTGCAAATAGCTAAAGCATTTCTTACCAACCAAACTGCTCAGAGCATCAGCAATAGTCCCCTCTACTTTTCTGTCGTGAACTTAATTTCCAGTGAGTTTGTGGATGAGGAGGAGGTAGGAGAGATGGTCAGCGCAGATAAAATATTTGAAGGAAGGATGGCTTTCCTGTGAAACGTAAAGAACTACTGTTTCCCCTAATGAAGCTGCTCTCCCGGAACAAAGATGCTCACTGACTTCCTTTGCTTTGGGGAAGAGAATGAAAGGCACACCTTGCTGCCAGTCCTGCTTGTGTAGACTTGGAGCCTGAGCTCCGGTGTCCTGCGGAGTCCTACTTGGTGCCCAGGGGAGGACAGGGGCTGTGGCTCCACAGCGCCAGACAGGCAGGAAGCACTTTCTGAACTCTCTGAGGGTGAGTTGTCAGCTCCATCCAAATCAGACCCTTGGCATTTCCAGGGTTCATATTTGCACCTTCTGCCATTCACAACAACTCAGAAGACTAGATCCTGGGGTAGTTTCCAATTTCTCTGAGACCTATGGACCCAAGGTTTGAAGTCCTGAGGGTGTGGTGGGTAGAACTGGTTCCAAGCAAGGAAGCTATCTGCACAGCCTCTGCAGCCAGTTGTTGCCCTGAGTTGAAGAAACTTTGTACTTACCAACAATGGTTTTTTTGAGTGGAAGTTGAGGAGGTAACTTCTTTAACTCGTGAAAGAAGCATGAATCAGGATAAAGCCAGAGGTCTGCACAAACACATCTGGACTTTTCAGTCCTAAGAATCCTAAAGACTCTCAGCCCATAATTCTCCAGAATATCCTGGAGATCTCCTCTTTCCATGGCCCAGGGAGGAGGCTGAGCTGTGACGATTTCTGTGAGGAGCCCTGGAAATTCTGGGGAAGCCCCTGACCATTGCCAGCTTAACCACACCGAGGACCTTTGGCCTGGTATCTTATTGCTGCTGTTCTAGGCAGAAGCTACTCCCAGTGGGCAGCCTGGAGGGTAGCAGGGTTTTCTGGTGTTCCCTGGCAGTGAACAGAAGATGCGCCAAGAGCCCAGGGGCTCAGAAAACGTGTTCACTAGGCGCAGAGCAGCCCACCCCACTGCAGAGGGCAGTGGAAATGCGCCTGTCCCCTGGAAGACTGGGTGGACCATGGCAGGGATGGGGTAGCATGGCAGGGGATAGTGGATGACCCTCGTGGAGATGCTTCCGGAGCAGCGACCTGCAGACATTGGCGTGGGGCTCAGAGGGGCCGTCTAGCATTGTGGGGAATCTGGTTATTGTAGACATCTGTGAAACATGAGTTTGGGCTTCCTCGCAACTCTTACCATGTCAGCTTACTCTTGACTTTGGAAGTTGTTGCCAGCATACTGGGTTGTGAGTAAAGAAGTTTCCTCAGTTGCCCAGAGGGATAGAAAAAACCCAGGAAAGCTTCTTCCTCTTGAGATGATGTTACATTTGTGGAACTCTTGTATCAGCTCTAAGAATTTTTGTACAAAGGTCATAGAGGGAAATGAGAGGAAGCCAGAAGTGAAAAAAAGTAAACTATTTTTTTTTTAATAAGAGGAAGCTGCATCAAATTATCTGCAACTTAAG
Source organism: Fukomys damarensis (assembly GCF_012274545.1). Classification (NCBI taxonomy): domain Eukaryota; kingdom Metazoa; phylum Chordata; class Mammalia; order Rodentia; family Bathyergidae; genus Fukomys; species Fukomys damarensis. The sequence goes on along the minus strand of NW_022900926.1, from coordinate 10,277,676 downwards.
TAGTGCAGTTTGTAGTTGTACTGAAGTAGTTTCTTGAAAAGTCTGAGCTTTTTGAACATTTCACTTTTTGATGAAAATGGAATAAATAGCCTTTGCAACGTATGTTCTTTTGGCCTGTTACTGTCCTGTGTGCTTTACATCACCTTGCGTCTGAATGTTGATGACTAAGTGTTTGCAATGCTAAGAGAATAGGGCTATAAGTATCTCTCTTTTCATCTCCGGCAAACTGGGACACAGAGATTAAGAAACGTGTTTGAGGGGCCATTCCAGGAAAATAGTGGAGCCAGGCTCCACAACCCAGCTGTCCAGTCCCAGAGTCTGTTCTCTGACTGGTGCTGTGTCCTCTGTGCCCAGACTTGGGCAAAAGGAGCGCTGCTGCGCTGCAAGGTCTTTGCCCGGTGTACTTCAGAGGCACCCATTGCTGTGTTTCATACTACTAGAAAGTCTTAGTGCTGAGATCTTTTGCTTTTCTAGAGGGCTCTCACCTCATCTTACTGGAGGATCCCACGTGGGTCTAGGCTTTCAGTTACGTGATGTATTTATTGAACTGAAATTTCCCTCCTTCCCTCCTTCCCGTCCTCCTTCTGTTCCTTTCTCTAACCCTCCCCCCTTTTCTTCCTTCTCTCCTTGGTAGTAATAGGGATTGAACCTCTAGCTAGTTTTTACTTTTGATTTTGAGACAGGGTATTTCTGAGACACTGAGTTGCTCAGGCTGGCCTCCGACTGACTTGCAGTTCTCCTGCCACGTCCTCCCGCGGTGCTAGGATCATACATAGGCCAGGGCCACCATGCCTGGCTTGGAATTTCTTCATGATTTGGCTGAAGTATGACTGATCTGTGTGTGTCTTCGTTACTTTTATCTCATTGCTGAGACGAAATACCTGATACCCAAATCGAAGGAGGAAAGGTTCATTTGGCTCAAAGGTTGGAAGAGGTTTCAGTTCATAATCAGCTGGCTCCAAGGCAGGGTGGCATGACAGAGGGGCGTCACAGAGGAGAAACAGTTCAAGGCGCCTACACAGTAGCTAAAGCAACAAGGGGGCCCTAACAGCATCTTTCTGTCCCTTTTATCTAGACTGCCAGGATTAGGACAGTGCCAAACCCACCAGTGCACTGGTTGAGTAACCACAAGCCCTTAATCCCAACATAACACACTCTAGGTTCAGCCACCTCTGCAAAAGCCTCCTGGGACTGCATGAGGCTTTGTGCAGACCGTCTAGACCCAAACGATAACGGTGTGTATCTGATATATGTTAAACGCTTCATCAGGTGTCTGACCACCATAGCGCACGCTGACTTCTACAGGGATGTTAGTGATTCTTTGGAGCATTCCCAGTGTGCTACAATTTCTCTGTACTTACCGTATTGGACACATTCTGCGTGTGAGTGTGTCCATGTCCGTACAACGGGTCCTCTACCAACATTCTAACCCTCCGAGCTATGAAATTTCAAAGATTGTATCAAAATTAAATTACAAAAGGAAAGGAAATTTCCCTTGGAATGCTGCTTCGGAACTAGCGACTACTGAATCTCACTTTCACTATTGTTCTTCCTTGCACACACTTTCCTAGACATGCTGGCTTAAAGCGTTGCTTCGGTTGGCGATGTGTTATTATCGTCACCATTACATTGTAACCAGGGCACAGGTTTTGCTGGGGAAACCGCAGATCTGTGACCATTTATAGTTCTGCTTCAACATCACACGCATCATTTCCGCTCCCACTTCCTGTGTGCCCTGCCACCCTGCTGTGGCTCTGTGCTTGTGACATCTGAGTCATCCCTATGTCTGTCTCAGGTCTGCTCAGGGGCCTGTCAGTGAGCTTTGCTGGTTTCCGTCCCCCCCGCCCAGACTTTCTCAGATCTCCACTTTAATTTTCAGCTGCCTCTGTACTTCCACGGTCTCACACTGTTGAGGTTTTTTTTTTTTCTTGGGCTTTGGATCCTTGGATCCTACTCTTTTTCAATCCACACTTTCAAAAGTAATTTTCTGCAGCGGGGGATGAAGCTCAGTGGTAGAGCTATGTGCTATGCATACACAAGACCCTGGATTCAATCTCCAAGACCACTGCCAATCAAAAAGTAATTTTCTCCTGCTTATTTTCTCCGTACCGCCTTCCTGGCAGACTCCCCCGTGGAAATCCCTCTGCGTGCCTTTCCGGTTCACCCTCTAGCATTTTCTGGCTCCTGGTGGGGTCCTCATTCATTTCACTCACCCACACGGGCCAAGATGCACCTGGATTCTTTGCTTTGGCTTCGTTGAAGAGAACCAGGCGGGCTCTAGAGCAGAATGAAATAAGAAAAGCCCTGGGCATTTCCAGCCTGCACACTCCATGGCATTTTGAGCATCAGGGTTTTCTTCGTCTCCATTTTGGTATCATTCTTGTTATTTGTTTTTATTCTTGTTCTAGAATTCACACTCCTAAATGAAATATGAAAGAATTTCATGTTAATTGTTTATACTTGAAAGGATTTGATTGCCAATTTGTTTATGTGACCAAGTATTTTAATGAAATAAAGCTAATATTTTGGTAAATTAAAAAGCCTGAAACCCTGTGTTAATTCCTTCCACCTTAACTTAAAAAAGCTTTTTTTCCCCCAAAGTCTGTAAGTCTGGAATTGCTTATTTGAAACAGTAGCATAAGAAAACAGAAGATGTGGAAGGAAGAGAAAGAAATACAGCAGTCAATATGAGATAGTAATAATATCGAGCTGTGTTCTTTCACATAATATGCATTTTTATGGGTATATTTTTCTGATAACAATAAATACATATGCAATTTTTTCCAAAAAATTTGTGCTTTGTCCAGACCTTTCCTTCTTAGGTACAAGTGTCCAGTTTCTCTTAGAATATAAATTCTTACAAGCATTGGACATATTATTTCCTTTATCAAAAATATTTCTACACCTCAATATCTAGTTAATACCATCTGTGCTATGTACGATCAATAAATCTTTATTTATAGTGATGCTCTGGGATAACATTCTTCCTGAGTATTTCTAGGGTTTTACATTTCTTTCTTATAAAAATAGAACATTAAGAATTTTACTAACACCTGTGCCAGAAGTCCATGTTGTGATATTTACCCACAGCCTTCGTTTCTATAAGGAGTTGCCACTAGCACCCGATATTAGTGAGCTTTGTGTAGGTTTCTTTCTGATCTGTGCTGTTCCATGGTTTAAAGACCTCACCCTCGGTTCTGGGATCCATAGAGAGAGAAGCCCCCTGAGGCCATGTAGAAGTGTGGCAGGTGCATTTCATGGCCTTGTGGGGATGCTGGCTTGAGTCTCCATGCTCAGAGTTACAAATGCTGCCCTTTTCTTGTTTAGCCCAACTGGAGGGTGTTGGGGAGAAGTGGAGGGTTTTTTGTTCAGAAAGGAGGATAGGGACTGATAACCATGCCTGCTCTTATAAACTGGTTCTCCAGTGATGCTTCCTTTAAAAAATCCCTTGATTCTTCAATTACAGTTTTTTCTATTGGCACAATTGTCAAATCCTGAATTTATTAACTTTAAAATGAGCTTTGAAAGGGAATATAGACTTTTCACCGGAATGAAAAGCTATTACATGAGATAAAGTGGACAGGAATAATAGACTTTCTATATAGCTACATCAAAGTTCTGCAAAGGTAAGTTGCATAACCTTTGAGCTTGATCACCATAGTCTTTAAGAACAAGGTGAAGTTCAGTGTTTTATGTCCAAGACTATCTCACAGTGCTTGCCCTACAGCAGACCCCTTAACTGATGTAATACGGGGTTTAGTTTGTTGTTCATTTTGCATTTGCTTTCATGTTGCTGTGTTTTAAGCCAATACAATAACGAAAGGAATCGCTTTATTTATAATGTTTATAAAAATACAAGCACACAAAAAGTTTCAGCAGCCCAAATAAATGGAGTTATATTATACCCCATACCAACAACTTAGAGGAAGAGAGATTTAGATTACTTTATGGTTTCAGAGGATTCAGTCCATGGTCAACTGGCTCCAAGGCAGAACATGATGGAGCAAAGCTGCTTAGTTCATGGAGGCTGGAAAGCACAGCAGAACAGCACTAGAGAGAGAAGAGCTGAGGCCCTAGGGTACCCAAGGTCATGCTCCAGCTGCCCAGCCAGACTCACCCGGAAGTGCTCCACCAGTCTTCTCAGCAGCTCCCGAGCCAGTCGGGTTCGCATAACCATCACAGGCCCGTATCTGAGCAATTATTGAGTTGTCACTTCATGCGGTATTAAATTTGCTACATCGGAATGTTTTCTTTTTTGAAGAGCACCAAGTGTTAACAATATTAAGAAATACCGCTGAATAAGAATTTTATCCAGAAATCACTGGATTCTAGAATAGCAACAATTCTCCACGACCGGCTAGCTAGCAGAGGGGAAAGTCAAGCTTTCAGTTTTGGTTTGGTCAGGAAGGTAGAGAACTGGCTGAGGCACCACTGCCGTACTTGCTGGAGTGAAAAATGTATAAAGAGCTCCTCAGGTTTTGACTGGAGTCTTGACTTTCTTCATACTACGCTGGTCCAGGCTTCTTTAGGCTTCAAAGCATCTCTAGCCAAGATTTACTTTTGTAGCGGTGAGAGTGGCCAGAACTACATTTCCAGTATTACTGTCCTGTTAATCTTCCAGTTCCGCCATGCCAGGCCCTGGTTGTGCCCCAGAACCTGTCAGTGGTGTTTGGAAAAGGTGATCTGTGCAGGAGAAGTGAACTTAAGCGTCTGGAGATGGGTGATTATCCTGGATCATCGATTTGGGCCAGTTAAAAGTGTCCCTAGGGAGGCAGAGGGAAAGCTAACACGGAGAGGACCAAGGTGGAGACTGTAATCCCCTTGCCACAGAACAACACTAGTGTCGGCCAGCAGCGGAGCGTACTGAGAGTGGGTCCTCAGCGGTTCTCCTGACAGCTGGATCGTAGCCTGGAGATCCCGGTTTTAGACCCTGGCCTCCAGTCTGTGGCATGGTAAATTTCTATCATTTTTATCCACCAAGTTTGTGGTAATTCATTATAGCAGCCGCATGAAACCTAATACAGGAGGAAGGAAAAGTAAAAATGACATAGCAACTCAGGAGGACTCTGCCACCAAATTTAATGTTTCTGAAAGAATTCCTTTTTATTTACCTCTGCATTGTGGACACTTAAAACAAGCCTGATTTGGTTCTGAAAGCAATCTTCAAAGGGTGTCGCACATGTTCGCCTGTATTCCCAATGTGGCTATAACTGTGAGATCCTGTTTGGCTTATGTACAATTGTACCCCTATTACCTGGCACACAGTAGGTTCTTAGTAAATATTTCCCAAGTGAGTACGTGGCCAAATATGAGTATTTTCCTCATCAGGGGTCCAAGCTGCCGCTGCAGCTATTTTCTCTCCATCCTTCTCACGTTCTACCCAGGGGAAGAAAAATTCGAGTTGATGAGATATAAAAAATGAATACTAACTACAATTTCCCACATGAATAATAACTGTCCAGATGACAGATGGCACTTGAATAGACTGATTGTGTAATAAATATTAATTGGAACATTTTTGTTACGTCTCTTAGAAAAAAGAGGCCAATTAGGACAAATCAAATGTATATGAAGGATTTATTAAAAATGTACTTCAAAGTATGCTTGTAGGGTCTGTATAGATAAAACTGAAATGAACCCTGTGTCTTCAGTATTGTACAATACTTCAGTTTGCAGAATAATATGAGAGAGGCTCTGGGCTATACCTTGAAAAATATTTTTAAAATAAGCATTGAAACCAAAGTTGATAGTGCAACTGTATATTGAAATTCAGCCACTTGATGAATTCTAAAACATTTCTCATCACCTGAAAGCAGTTCTCTGCCTGCGCTACATTGAATTTTGGACTGAGGGCATTATTTATTTTTTAAGATGATCAAGTGAACAAAATGGTCCACAGTCTTTCTCCCAGCTGTTTACTGTGAAAAATTGAATTACTTAGAAGCTGGGCCTGGTGGCTCAGGCCAATAAATTCAGCACGGTGGGACAATGAGGCAGGGAGAGTCACAAATTCAGGGTCAGCTCGAGCAGATCAGCGACCTAGTGAGACCTTGTCTCAAAAAGAAAAAAATACAAGGGCTGGGGAAGTAGTCAGTATGAATGCTCCGGGTTCAATCCCCAGCACTATTAAAAAAAAATCAATCAAGTAGAAATATTTTTCTAATAGTTTAATGAATACATGTAAAATCTTAAAGTTTTTGTTTTATTTATTTATTTATTTATTTATTTATTTATTTATTTATTTTTTTTTTTTTTGTACCAGCGATCGAACTCTGGTCCTTGTGCTTTCAAGGCAGGCAGTGGCACCACTGAATTAAACCCCAGGCCTTAAAGTTTTAAGTTTAGAAATATTAGAAGTTCCCAAGCTCGGGCCACATTGCAGACAAATGATTCTCAGCCCCTGAATGAGTCAGAGGCACCAGTGGATTTTTGTTGGTTTTGGTGAAGTTTCCTGGTGGCTTTAGTGACATTGTCACAGTAAAGAAAATTAGAGTCCACAGTTGCCCCCCACCCCAGGTGCCTTTTTTAGATGTTTTTGCTCCCAACTCTGATGTATTTGGTTGCTGCATCTCCAAAGGGTGCTTGTTTTTGTTCCTGACATTCACCTGTGCACAAGGCTGGATGACCCCAAGTACCCATAGCTTCAGTGGACCCAATCACGCCTTCTGCGTCTTGCTTGGCATCTGTTGTGCTTTTTGTGTTGTCTCAGTGATGTTTTGCACTGACCACCTGGGTAAAATGCAAGCAAGAAAAGCATCCAGGCTTTCTTGAGCACAAACGTTGTATCGCTGTGGGTTTAGAAGAGAGATCAATGAAGAACTCGAAGTCTGTAATCAATAATGCATTTAAGTTCAAATATGTGCACAGAGATGGGAGGTTGAGTTTTATTTCATGTTTTGTGTAAACATCATTCACACCAACTCCAAAGGGCCACTGCATGTGGCGCCCTGGGGCTCTGTGAGGCACAGTTGGAAAGAATCCCGGCTTGAAAGTTGCTCTTTCCCCGGGGTGAGCTAGTGTTCTTGTAGTCACAAAGCCATCTCTTATCTTGCAACAACCGGTTGGTTTTTACCCTGGTAGAGATGTGAGGCGTAATTGGCCAAAAGAACATGGATGATACTCACACCCAAGTTTTATTTGTTAACCTTTTGGTTCTGGTATGTTGCTTTCCCTTTCTTTTTCACATTAAAATTGACCCCTAGCTTTGACAGTAGTCATATTGTTTTGTACGGAAAGCTCAAATACCGGTTTGTGGAGTGAGGGAATGGCAAAGTGGGGAAGCAAAGGTTTCTGCAAGGACAGGGATGATGATGCTAGGAAGCAATGGCTTGTGAATGGCATTGCTGAATCACCAGAGGACTGTGGATAGGTGTCTAGGGAAAGAGCCAAGGAGCCTTTCAAGGTGCTTTCTGTTGTGACAGGATTTGGGGAGTCAGTTTAATCATTGTGTGCTTGCCACTGAGCCTTCTGTAAGCATCAGTAGTCCACCTTAGGACCCTTCCAAGGTTCTGTTGAACAACACATACAAATCTAAGAATATTTTGAAGCAGTGCCTTATTTTTTCTGGAGACAGCATCTTTTTAAGTTGGCCTGCTTAGCAAAAATAAGAATAGCTGGCAAAAACTAGCTGGCCCTAAACGTAAACAAGTCTGATTATATGAGCAACAAAAAGAGTGGTGAAGATTGAGTCAACAAAGGTAGCTGGTCATCCAAACTTGACCTTTGATACAGGACTCTGATGATCTCCATGTACAGTTTTACATCTGGCTTTGGATTTATTTCGGTGATTAAAAAATTCAGTGTTCCTCCTCAATATTCTCCTTTCCTTTCTTCCTTTTTTTTTTTTTTTTTTTTTTAATGTAGAAGCAATTCTTGACTTCTTTATAGGTAAATCATTGGTGCTTAGATAACTTTCAAGGATAATTTCTACCTGGTAATCCTAAGTTTCTATGTTTAAGGGGCTCTTGTCCTGGAGAGGTAAAGTGACTGCTCAGAGTCACTCCATCCAGCTGGTATGGTAGGGATCTGAACCTAAGAGGGCCTGGTGAATGTTACTCTGCGAAGTGCCAGCTGCATGCAGTTCACTTCTGGGCATTTCAAAAAGTGTTGTTATGATAATCTGAGATTGAGGCCATGCAAAGCATAGTATTTATATGAGGCCCCGTGGATGGCTTGAGTCTCTTCTTTCCTTTTTCACCAAGCATGGAAATGGCATGGATTTTACAAAAAGCTCTGACCATGGGGACCCTAGGGGTCCAGAGGCTTACTCACCACCCATGGGGCCACGACACCTGGTGTGAGTGCCAAGCGTACCCTTCTCAGAGTCAGTGGTGGATTTTGGATCATTTGATGGTTTTCTCGCATACTGTTTAATATTCAGTACCGAAGTCCCGTGAGCCCTGTTTATGGATTACCCACGATAAAGGTGTAAGCGGTGGTAGTTGACCCGTTGCCTTCTCTGTAGTTCGTGGGATCATTAACCTTTCTGGTGGCCAGGAAACAGAAGTAACAGTCCTCAGCATGTTCCCTGGTTAGAAGATGTTGGCTGCTTTTGTTTATTACTTCCCTTCTCATCCACCACCAGAACTCCAGCCCGCTGTGTAAGAGGTGAACAGGCTTTGTCAGCCATGGGTCCCCCTGGGCTTTCCCACTTTTTGTCTCATTTGGCAGCCTTTTCTGGAACAAACCCAGGAAAGAATCCAAATCCAATACTTGACATGGTGGATCAAGTCCGGCCTTGGTGACACCCACCAGGCTTTTTGGGTGGATCTGTTTTGTACTTTCAGCAGTGTCTTAGTGCCTTTTCTCATTACTGGCTTATTTTAGCTCACAGCTTGTGGACGATCCAGTCCACAGTCAGCTGCCTCCAAGGCAGGGTTGCATGCCAGAGGGGAAGGGCAGAGGAAAGCTGCTCGTTGCATGGTAGACAGGAAGCCGAGAGGGAAAGGAGGAGCCAGGGAGGGAGGTACTCTGCCCGCCACCACCCCAGTGACCCAGCTCTTCTGACCACACCCAGCTCCCAACAGCACTTCAACTACAAGCACACACAATCCAGTCACCTTCCACCTTTGAGCCCACAAGGCTTTGGGGGACATCTAGATGTAAACCATAACTGTTAGATTTCCCTTGCCTTAAGAAGGCTGCCCTGTGGCATAGCAGCCTCCATGTTAAAATATGGCTTCTCCCAAAAAGGACATCCTCCTCCTTCCCGTCATGCCTCTTCTCCCACCAAAAGAGTAACCTGATACTTGGTACCTTCTTGCAGCTAGTGATGTCCCAAACCCCTCCTAGTCATGTCGCAGGCTCCTCCAGTCTCTTAATGCTGCCTCACTCAAGTCCATCCCAGCCTCAGGCTAACCCCATCCTGCTCCTATAAAAGAAGTCTCCTGTTCTGCCATGTTGCTTTGTCTCATTTGTTTGGAGACAGTGCAGCAAATCTTTCCCATAATAAAAGCTTGTTATGGTCCTGGTCTGGTCCTGAGTTTTGGCTCTTTTTACCTAGCAGTAACAAGCAGAGAAAAGCACTACTGGCCTGGCCACTTATTGATCAGTCTTGCCGTGTGATTCAGTTGTTCCTTGGGTTGTGGGCCAGAGGAGGGAGGAATGTGGGGCTGTTGGCTAAGTTCAGAGTGGGAGTTGGTCTGGCATTGGTAGCACAGGTAGGCATGGCAGGGACAAAAGGAGGAGATGTTATTGCCTGGATCCCAAGGAACAAGGGGAGAGAAGAACGGTGAAGTGTGCTTCCTATTCTTGTTGAGATACATACTCTCATGCTCTCCGAGGCCTGGGAGCCCTGGCAGCCCTGGCTACTTCCTGGGTTAGACAATAGATCCATTTATGCCAAGCAGGGGAGAGGCTGGGTGCTGGGTTCTGGGAAATGCCCTTGACAGAAATGCCAGTCTTTTCAGGTGACCGTGCTTGTATGGGATTTCCGTATCATGGCACTAAACAGTGGAAAGTTTATTAAGGCTGCTCCCAGAACCGCCTCCTTTTGCAAATGTTGGAAATGCGTTCCAGGGTCAGTAGCCCACTTAGCATCTGCTAGATACTCAGCCTCTTCATTGGGGCTGTAGGATGCAGGGGTTAAGCTTTTTCCTGTTTTGTTCTTCAGTTGAGTAGACTTTTGACCATATATCCACTTTTCTTGTCTATGTTTTGGTTGTGTTTAACATAGAATGTAAAATGACTCCAGAGGATTGAAAGCATCAGATTTTTCGGGATTGGTGAAGCCCATTCTGTGTTGGCAGGTGTGAGATGTGCTGGAATGCTGGACTCTTGACTGTAGTCTTTTCTACAGATTCCTTAAAAGAGTTAATGTGAATTTAAAAGAAGCCAAGAGTAAAAATAAGTGCATGAAAATCATGGGATTAATCTTATCTGATTATTCAAGACGCTTTTCACCTGGGTAGCTGAGTGCTAAGAATTTGGAAGGAGACAGATAATGGTGAGTTTAGAGAATGTGGAAGCTGGGTGTGGTGATGCATACCTGTAACTTCAGCGCTCTTGGAGGCTGAGCCAGAAGAATCACAAGTTCAAGCCCAGTTTAGGAAACTTAGTGACTGGTGAGATCTGCTCTCAAAAATTAAAAAACAGTTCTTTAAAAAAGGGCCTGGGGATGTAGCGTATTGTTAAGGTGCTGGGTTCAGTATTCAGTACCAAACCAGCCAACCTAAAAAATTACTTCCCTGAATAAAGCAGCTTTAACTAACAGTAGCTAAGTCGTACAAGATAAACTGTACAGATTTATGAAATGAGTTCAGATTGAATATTATGATTTTCTTTATTTCATCCTCCCTATATAGTCATAAAATGAAGAGGAAAATGCCCATATAATAAACTTGATTTGAACCCCCAATTCCAAAAAACTTTCATGTGGAACATGAATTTGGCTCTTTCATTTAAGAATGGGGGTCATTGGTATTTCATCGCAGGAAGCAAGCTGGAGATTTTTTTGACTGGTTAGAAAAAAAATCCCAGGAGGCTAGGAATTGGGTATTTGCATTGAATCTCCATGTATGAAAATTGTAATAAAGAAAGATATGTCTACTTTTAAGAACAGAGTGAACGACCATATGGAACACAGTACTGTTATCTTTCTAAAAGTTATACGAAAGCATGTTTTAAAAAGAAAAATATTTTTTTTTCTGCCGTACTATGAGAAAATGGTTCGTCTGTGTATTTGAAAGAAACGGCAAAAAAGTGGAGGGACCCAAACTGCAGCCTGAAGCGTGGGCAGCCATTTCCACCCCCAGAGACCTGGTCTGTAAAATAACTGACGCCAACAGGTGATCTGAAGATTACCGTGGTGTCTGCAAATCTGTCACTGCGAATAATTTCACATTTCCGAGTGCAAGCTGGACCGAGAGCCTGAAAGCTTTATTGATATGAATAGGGATCAGATTTTGAAAAAAAGACATAAAACTTGATTTTTCAGAAGAAGGCATTCCTTTTAGACATAGGACATGAACGAAGAGGTTACTGAAAGGGGCAGTCTCATAATTTGCTGCCTTAGTACAGAGGCAGAGTTGTTTGCCGTAGGTGGATGGAATTAGGGGTTGGATCAGCAGATTTGGGATAGCCACCGAAATCAATATTTGTGCAGTGAGAACTCCGTGGAACGCGATTACAGCGTAGCTAAGGCACGCCAGGTAGCAGGGGTGTGCGGAGTGATGAAGTTGAGCGCTCTTGCACGCTTCCGTGATAAGGGCTGAGAGCTGCAGAGGGGCCCAGGACAGGGCGCATGGCCGGCAGCCTTAGGGGAGCAGGGGTGAAATAGTTGTCCTGGCTGCTTAGAGCGGGCGTGGGACCCGACGGAACGGCCCCTGGAAGCGGCTGTAGTTCGGAAAGGGGAAGAATGAATGAGAGATCCTGGTGCTGGGAATTAACAAGGCTCAGTCCGCGGCCACGTGAGTGGGACCCGTGTGCGTGGAGTCGAGACAGCGCCTGCAGTGAGGGAAGCAGGTGCCAGGCATGGCATCGGAGGGACGTGGTGTGTCAGCTCCCAGCGTAAGGACTGGAGAGGACAGGCGTGAACTCCCGCAGTAGGAGCGCAGAGTGGGAAGGGGTGTGCTCCTGCTGATGGCTGGTTTCTGGAACCAGCTGTGTCAGTTACTCACCTGCTTGAGCAGAATCATTTAGCTTCTTCGGGTTGCAGTGTTGACCAGGGTAGAGTGGGGGGGGGTCAGAGTTGGCATTTGGGGCCGTTTCACTCTGTCCCTTTGCTTGCAGGGCAGGTTCCAGCTGCCCACCCCGCCTCGCCAGGCCTGGAACTGTCTGGGGTGCTGTGTGACTTTCGAATGATGCCATGTTCAAGTCAATCTGATCCCCGCTTATCCTAACTCATTTTTGCGCCACAAAACAGCTACCCCTGTTCTGTTAGTTTTGTTTTTCTTATGAGGAATGTTTTCTGGCTTTATTTTTTTTCACATCTAAACTTATACATTAGGAGCAGATATAAACTGTTGACAACATCGTGTCTGTCTTTTGGTGTCCAAGCATTCACTGAAATACGTATTTCACATTGCTCTCCTTTGTTTCCTCCCAGTATGGTATCGGATGTGCACACATGCACACACATATAACTATGCATAGATACGTTATCTGCAGTTCAGAATGGGCACGGTGAAGGGAGATTTCTGACACTAAGGGCAGTGGGTCTGTTATGGCTGAGAACCATTTTACTAGGTGGTGTCCAAGGCTTCGAGAGCGGGTATCTTGAAAATCCTGCAGCCTCGTGAATACAGTACTCTGAAGAGGCAGGCTTTCTGTGGTAGTGGAAAGGGTTAAAAGCTGGCAGTATCGGTTTGGGAAGCTCAGAAACCACTACTTCTGAATCCAGGAAGTCCTGGAGCAGGTCGGGTCTGACTGGAGGGAAGGGGACCCTGGAGAAGAGTGGGGTCCAGTTTGGCTGCCCAGAAAGTGAGGAGCAGCTGGCTGAGGGCTGGCGGGGGTGGGGTGGGGGGCACCTTCAGAGCCTCATGTGAAGTCAGTCACTCTGAGCTTAAATAATCACATGGATTCCTTTATGCAACAAACTCAAAGGATAAATAAATAGCAAAGTAAAAGATAGATAATAAGAATCATAGGACCAGAGATGGAGGGGAAGTAAAGAATCAGGATGTGTTATGTACTTGTGCCAGTTCTCCGTGATGCAGTCATGATGTGCAAAGTCAGTCACTGAGCTTAAATAATCACATGGATTCCTTTATGCAACAAACTCAAAGGATAAATAAATAGCAAAGTAAAAGATAGATAATAAGAATCATAGGACCAGAGATGGAGGGGAAGTAAAGAATCAGGATGTGTTATGTACTTGTGCCAGTTCTCCGTGATGCAGTCATGATGTGCTCCAAACATGGACTAGTAAAACTAAAAATTAAAAAAAAAGAAAATATGAGTTATGAACTCACACAGTTTTGGCGGGACTGCAGGACTCTTGCAACGTACTAGGTGGTAGAAGAGAGTTCTTTGAGATACTTGAGCTGCCCATAAATATGTCCTTCTGTCTGACAGTTTATTTTGATTTGTAAATTAAAAGGGTGCCCTGCCACCCATCATTGGTGTGAACATTCTCTTTTGAAACACACAGGGAGAAAGTTGCCCACGATATGTGAGCTTCCCTTCTGTTTTAACAAACTCTTTGTTGTTACATCAGTTTTGAATTAGAAAACTTTTTTCTTCCACTTGTGAGCTTGCAAGTATTAAAGAATATTTAAAAATACTAAATAAAGCAAGTGACTGTGAGCAGCATGAAGTAGGAATGTCAAAATAATGAAATATCCATTAAGCCATAGGTAGAGTTTCTTAGATTTATTCTTTTTGTTAAAGTTTGATTTTTAGATCAGAAAAATTTTGAACTTGATATCTCACATTAACGTTCACTGTGGTCACACATACAATTCCTTGGGGCTATTTTGGATTCAGATTTAAGGGAAATTTCAATAAAAATTGTCCACACTTCAGTCTAGAAAAAATTTGCTTTCTGTAAGCTTAACTGGGAGAAAAATTAAAGTATGAAAAGATAAATGGATACACAGTCAAGTGAAAAGGAAAATTAATTTCTACTTGCAGTGTATAACAGGAATCGGCAAAGCCAAAATTAGGTGTCATGGTAAATATATTTCGCCTAATTTTTATAATGCTTTTCCACTCTGGAAAATTTAGAGAATATTGAAAAGTACGCATAATAAATTGCTTTCAGAGCCAGCGCCCAAAGATAGTTTCATTAATATGTGGTGCATGTTACTTATTTTGTGATTGCTCTTTACAAAGCTGGTTGGTGTTAGATGTAACTCAATGCTTGGAGTGTGGAGGGCACAGGGATGAAAAGGACTGGATCTGAACCGGAGTAGACCTCCCGCCAGAGAGATTGTCATCTTCAGACGGGTGCCTGTTACACTGTTTCCTTTTTGTATCATAGTTGGTAAGTAGGGCAGGTTTACTCTTCCTTACATGAAATGCTGCAGATCAGAGGCGTTTCCGCTTTTGGGATATTTGCCTCAATGTTACAGGCTGACCATTTCTAATGTAAAAACCTGCAAACCAGAATGCTCCAAAATCCAAACCTTTCTGAGCCCTTTCCCATTTCAGTTTTTGGATTTGCAGACTGGGTTGCTCAGCCTACAGTAGACTCTTTATGTAAAGTCTTTCTAGTTCTTGTAACAGGCGACGTGGGCACTGTTATTTCATTTTACACAGAGGGAGATGGGCGTTCAGAAAGGTGAGATGATTTGCCCGTAGTTCTGCGTGCGCTAAACCGTGAAGGGTGTTGGATGTTAGCAAACAAATGCAGTGCCGCGCAGTCGTGGATGTTGATCTGGCCACCACCGTGGACTCACTGTGTGAGTGCCCAACAAGGTGGTGCCCAGTGCGTAGGAGTCCAGAGGTTGGAGGGAGGGCAGCAGTGCTGGTGGCGTGGGTGAGGGAGACCATGGGCGAGGCCGTGCCAGCTGGGTGCTGTGCTTGGGTTACGCGGTGCTGCTGGACCTGAGCGAAGTGCTTCCCAGAGACCCGGATGGGCCTGGGAGGGAGGACGTAGCAGGCAGGCTGGGCTGCAGAGGCCTGACGTCAGACTGCAAAGCCTGGGGAGGGACTGACCAGGCCGCACCGGTCCTCACTGCTGTCAGGGACCAACAGGACTCAGGTAATAAGAAGGTGAGGGGACTGAGCCTGCCATGTGGCTTTTCCTTTCCGAGGGAGTGAATGTTTGGATAAACTGATGGTGTGAGGACTAATTGCTGAAGACACTGCTTGACAGCTTGCAGTGTTCCACGGTGCAGTGGTGACCTTGTTTGGTAAAGGGCTCATCCTCAGTAAGCACTGTGGAGACTTTGGGTTTGCATGTGTCTTGCTGTGGGGAAGAGAGCCTTCTCCCCTGCTACCAGGCCCACTTCAACAAGGAAAGCGAATACAAACAAGGCCAGATAAGTGCTCCAGGCTAATTCCCAGAGAAAGGCAGAGGGTGAGGAGGGAATTTAAATATCTCTGGTATCTCCAAGTTAGACCTGAGTTTCCAAGGACACCAGCAGCAGCAGAGAGGGAGGAGCGGGTTAGGAAGTGCTAGCCTCCTTCCTTCTGCTCCGTTTTCACTCCTTGTTTATAGGGGTGCGAGTCTTCCCTTCACTTCCTCCTCTTGCTTTTCCATTGTTCCCTTGTTTCATTCATCACCTTTTTATCTCGTTTTTCTGCCTCTTTGGCCCACGCATATTTCTGAATGCCAAGGAACCTTCTTCCTCTTGGCCGGGCGCCTGGGCAGACATTGTCAGCCTCCTGCCCTTGGCCAGGAGCCTGCGGGACCCGCGGCCGTTCTTGACAGTTTCTCTTTGCTCTCCAAGTATCTGTGGCCTTCTGCCTGGCACATCTGACCCAGGAGGAACAGCCAATGCCCCGCCAGACACTCTGGGTGTCACCAAATGCTCCCTGAATGAGTTCATTACTCACGGGGAAGAAGACTCTCAGGAGAGGACTTCCTCTTCGGGCACTTGAGAATATATGTATCTTTCTTTTCATGTAGAGCTGGCTGATGCCTGACTCAATATTGTAGGCTTTAAATTATTTTAAATCCCTGACTACTCTGCAGAAAGCTTTTTGTTAGAGATAGAATCTCAGAATTGTGGGCCAAACAGATTGTAGTTCAATCCTGTCTAGCCCTGAGAAGTACTGGGATGTCCCTATTCTAAAAATGTCACCAGGATTTTTGAGAACATTAAGCGAAAGAACCTGCAATGTGTGGATGTTATTTTAATGGAGAGGATCCCTCTTTTTTTTTTTGTTTCTTCCCTCCTTGGGAGAGTATGGGACTCTCTGCTTCACAGAGTAGGAAAGGAGGTTTTTTTTTAGTTTGGGGGGAAAAAAAAGGAGTAAAAAAAAAAATTTTTTTTTTTTTTTTTTTTTTTTTTTTGTGGGGGG
>NW_022900926.1:10242268-10261102 GCF_012274545.1 Fukomys damarensis | reverse complement strand
TTTTTTTTTTTTTTTTTTTTTTTTGGTAGCGGGGATTGAACTCACGTCTTTGTGCTAGCGAGGCAGTTGGCAAAACCACTGAGCTAAATCTCTGGCTAAAATAAGTTTGTTTCTTGTTTTCTTCATTGAGTTTATTGGTACATTTTAGGTATACAGTACAGTTACATTCATTATTGGGATCTTGTACCTTTACATGACAGGTCTTGGTTCTCATTTTTACCCCTTATCCCCTGCCCTCCCTTCACCCCTTCCTCGCCTCCCCATTTACAAACATTTTATTTCCATTTTTAAATAAGTTTTAAAATAGCCTATCATAATATATAAATTCTTCAGTATTTTGAGGTTTATTGACATGGATTGGTTTCCACATTCTAGGACAGTGTGAATTTATTTTTCTTGCCAATGGAATATTTGAACATGAATTGGATGGCTCAGTATAAAAACTACACATCATGCCTGATTCAGAGGAGGAGGTGTTGAGCATTTGGAATGAACAGGAAGTAGGCTTCTCATAGGTACAGGAGAGGGGAATGGGGTTTCCTGTCAAGGACTTACGATCCCATTTGTGGGATGAGATAGACACTCATGTAATGATTAGCAAACCAGGCAGTGATATTTATGGAGAAGCATTTATTTTCAATCTGTACCCTGAGTTTTCAGAAGGCTTTGTGTCTGTCTGCGTACAATGTGTACGTCTAGGCAGGGTGTAAATCAGCTATGATGAGGAGCTGTGGAAGGGAGCTGGCTGGGGAAAGGAGGGAGCTGGCCCTGCAGTCAGACTGCGAGGCCTCCCAGGCGGGGTCCCCGGGATAGGGGTGGATGGTGTGCAGACAGCCAGTGGCAGCCTTATGAGGGGAGAGGCAGGAGGGAGCTTGTACGTGGTCCAGAGGGGTCTGATGATCCTGTGTGTTGTCATAGTGCTCAGATACTTGGTATTCTTTGGCTGTCGCCATCTGAGCCCCCATCCTTGGAAATTCCCTCCTTCCTAGGCTGTGCTGGGAGCAGAACTCCCCACCACCAGAAGAGAGGGCAGTAGTACAACTATCCAGTAGTACAGCTCCAGAGGTGTGCAGCGCGTCTGTGCTCCCCGGCCATGGGAGAGCAGTGTTTGGGGCCTAATTCCTGGCCACACTGCATTGTGGGAGGCACCCAGTAAGCTTTGACTAAATTCCCTTCTGCTTGGGCAGTGTTAAGTTCTATCACTTGTTATTAAAACCTTAGATAGAAATAGATACATGGCATTTGTCCCTGCCCTTTGCATCAAGAAAGTTTCACGTGTTCTGTGTACAGCCTCAGGTTTCATCACAGTTCCGAAAGGGAGTGACATTGTTGGTGCCAGGCTCCCAGGCCAAAGAGCTGAGATGCAGGCAGCTGTGTCAAAGTCCACAGAGAGTCACGAATGTTCAGTGTGTAGTGTGGATCCCTTGATTAGGAGAGGATTTTCCTGAAAACAGTTAATACGAGTCTCGGCTCTTAGGGTCCGACAGGCATAGACTGTGGTTGTTAGGGTGTGGAATTCAAGGTGGTTTTATGACCCTCGGTCAGCTTTGCTTTGATGTGTTTGGTGCTGACGTGAGAGAGAGAGTGGATATGGAAGCCAAGCAGGTGTTTAGAAGAAGGAAAGCAGGGAGTGGAGGGCAGGAGGAAAGAGGCTTACATACTCCTAGGAAGTGCCAGGGGCTCTGTTCTCCTTGTCACATCAGCTAATTCTCACAGTGCCTGCCCCTGCTAGACCTGCCTTCTCCCCCTCTGCATCTTCTCCGCCCATAGGCCACCTTACCGTAGCCGTCTCTTCCCATCCTAGGGACTCCGTCCCCCTCCACTTTTTCCACCTGATTTATTTTCATAGCACTTCCCACCGCCGGACGTGCCATAAATCTTGCTGTTTACTCCTCTAGTCTGTGTCCTTGTCTCTCTCACCTCCATGAGAGCAGTGACTTTGTGTAGTGTGATGTTGAGTGCCCAGGATTTAGAATGCACCGTATACGTGACAAATGCTCGACAAGTCATCCTGAGCACACGAATGGACGTGGAGACGTGAAGGGCCAGAGTTCTACATAACTTATCTAAGATCCTTTGGCAAATGATGAGACCAGGTTTCAAATTCTAGTCTTCGTAGCTCTTACAGCACTCCGGGTCCTTCACTCGCATCCCTCTGCCTGAGAAAATTTCTATAGTTTTCCACAAGTTGAGTAAGAAGAATCTCTTCAGATTTTTCAGTTGGCAGACGAACTCTTCTGTTTTACAGGTGAGGACCCAAGCACGGTTCATTCCTGCTGTGTTCACTTTTTTTCACTTGTCCATAATTAGGGAAAGGGTTGAAATAGTGGGGTGTTATGATACCTTAATGCCATAATATGAATGGAGTGGAACAGAGGTGGTAATTCAGATACAGGGAGAGCACAAATCAAATGGGACTAGAGGTGGGATGGAGGCAAGCTAGATGCCTTATCCAGAGGGGCCAGCCTCACAGCAGCCATCGCCTGCTCACAGAAATATGTTACGAGAGATAAATGTGGGAAAACAATCTTAACATGCTTACAGCACACTGTCAGACAGACACAACACTTCCGCCTGCCAGCTCTCACCCATGGATTCCTAGTTCGCAACTGTCGAAGTCCTAGAATGTAATAAACAAGCCTTTGCTTTGTCAGAGGTGTAATCTCAGTAAGTGGGGATAGATTGGAGAAATTGTGTAGTGGTATCATTGTGGCTGATTGTCCTTTGGACTGGCATTCAGGATCAGTGGGCTGAGCTATCAAAGTTCACAAAGGGAAAATAATGCGCTATAAAAGGGCATCAACGGCCTGCCTTTATGACCCTGCAATAAGGGTGAAGGGTCATACATGTCTGAATGCCCCCTGTCCTCATGGGGTTCACTTGGTCATGCCGTTTTCTGCCTGGCAGTCAGGAGACTTCTCAGAGGTTATGGGCTATGAGGGTGTTAACTGAGAAAATGACCCAATTTTTCTACTGTTACACTAACATTCCAATAATTGAGGGCCAGACTTTGAGGCCAGGTCAACAAAAGATGGAGAGGATTCTGTGTGAGTCTTGCACCTGGTTCTTCATCTCCACATCTGAAAACACTTGTGGCATTAGAGAAGGGGATTACAGTAGGACCCTTGTCTCTACCCCTCTCTGTTTCTGAGCCCACTGACAGCCACAGTGCTTGCCGATCTTCCTCTCTGAGCCACCTGTGAAGAGTGACTTCCTGATCTCAAGAGCCATTTGGGCTCTAAAACCCATCGCAACTCTTACCCATACTGAGGACGGGATTTCAAATCTGTTCGTTCTGTGGCAGATAAGAGCATAGGTTTGGGCTACCTAGGTTGCATCCTGACTGTTGCATCCATGCTGATTTATTTCCCTAAACATCCGTTTCCTTAGCTGTGAATCGGGGTAATAACTATATCCTTCTCGGCATGTTACGATCATTGTTCTTGGAAAATTATCAAATGCCCCTTTTGTGTAATGGAGCAACTGGGTGATAGAAATAATACGACCTCCACTGAATGAACATTTGTATTTGAAGTGCAGCATGGGAATTTGCTGTTTTCTCAGCAGATTTTAGGCTTTTCAATATCTTACTCTGATTCGAAATGTGTCAGAACTAAAAGTTGGCAGGTGAATCAAGGTTGTCTCCTTCCTAGGTTCTGTGTTTGCCCAGTGCCGATTGCTGAAGGTGCCCCTTCTAGGTGGTAAACAGCTAACATGGCTGGATGGACACACCTGTGGGTCCTGGGCAGCAGTGCCAAGCGAGATTCTGTGTGCACTTGGGGATTTAGAGACAATCTGATGCCACTTTGCTGTATGGGGAGCGCTGCTGACAGAAGACGCTGTAGTAGTATTCATTGGCTCATGTGCAGGGCCTCTGCATGGAAGGACAAAAACACCTCTCCAGACCCATACTCGTGCATCATTCCAAGGAAGAGGATGACAACAGGCTAATTGCACCCACTTCAGAAGGAGAACGAGAGCGTACACTGAGTATTTGTTCTGAAGAACTGAGAAGCAGGCGTTGCACCCTGATGGGCCCTTCACACTGGGCCTCTGTCACCACTGGAAGAAAGAGCAGCCTGTCCTTGTCTGCTCGCTTTGATCTTCTGCCATATTTGTATTCATGTGTACCAGCTTCCACATAAAAGAGCACGGCTTGCTATTCCTGACCTTACTCCTGTGACCTGCAGGAAAACCTTTTAAAAATGCATTTGTAGGCTTTTGCATGGCATAGTAATTATGCACAGTGGTTTGTAATCATTTGGTATCTAGTGAGAAGTGTGCAGAGGGGCTAATGCTGCAGGGAGCAGCAGCTTACACAGATCTCGGGAAGGGCTCTCGCTTGCAAAGGCATTGGTATTCAGGGGTGCGTGCGTGTGTGTGTGTGTGTGTTGGCGACAGCAAGAGGCCATGACGACGTCACCTGGGAAACAGGACACAGACGGCTGCCTCGTGGACTGGAACCAGCTCCAAGCAGCTGTGGGATTCTGAACAGAACCTTAGGAAAGTTGTTCACTCCGGTGAGCTGGTGGGCTGGTGGAGGGTGGAGAGCAGAGTGGACGCCGTTCCAGTTCTCCTTAAAGCCGTCTTGGGAGAGTTTGGTGGAATCAGCGGGTCTTACCTGGCTGCCAACTTGGGTCCTAGATAGTCACTGCTGGGAGCCTTTGGAGAAGAGAAAGTCCTGCTCCGCAGGCCCTCGTTGTTCAGCATGAGACCGGAGACCGTGGGGGCCTGTGGGCCAATGACTGCCCGTGGCCAGGCGTCCCCCGGGAAGCCAGCCCAGCATCCAGACCTCTGGGTCCGCCCTCTGCCTCCATTATCTCTGTCTCTGCACTTTAAAAAGCAGTGCATGTTTACTGACCAAATCCCAGAAGAGAGAGTAAGTAGGGAACTTGTACCTGTGCACGATATATCTTGCTGCTGCTTTTTTCTCCCTTCCCTCCCTCTCCTTTAACCTCTCTTCCCCTCCTTATTTACAAAAGCTTTGTTTCATTTTTCTCTTCTGTTTTTCTTTTCTTCTTGTCCTTTGTCCCCACCCTTGTTCCCCTTCTCATTTGCACGTTTTCTTCCCATTTCCCAGTTATCTCTTACACATTTTGGTTTTCTCATTTTTGTTTTCAGTTTCTCCCAGCAGAGACCTTGCAGCACTTACACATGTGTGTCCGATTTATCTCACCTGAGAGTGTGCTCTCAAGGTGCATCCACGTAGTTAGAGATGTCTCAAGTTCCCTATAGTGAGTGCTACTGTTATGTGTATCTAAAATGCACCGGTAAATGTTTTGCTTCCAAAAAGAATAAAAAGTTCCATCACCACAGTTGGAGAGCAGGAATAATTTGAATGTTCTGTATCCAAGGAGGATAACTGTGGTTGACAGTAATTAAGTATTTCAAAATTTCTAATAAAGGGAATTTTGAGCGCTTCCATACAAAGAAATGATGTGTGTCTGAGGCATTGGACTTGCTCCTTAACCTTCATCCGGTCCTTACACGTGGCACAGAGGCCTTGAAATGCTAGCGTGTACCACATACAGATATAAAATTAATTTATGTCAAGGAAAAATGCATACTGATAGACAATTTCCAACACCAGAGGAAAAGAAAAAGTAGAAGGAATAGATAACCCTATCACCCGTAATCCTATGAAAGAGGCAGCCACTGTGAACATGCTTATATTCATCACTTTGTACCAGTCAGCAGGCTGTGGTCACCGTACTTCGCATCTCACTTTGTGATGTTTCCTTTTACTTCTGTTTCCACTCACGTCAGATTTGCTTATGTTGTCTGGCAACCCTGAGTATTAAGAAGTGCTGGCATGAGTTCCTCTGGGCTGTAAGTAGAAGCTCTTTAGAGCTTTAATGTGGACTTGCCACGCGCTCTTTTCAATTTACAGGTTTCATTTCCTTTTCCCGCTCCCCTCCTCCCCATCTTCCTTTTTCTTCTTGGTTCAGCTTTTCTATAATGTACTTAGCCAGCCGTCTTCTACCTTTGTGATTCCTTACTTCAGTTCCGTGCACGCAGCCTCCTCCACAGCCCACCCCGACTCCTTTATCCTGTGTGAATTTGTTTCTGTGACGAAGTTCTTTTTCCCTCCTATAGTGTGACTGCTCCTGTATATGCTAATGACTCCAAAGTTACCTTCCTGCCAGCACCTCTTCCACGAGCTCCCGGTCTCAGTTTCCCAGTGTCTGGAGCAGTTGTTCTGGAATTCAAATGTGCACCCGGCTCCCGGGGGTCTTGAGAAAACGCAGGTGGCCCTCAGCCAGTCTGAGGCCCTTTCAACCTCCTTGATGCCTGGTGCTGCAGTGTATAGGGACAAAGGAGATCCCCAGACAGCACATACAGGGACATCACAGGAAGTGACGAGGAGTGAGGTACAGAAGCCTGGATACCGTCTCCACGGGAGAGAGGAAGTGGGGGCCGTAGGCCTTTTTCAGGGGCACGCAATGGTTTTTAGAGGAAATAGATGGGACCAAGTTGGTCCTGGCCCTGGATGTGCCGTCAGCTCCATTCTCCCTGTGAGTTGATTTCCAGAGCATCCAGGCTTTAGGTAGTTACCAGAACGTCAGCCAATGCTGCTTCCTGTGCTTCGGGAGGGAAAGAGCGAAGGAGATGGGGTGGGCACATTCACAGGCCCTGGTCCCTATTTCCCAGCACTTAGCCCTGCTCTGTGCTTTGTTACCAGTTACCGCTGGGAATATACATCCGGGGTCTTTGCTACCTTTGCAATTCTAGGTCCACTGCATCCGAAATGTCTCTGCATTTTCTTGTTTAGCATCGTGTGGAGGAAAATAGGGTTTAAGTAATTATTTGTTGACTTAATGAAAAAACATATTCTGTAGACAAGCAGCTTGAACTGTCAGATGTGAGCGGTAGGAGGACGTGCTCTCCCTTCCATACCCAGTGCTGTATCGGGTGATACAAGGAGAACGAGGGTGCTGGCTCATCCATCTGTCATTCTGTCACTCTGTCGCGGTCGCCACGAGGCCCGCTGTCCCAAACACACTGAGTCTGTATGAAAGTGTAAATTTTTCATAAAACTTTAAGGATTCAGAATAAATACACAGTAAGATTTAATATTTTTTATACCGGTCACATGTTGCCTCCATAGTATTTTGGGTGTACCGAGTTTAAGTGTAATAATAGCATTAATTTTTCCTGCATCATTTTACTTTCTTAATGCGGCAACCAGAAGATTGTAAAATACTTTCCTTTTTGCCTTTTGTTTCTATTGGCTAGCACTGTTATACAATAAACATTTACTCAAAACAACCCTGGCAGGTTTCTCACCACCTCTCAGTTGTGCTCTGGCAGTGTTAAATATTTAGTCTTTATTTTCATTCAGAGGAGTTGATTTAAAGGTAAATTTGTGTCAATGAAGATGCTACCAGTGAACTCATTTCTTCAAGTTGTGTCTTTGAGGTTTTCTTTTTCCCCGATTGTCATTATGTCAGACATTGGCGTCACCTGTGACTATATCAGTCAACACATTTTTTTATCGTGATTTAGGGAATGTCAAATTGAAAGTAAGAATTTTTAAGTACAGGATTTACAATCCACTTCCTTAACCTTGCTCCCTTTATTAATTCCTCTGCTTAATCATCTTTTCAGTGCTGAAAGATAAGGATTCTATCGCTTTAAAAGTTTTTGTGTTTTAAACTTGAGGTGCCTGAGGTGATTGCTTTTTAAAATTTCGGCCCTCATGGATCCTTCTCTGGCGCACCTTGAAGAGATCTCTGAATAACAAATCAGAACAAAGCAGCTGGAGTTGAGGGGTAGGTGAGCACCCAGACTGGCCCTTTCCTGCCACTTTAGCTTCTCTTTCCTTTGAAAAATGCAACACTGAGGCCAGCTGGCCAGCTGCACTAAGGCTTTGTGGGTGAAAAGTCTGCGTTAACAGATTAGTTGTAGTATAATTTTTAGAGGAGGCAGTGACTTGAGATACTGTCCATCCTTTTGTAGGATGAATGCATCTCTCAGCCAAGACTTGGAGCTAGGCCCAGCTCCTTTACCTCCCAGTGCAACCTTTTCTCCCAGATTACCCTGTGGTACTATCCTAAGGCATAGTCCTTCTTGGGACATTAGCATGGGCTGAGAGAGATGGAGACACTGAGGTGTGAGCAGGAAGCCGTGGAGATAAGATGTGTATGTATTATTATGCTTGAGGACAAAGTGACTGCTTATGAGGTAGCTAATAAATGCATCTTCTCTCCGGCCTTCCCCATCGCTTAATGCAGTGCACTGATTAGGGTTTAAAATGGCACAATGAATTATGCAGAAAGTGTGTCTGCGGGCTGGGGGGCGGCCTTGTAGCCTAATGCAGCACAGATGGAAAGATCCTCTTTTAATCATTGTTCTCACGATACTTGGAAGCTTTTTGAGGAATAAGCACTCAGAAGTGGAAGTGAATGGCCTTCAACAGTAAATGAATTCCTTCTGCAGAGAGGAACCGAAATGTATTTGTGAAGCAGATGCTTGCCCTGTGTTTGAACGCACATCCCTGTCATTGGAGATCATACTCACAAGCAAGATATCTCTCAAAATACTTGGGTTTTAGGTGGTTCCACTGGAGAAATTACTTCTGTTGGCCTGGCCCAACACATTACATTTTTTTTTAAAGCCGTGACAATGTGTTTAAATGCCATAGACTCCAATCAAGAAAACATGCAAATTCATCCCCCCCCTCTGATCCGGTCCTGAAGAGATGGAATTAGTTAGCATCCTTTTACTTTTATTAGCATAATATTAATGCAAATGATCAGCAGAGGCTTTTTGAAAAAGAAACAGCATCACGGAAAGCAATTATTAACAGTGCTCATTTCCTCAGTGAGGAAGAGAAAATACCTGAGTAGACTTCTGTCTTTGTTATCGATAGGGCTGAAGACCTCCTGCTCGAACCCAAACAGGCTTCTAAAGTGGATGGATGTCTGCTTATGATCGTTCCCACAATGGAGCAAGAGCCAATCAAAAAAGACACAAAGGGAAAAATTCAGAAAAAGGTGATATGTTGTTACCTCTAGTCAGATTTCCACTCACATGTGTGCTAGAGGCATTGTTTCTGAGATCCTGCTTTTTAAATTATAAGAGAAAAGTATACTGGAGTAACTACTACTCACTGTACAACTCAAGGTGTAGAAAAGAACCAAGTTAAAGCCATCCCCACAAAGGGGTTCACATAAAGGGGACACTGATTAAATCTTTATTAGGTCAGAGGAAATGGGCTTAATTTGGAGGGAAGTGAAGTTGAACCAAACAACAGAAAGACAATGTTGGCTCTGGAGAAACTTTATACAATCAGAACAATGTATAGCCAGAGATTGGAATTTCCCTGCTCACCTCTGCCAACTGTACTACAGATACATTTTACACTTTTGCACTTTGCCTTGGCTTGTGCTTAACTGGCGGTGAGCACTGCAGCACTGGTGTCTGCTGTAGCCTGGAGCCGGCCGTGGAGCCAGCCCTGCCCCTGCTGCTGTGTTCTCCTTACTTTAGCTCCTCTGTCAGGTGCAGGTGCCCCAAGAAGAGCTGAAACTGATGTCCCTGTGGTCTTCAAATGTTTGACACTTAGCAGCGAGTGGGAAGTCGGTAGGGGTTGCAGGAATATCTGGATTATAGTACAGTGGTTTGTTCATTACTAACTAGCAGGGACCCGAGTTGAAAACGTCACTCCAGCAAAATATTGAAGTGTTGTCTTCATTCCAAACCCACTGTTCTTTTGTGTGTCCCCTTCCCTGCTTGCAATGGGAGATCCAAGGGCTGGAGGTACAGCTCAGTATATGCTTCTCACACACAAGGATCTTCGTTGATAAACACTCAAAAATATTATGTGGATTAACTTCTTTTTAAACAATAATTACAGTGATTTTGTAAGTAAAATTTAAGTCCATAATCCCAATTAATATCCATAAAGAAAGAAGACCAATACATAAATGTAGGCATTGCTCAGTACAATTTCTATTTGTATAGCCAATGGATTAAAAAATCAACATTGTTGTAGTACACTGGCTGGCATTTGAACGAGCATATGCTCAGCATTTTATAGTATTTTTCTTGTAAGAGCTGCGCAACATACTTTATCTCATCTGCTTCAGCAAATAAAGTATTTATTAGGTGGGAACCTTGAAGAGTTGGCCCTCAGACAACTGAGTTAAAAAACAAAAGCAAAGTAAAAGTTCCAAGTCTTGGATCTTCACCCTAGAGTGTCTGAGTCTTAGATTTTTTGTGTAGCTGTATCCTGGCAAGATAGGAAAGGAAGTTTTTTAATTTTTTATGCCATCAGCTAGGCTGGCTTCCATGCCCCTGGTACTCGCTGAACAAACACCAGCTTGTCATGCTCTTCACCTTTCATCCCCTCCTGTGAGTTCTCACACCAGCTGTTCTGGTCTCCAGAGATCCTAGTCTCTGTTCGCTAATTACGGACTGATCTCTTCTGGTGCGCATGGCTTCTGAGGCAGCGGCTTTTCTCCCCCTCTTTCTCAGTGAGCAGGGAAAATTGGAACCAGATTTGGCTGGGGTGTGAGTCTTAGGAGCTTTGGCCAATGCAGACTTGGGAGCTCAGGGAGATTGATCTAGCAGCTGGCATTCTGTGGGGAGGACACAGGGAGCAGTGGACCTCTCTTCTTTCTTCATATAGGGGCTGAGCAGGATGGAAAGCAGAGGAGAAGAGGGCTAGAAACTGAAGTGTGATCCTTAAGTTAAAACTGATTTAGCCTGGGCTTTTTGTACAAAGCCAGCACGGTCTTGGTTGAGGCCTGGGAGTGAATTGGTAAGGGCATGGACTCCTTTTGGATTTCTTAACCTGCCTCATATCCCCACCCAGGACAGCATTGTGGAACCTGGTGTAATACTGCTTCTGGTTAAATGGGAACTTTGGTTTTGGGTTTTTGTGGGGTTTTTTTGAGACAGGGTCTGTCACTATGTACTCCAGGCTGACCTCGATCTCTTGATCTTGCATGCACAACACCCAGCTATAGTTTTAAATTTAATATTAGAATAGTACTGAGAATGAATGGATTGCAGAATTTCAGGGTTGATAACTACCTTTGGGGCCATGTGACTGTGATAAGACAAGAACCAAACAAGCACCAGTCACGAGGAAACTGGCTGTGTGCAGGAAAGGACAGCTGTAAGAATGAACTAGTGTGGGGTTGAAGAAAACCCAGGAGGCCTGTGACGAACGAACAGTCCTGAGAGAGGGAGGAATTCCAGGAAGGCTGTCTCAGGACAGTATATCCATTCTATTAAAACAAGATGCCAGAGACTGGGGAACTTATGAACAACAAAAAATGTTGCCAGCGTTCTGGAGGCTAAGAAGTTGGAGTGAAGACACTGGCAGATTGCTTGTCTGGTGAGGGCTACTTTGTCATAGATGGTACCTTCTCACTGTGTCCTCACATGAGAGAAGATGCAAGGCAGCTCTCTGGGGCCCTTTTATGCGGACAGTAATCCCCTTGGTGAAGGAACTACCTCCTGATATTGTCCCCTTGAGGGTTAGGATCTTAACATATGAATTTTGGAGTGGCGCAGATATGGAAACTGTAGCAAGGAGCTAGGATAACCTTGAGTTACTGGTCTAAATGCAGGGGAATGCTGGCTTGAGTAGGGGAGGGTTGAGGATGAGTGAGTAGCAGAGGCCATGGCAGCCAGACAGGAAGTGAAATTCTCACTGGGGAAGAGATGGTGAGCCACAAAAGGCCTGGAGGATGTCAGCAGGGTGTTCAATCAGAGGTCTCGACCCAGGAGCCCATGCTCGAGGGTTGTCAGGCTGCAGGTCAGTGAAGAACTGGACCTGGTAGAGGTGTCATTTGCCATCCACTCATAAGGAAAGGTTGGAGGAGTTTGGTTGAATAGACATCTCTGATACGGTGTTCACCATAAGGTAAGGCACTCAATGCACACTTGTTTTGGGGAGTAGGTAGCAGAATGTAACACTGGAATGTGTGTTTAAAAAACTGTGGGTCAAAACTTACTTGTGACTTAATATTAGTTGCGTTCTGATATGAAGTTAGCCCTCCCTTTTGTGTTGTCTGTTCCTTTTAAGGAAGTCTATTTTTTAGACTACATGTGTAAGAGTAGAGTCACAGAGACAGCAATTACCTTATTGATATTAAGATTTTCTCCAGTTCTAATTTCTGTGCTGGCTGCTTTTCGTGCTTTTGTAAGCAATTAAAAGCATCTTTGAAATGAAAGGGAAGTTGTTTGAGAAGCAGCAGTAATTCAGTAATTAATAATTGAATGATTTACCAGCTTGTGCAGTGGCAAGAGGTTTGCGGTGTAATAGGACTGATATGCTCATAGGGCAGGAGAAATAAGATTCTCAGGCCTTAATTCATGACCTGTTGTTACCCACTATGGTAGCATCTCTTTTTCTCTCTTGCTTTGCTAACAATGCGTGGAATAGGCTTTTCCCTTTATTCCTCTACTCTTATTGAAAGGACCAGGTGTGCTGGGGGGAAGGGTGTGGATGTCAGGATGTGTCCAGGAGTAAAAAGGGCCCCTGAGCCTATCTCATACTAGGAGGAAACCCCTGGAACATGAGACACATACTCATGACTTAAGGGAAAGTAACAAGCCTTTAGTCCACCCCAGCAAAACCATAAAAGCTAGCTCTGTTCTTTTTTTTTTTTTTTTTTTTTTCCATCAGTATGGGGGACCAAACTCAGGATCTTGTGCTTGTGAGGCAAGAACAGTGCCACTGAGCTAAGTCCCCCGCTCAGTCCTGTTCTTTTATGAAAGGGCTGATCTCTATCTGATCATCAGAGCTGTGCCTGATTTAGCTCCGCAAGCTAAAGCCCCTTCCCTATTTTTTCTTACTTTGTAACTCTTAATGAATCTGTCTTCTGATGCCTCTCACTGATAGGTCCTGAAACCCTGTTTCTACGCTAAATGTCAACAAACCTACGATGTAGGAATTGGGGAGGTTGTGATCCCCATTTTCTCTTTAGAGGACTTCCTTGGGGGATCTCCTTCTGGAAACATAATTTTGTGATTTCCCTCCAAATTGAGCAAAAGATCAGGGCCAGGGATTTAGCTCGGTGGTTCTGCCACATGCCTCACAAGTGCAAGGTCCTGAGTTCAATCCCTGGTACCAAAAACCAAACCAAACCAAACCAAACAAAACAAAACAGCACAAAAAAACCAAAACAAAAAGCAAATTGAGCACAAGATCCCTTGGCTGATTTGTAACAGCTTAGACTCAGTGGTACCAACATGAAAGACAAAACAAACAAATAAAACATGGATTCTTGATCCAAAGAGCACAGAGTTTGGCGGTGGAGACACAAGCTTGAACAGATCATCGCAGTGTAAGATGTGGTACTAAGGACTTTGGGAAATCTGCAGAAGTGAATTATTCTAACCCTCAGAGAACAGTACCAAGATAGGAGGTTAAACCATGACAGCCGCGAACGGGTCAAACTGGGTGGCTTATGCTCAGAATGTAGAGGCTAAGGTTGTGTATGATTTCCAGGTGATGGCACAGCTGGCTAGAACAAGCTGGAGGCCTGCAGCAAGGTGGCAGGCCCGGGCTATCAGGTGGTGCAATCACAGAGACAGAAAATGAGCAAAGTGGATTTGCAAACACTATTTGATGTACTTCGGACCAGGGTCTCAGGATCTGGAGACTTTATGTCAGAGTTCCTGTACAGATGCCTTCCTTCTCGTCCTGGAAGATGACTTTGATCTGGAGGGCCCATGGCTTCCCTGTGTCTAGTTGTCAAGTTGTGCCTCCAGTTGAGCAGAGGGAAAAGCTGTTTCTGAAAAAGTGTGAGGAGGCTCAGGAGCAAAGAAAGCCCACTTCTACCCCGAACCAGTCCTCTAAACAGAGAAAAGAAAGACCTAACTCTGGCAGCCTGTGACAGCCGCCCATCTATGTATGTGCGTCTGCACAGGAAAGAGGAGTATGTGCAGCTTGTCCTGCCTGCCCTTCCATGCCCTTCTGTCTGCCCCTGCGCCACTTCCTTTCTCCCAGACCTTGGCTGGCCACACCACTGTCCTTCGCAGAGGTAAGGTGAAAGCAGCAGCGAAAAACAATAGCAAACCCACGTGAGTTGGCTTTATCACGTCTATCAGCAAAGGAGATAGAGTCAAAGTCTTCAAACGTCCCTCTCAACTTTGTTATGGATGGGCTTTGCTTGTCAGTTTGACTTCAGTGATGTTTCCTAAACGGAAGACCAGCTGATGACTATTTCCTTGTTGTGTGTCAAACCCAGGCAGACACTGAAAAACCACAAAGCACTACAATAGAATGTTAAATTATTTTTTAATTTTAAAGAAAAAACTTTTTGAAAGGAATGAGTGGATTTTGTTTTTTTCCTTCAAAATGTAAAGGGTGACTTTATACACAGCATAAAGAAGTTTGTTTACCTGAAATATGGAGCTAAATTTAAGGGCTTAACCTACAGCCCAGAGTTATAGTCTAACTTAGGGTACAAGAGAAAGGGAACCCTTTCCCTGAGTCCTGAAGGCCCCCCGGGTCTGGGGGCCAGGTGATGCGGTTTTGCTTTCTAATCAGCGTCTCACTGCCTTCCATGGTGGCATTGTTAGTGTTGTTTCCTCTGGATGTCAGAGCCCCTTCTAATAATGACTGCTTTCAGCTAAACAATAGTAGGCATTCACTTCCAAGGGAAAGAAAACCACTGGGGTCATTCATAGGCTACAACTCTCTGTAGTCTGTTCTGATGGACAGAGCCATTACACGGTGTCAATAGCGTTACCAGTGAGTAGTGGTAGTGATTACTTCTGTAATATCACTGCTACAATGTAAGAGGAAGCTCTACACATCAGAAGCTTGTGTTCTGTTTCAACATAGAGACATAGATGAAGCAAGGTGAATTTTTAAAACATTTTTAAAAATTTTAAGTGTATACAAAACAAAATTTTTTTAAAAATGGGTTCTATTGGAAGCCATGCCCCAATGTGACACCAAACATATTTTAGAAAGTACATTACCTTTTCAGAGAGTTGTGGTTTGATTTTAAAGTACACTTCTCTTTTGATAATAAAGTACACTTCTCTTTTGATAAATATAATGGTCACATAATGTGTATTAAGTCAACAAGATCCCTTCTGGACCAGCTATATGAATGCAAAAGGATGGATATATCAAATGCATAAAAAGAAAATTCTATTCTTTTGATCTGCTTGGTAAAATAAAATAACCACTGAAAAGGAAACACGGTCTTGGTTTTGCTTAGAGAGTTTGGGAAGGATTTAAACATGGGTCCCCCTGAGTCACCTGGGATATGGTCAGAATGTAAGTCTCTAAGATCCAACATTGACGTTTAAGTTTCTTTGTGGTTTTTTTTTTTTTGGTTTTGGTTTTGTGTTGTTTGGTTTTTTGAGACAGGGTCTCACTGTGTAGTTGAGACTGACCTGGAACTCACTATGTAGCCCAGGCTGGTCTCGAACTCACAGTGATCCTCCTGCCTCAGCCTCCTGAGTGCTGGGATTACAGGCGTGCACCACCACACCCGGCCTTTGACCTTTAAATTTCAGTGAATGACCTTATCTCACATATACTTAGTCATTTAGGTTGATTATAAGTCACAATCCAGGTAAGAACCGCTTCCTTTTAATTTTTTCAAAAAAGAACCAAAACACACAATAAATACTAATATCTATTATGTTCCCCAACCTGGTCACTTTGTGTCCTGCGGGGAAATAAAGGTGGGATAAGAAACATGATAACATTCCTGTGGGTGAGCGGGTCCTAACCTGGTTCCTAGGTTTTTGTGCCAGATGAACGGACACAGCAGAGTCTAATGAGCTGGCAGCGTGCGTGAAGAGAGAGGACTTGTGTCAGCCAAAGGAAAGTGGCAGGAGCTCCGATAGTTGGGAATTTAGGGATTTAAAATGCGTCAGGTCTAAGGTGCTTCCCGTTGGGTCCTTTTAATCATGAGACTGAGCGTGACTGCCAGGGTGCTGCTGTGTCAGCGGTCCACTGTGCATGTCCTGTCCTGTCATTCACTCTTCCTTAACTGGAGGTACACGAGGCGGTCTGTGTGGTGAGCCCCAGGTGAAGAAAGGTTAGTGTAGGTCAGGCAGGGGGATGTGGTGCCTCCTGGTTTGGGAATTTGTGGTTTTCTAGGGCAGGCTCTGAGGTCTTTGTTTTCTTATCTCTGCCTCTGCATAGTAAGCCTTAGGACAGAGTTCGGGGAATTGGCCCTGGGGAGTAGCCCAGGCTCAGGTGAGTGGCCCTGTGGCCCCAACTGTACTATCTGTATAATAGGATATTCTGAGAAAGCACAAAACCAGGCACTAGCACCAGTGGACTTCAAAAGGAAAGACTTCATGCCATAAAAAAGTCTCTGGAAGGGGACAGACTAGATTCAATGACATGTCACAGTAGGTCTTGGAGGGACTGGGGAAATTCTTGCACCCTCTTTGGAGATGGGCTACTCACACGCACAGTGGATAGATTAGCGGGAGAAAAGAGGCACAAATCTGTGTAACATGAACGTGAACGTGAAAAAACACGACGCTCAAGGAGGGTTCAAGATTAAATACCCGTGTCAGGTGACAGGAGCATGGATAAGGGGACTGAAGGTGTTCTTAGCGGGGGAATAGAGGTTTTTCGGAGAAAATCCCTAACACCTGACGTGGGCTTTCAGAGCAGCCCTGCTCAGTGAGTCAGCTCCTCTCAGCTCCCAGTGGGGTGGGTGGCAAGCTAAGGGGAGGAGGGCAAGGGAGTGAACGCTGTCTCCTATGCACAGGCTCCTGGCTCCTGGCAGAGCTGCCCTTGGAAGAGAGGTACGAAGTCTCCCTGGGTATATGGTGAGCACGGTCAGTGTCTGTCTTCTCCAGTGTTCATTTTCCCTGGTCATAGGATGAGAACCCAACGGGTGGGAGTTTAAGACAGTTGCGATTTTGGCAGAAGTTCCATGTAGGTCAAGCGACCTCCAGTCAGATACGGGAACTTCAGAGACTCCTTTTGTTATTTCGGGGAGAGAAAGGGAGAAGGTGAAAAGGTCCTTGCTTCAGAGGTAGGTTCTAAGGCTGCCTAATTTTCTTCTATTCAGAAATGCTTCGCATGCAAAATTTAAAAAGAAACCCTTTGGATTATTGTTTTCTCAGCCCCAGCAGTGTGGGGTTCATGGGATAGAAACGGGAGCAGATAGTTAAATGACTTTGAAAGTCACACGCTAGTCACAGATAAACCCACGCTGAGGTGGTCTCGGGAAGAGAGGATGGGGATAGCACAGCAGCAGCAAGGGAAACCACAGCTTCTTATACCGGGGCCAAAGCAGGGAGGCCTGTTCCCCCTTCATATGTGGTGATTAGGAGCAAAGGGTCGAAGGCACTGGCCAGGCAAGGCTTTCTGAGTGGTGCGTTTACTCCTTGTCATTGTGGATAAATGAACTGTGGGTATACCCTTGGAGTAAGGTCCCCGTTTTTAAGAAAGGCAGCAAAACTACACTCAAGTGAACAAAGAGTTAGGTTAAGAGTCACCAGCAAAAATGTCTGGTTTTCAGTAGGACTCTGGAATGAAACTGCCGAGGGAATTGTACAGTGCTTTTTCAGGTCTATTAGGTGGGACTTTTGAGAAATCTCACAGCAGTGGGTTTTAAGGCATGTTTCCTGACCATCCAGGAGCCTGAAAACCTTCTCGGGGGCCTAGGAGATCAAAACTGTTTCCATAATGTCACCAGGTTGTTATTTCCGGCACTCATTGTCTTGTAAGAGTTCAGTGCAATCCCAGACACAACACGGCGCGTAATACTGCAGGTGATCCAGTGCAGCAGCGGATGTGAGAGTCCAGATGCCTTTGTTAAATTGGGCTTTAAAGACGGTTTCAAAAATGTAAAATTATTTATTTTTGGGGGGGCGTTGGGAGCTTTTTCCAAAAAATATTGATGTCTAGATATTTATTCTTATCAAATGGTTTTCATAATTGTTTTCAATTTTGATGTCAAATCCACACACACATGCGAAAAGCTCTTCGAGAATTCTTAAGACATGTTAAGTGTGTAAGGCAGTTCCTGGACCAAATCGCTGAGAACGGTCCTGTAAGGTAAATGACCCCACTGAAGCTTGGACGAGAGCAAAGGGGACCTTATGAAATGCACGTGAGAGGAGCGGGTAGTGGCTGTGGCTGTGTCTGTCGTAGAGTGCGTACCTGGCGTTCATGAGGTCTTGGGTTCAGGTCCCAGCATCCGAACAAACAAAACTTAGGTGAGAGGCCGTTACGAATAGTTAGCAGTAAAAATTAGCCTTTGTACTAGCTGCTGTGACCTTTCCATGGTTCCCTAACAGGCACTGCTGTAGGAAGTAAGGCTGTTGCTTCATTTTTGCTGTCTGGTTTGGAAATTGCTGGGGATTGAACCAAAGGCTTCCTGCCCGCATGCTCCCCGAGGCTATTGCTAATATTCCTGTTTCGGAGATAGGAAAATTGAGCAGAGAAGTTGTGATTTACGAAAGATCAAGTGGAAAGGTAAGCTGAGCTGGAATCGTTGGGTGCACAGGTCCCTCAGTTCCAGACATTTCCATCTCCTGTGCGGACTGCATTATTACCAGGGTGAGCCATCCATTAGCTGGAAATTTTCTGGTGGACCCCAGAGTCATGAGAAGCGCCCCAGTTTCATGTTCTTGACAGTGAAATAAGTAACAGGCACCACCAGTCACTGGAATGATATCAAGACCTTTGAAACTCGCTGACCAGCTGGAAAAACGATCACAGAGAAAGCGGGTAGTGCCTGTCTGGAGAAAATACAGCAGAACAAATCCCTAATTAAAAAAAAAAAAAGAAAATACATTGGGCCAGGGATTTAGCTCAGCGGTTCGGCGGCCTGCCTTGCAAGCACAAGGACCCGAGTTTGATCCCCAATACAAAAAAAAAAA
>NW_022900926.1:10220972-10242039 GCF_012274545.1 Fukomys damarensis | reverse complement strand
AAAAAAAAAAAAAAAAAAAAACATGTAGCATGAAGGACATACTAGGGTGAAAAAGGAGAAATCCACAAGGGTGGGTGAAGTGAGTGTCTGCTGGAGATGATGGTTAGACCTGTGATTGCTCTGTGGTGTGTTGGAAAGAGCACGACTTGGACAGCAGCCAAAGCAGATCTTTGTAGAGCAACACAGGTGATTTCTTTCAGAATATCCGGTTGTGTCCTTACACTTGTAGGAGGTGAGAAATACGGGAGTGCCGGAAGCGTGGCCGTGGGAGGATCAGCACACGGGATTCTGAGGGCAGAGGGGGAAAGAATCTGAACAGTTGCTTGCCAGTAGGTCAGGCGAGGTAATGGGCAGTTGGCTGTGGTATGAGCCATGTTCTTTTGATTATTTCTGCGCTTTGTGCCGGCGTGGATCTTTTGGAAATGTACACTGTTTCTGTTGTGCAGTTCATTACATCCAGCAGATGTTGCTTTATGGCTTTGAACCCAATTTTGAGAATGAGCATGGTATCAAATAACATAGCCCTAAAAGCAGGAAAGAGGAAATCGGTTCCCTGGCAGTTTTAAGAAGGTTCCAGACTTTTTGCCATTGCTTAAGTACAGAGCAGAGTAGATCCCAAGAAGGAAAGAAGTTGTACAGCGTGCTAATTGCTAGGCACTGGAAGAATGTTCGCTTACAAACAATACATGGGTGGGAAACTAAGAGGGGGAGTTGGCTACTGAGTGTCTGATGCCTCCTCCCCACACTCCATTCCTAATACATATTTAAATGGAAAATACGTTCTTGCAGTAGTTCCCTGTCACCTAAAGGAGGGCAGCGAATAAAAAGAAAGAAACCCATGCCACAGTAAACCGAAAGAAAGAAACCCATGCCGCAGTAAACCGAGTTTGAGTTCTGAATCTTATTAAAGTGAAAATATTGAGACAGTCCATCAGCACTAAGCTATGAGATTTTTGCTTTATGCATATTTTGAAAGCAGGGCTTGATATAGGTCTATGTTGTGTAACAATGCTGTTACTCAATAACCTTGCTATCTTAATGGAAAATTTGGGCCAGAATAAACACATCCCCTCAGGAATGAAAGGCTCAGTATATTTCTAGTTCAACTGTACCTCTTTCCCATGAGCAAATACACCAAATTATTGGACATTATACTTCATACAGTTCCCTGCCATTGTGGCCTTCTTTGGAGGTCACTGGAACCAGAGGTTGGAAACAAATTGAGGGTAGCTAACGTTATACTATAAGGAGCATTAAAAACCAGGCACAGTGGCACATACCTATAAACCCCATCATTCTGCGAGGATGAGGCAGGAGGATCAAAAGTTTGAGCCCAGCCTATAACACCTAATGAGACTCTCTCAAATGAAAAGTGCTTTTGTTTTGTTTCTGTTTTTGTTTTAAGGATAGAGTGTTGCGCATGTAGCTCAGTATGAAAGCCCTGGGTTCAATCCCCAGGACTATACTAAAAAAGAAAAGGGGGAAAAAAGGGCATAAAACAAAAGCAAGGATAGGGAGTCTATATATTTAACAATTTGATGTGAAATAAGCAAGAAACGAATCTGGCAAACAGGATATAAATTAGTTTTAGCTATCCTGGTAAGGAAGGGTTAGGACTGTGAATCAAGACTGCGTTACTTCTCCTAGAAATTTGAAAGTCACTTTTAGGAGAATGTTAGCTTTCTCATTCACATTTTAAGAATCAGAAGTGAAAATCATGTGAAGAAAATGTTGGCTGTATGGGGACCACTGGGGCCAGACAAGGGGATCAGGGTGGGATAAGGCGATGTAAACAGGATGCTGGGGGCCGGGTGGAAGGAAGTACCCGACATTAAGGGGGACAGAGGAGGCAAACAATGGACAATGGAGACTCAACTCAAGGAAAGAGGCTCACGGACAAGTTTAGATTTATTCTTGTGGGCCTGGGCCTGACATCCACACATCCCTACCCAGGGTTGTTACTGGGGAAAGACGGTAGTGATTGTTTATGCATTCATGTAAACAGCATCACTAGAGTGCTTGAGCAAGGCAGAGAGAACCGTCTTTAAGGAAATAAAAGTGGCCTGGTAATATGCTACAGCTGACCACTCAGTGACATTGTATGGATTTGCAGCAATAGGCGATCAGGCTCTTTGGCTTTTTCCAGCAAACCAGTTTGGAATTACATTGCTCAGTAGATTTGCCCCGAGTTTAGTGACCTATCCCTCATGTAATATTAAAATAGTAGTATTTTAAGTAATTATGAGAAAGGCCAGTTTAGGTGTGAGATTGTTCACACACTAGTAAAGAATTTCATTTGTTTTATTTTCAAGTTGTACAGGAAGTAAAACTAATTTAACAAGATATTACTTCCTAGAAGTCCTTCTTGGGACATAAAAGAGCAATTCAAATTTAGAATATTAAAACACTTTTTCACCAAGTATTGTTTCTACTCAAATTTTACTTTTTAAAAAATATTGTATAGAAATAAAAGGCACCATAGCAGAAAAATTTCCCCTTTTCAGTAATTGTCTATAAATAACTATCTATAAATAACAAAATAAAAATTAATATTTCTACTATATAATTGTTATACAGTCCTTTAATTCAACTTTAAAAGTAAAATAGATGTGCATTACAAAGAGAAACATAGTTTATTTGAAATCACAAAATACTCTCAACTCACTTTACCTGTTTTTTCATAGATAATATGTAAGATAGGTGTTTGAAATAATCCCAAGCTACTGTTGCCAGTAATTGAAAGATTGCCAATAAATGAGTGTTTAACCTCATTTAAATATTATCGATACATATAGCAACAAACTTAATAAGTCATCCTTCTATTTATATGTTAGTTCCAAAATTGGGAATTCAAGTAATATTCGATTCATTGGTTACAGGTGCTCGCTATGTAAGAGTTGACTGAATTTGGTTTATAAATGTAAATGATATATATACTAAATAGTGGAAAAAAAATCTCTTCCAAATTTAATTCATTAATAGCCTGTAGTCAGTATTTTTACTGTTGTTTTCTTAGGAACAAAGTTTCAGATTTAAATGACTCTTAAAGTAGTTTAAG
This sequence comes from Fukomys damarensis, assembly GCF_012274545.1. Lineage (NCBI taxonomy): Eukaryota > Metazoa > Chordata > Mammalia > Rodentia > Bathyergidae > Fukomys > Fukomys damarensis. Next base: position 10,238,981 of record NW_022900926.1, on the reverse strand, counting down.
AACATGTGACTACCACCTCTGTATTTCCTAGAGAGTGAAAAAGTACATTACCGTGTTGCTATATGTTCTTCACCATAGTTTTTGAGACTCATCATTCTGTAGCATATTATAATTAGTAGTGTCCCAAGGTAAAGAGTTTCAAAGTATGTCTCTCCTTTGTGTTATTAGTGAGAATTTAAGGAGTTTCCCAATTCTCTAGCTCAGTGTTCTGTTTTTAAAATCATGCCACTTCTTCCTCTTGCACTGAAATGAACCTTGCTTTCTTTTGAATTGGTAGTTGCAGATATGGCCAGTACACCATGAACCAGGAAAGCACCACTAAAGTGACAGAGAAACCTCCGCTGGATCGATCGAGTTCCCAGGATTCCTTGGACGAACTATCTATGGAGGACTACTGGACAGAACTAGAAAATATCAAGAAATCTAGTGAAAACAGACAAGATCAAGAGACGGTTGTTGTCAAAGAGCCTGATGGTAATAACTAAATAAAACTGTCATTGTTGGTGGATGTGTTTATGGAAAATTGATGCATAGGAAAGAGGAGAACAACCAAAAAATGATATCGCTAGTTGTCTTTCAACTTGAAAATTGTTAAGGGAAGATTTATGGGTGTCAGTTGCCCAGTGCAAGAGCCATGAGTAATTTCTCCCAGTTTGGAGCTTTGGTTGGACTCTTGTAAGCTAAGCCAACTGTGTCATAGATTCAGAAGAGTTAAGCTTGATCTTTGACGTCCTCTACACTGCCTCTGATAACATACCCACCACATAGTTGTTCAGTCTCCAGGAAATGTAGATGTTTATGGAAGGGTCCTGACTTTGAAGTGATACTGTCTTTCTAGAGGTCTACTTGATTTCTTTTTTGATCTTTGATTTATTAATTTATGGTCGTCTATCTTCTAACGTTTACTCACAGGATTTTTTATGGAAGATGGCATGAGCATTTTTAATTTCTATCATAGCCGCTTTCTTATATTTGCCCCATAATTTTTCTCAAGTCTCTTCCCAACCGTATTTTCCACACTATGCACTGTTACACTCAATATTTTGGAAGAATGTGTAATAATTTATTTTTTTCTTAAATTTCCTTCTATTCCCTTCAATCTCTTAAATTTAAGCAGTTTCCAAACTTTTATGCCCAGTTTTGGCATCTGTCATATTAGCTGTCTTTCTGTGCCATCTGTAAATTTGCAGAGTGACTTCTTTACTAAAGGACAGGATAGAGTTAAGTAGAAAAATCTATATATGGTTTTCTCCTCTGCTGCAACATTGCTTAGAAAATAATCCAATACTAATTTTAAAAGGCTTTTTCCTTAATTTAACATTTCTTAGATTTGTAGAAAGAAAACTAGTCAACTTTCTCGTTCATTCCCAAGTAGATTAATTGTGAAGTGATAATTAATATTGTGATAATTTGTGATAATTAATATTGTTTGTCAGCCTTTCTGGCTCCGTGTTTCAAGATGGAAGCAGCATAGCAGTGGCCTGCTTAGGAAAATAAAGTAGCGTCTCACCCAGATGCGTAGAAATGTGTTGGTAGCTGCTTGATAATTCTCTGAAGTTATAACGGATGTGTAGATTATTGTGTATGATGTGGTCATCAGGGGGAGTGGCCAGAATTTCTACATGCCTGCAACTTTAGAAAAAATGTACATTGTTTGAGCTTCCTTCTGTGTGTTCTAATGGAATAAATGGCTCTGTGGTGCTCTTGTTCTTCTTGTCATAGCAATGCCGGCTATTATTTTTTTTTTTCTGGCAACTTGGTTTTATATATCTGTACCGAGTTCTACCTGAACAGCATTAATAATAATAATAGTCGACTTACTTTGATGTCAATAAATGAATGCCCACACTAGCAGTCGGGGTTATTAATACCTGACTTCTGTCCCGAGGGGGGTTGTGGAGTGGAGGAGGACTCACGCTGCACACAGTCGGTGTCACTGTGTGACGCAGGCTACCCCAGTGCTCTGGGAAGTTCTCCCCGGTCCCGTGCTCACATGTGGTCATGTGGTAGCTGGCAGAGCTGACAGCTCCCAGATGAGAGCGCGGAGTCATGGTGAGTCGAAGTGACACGTCCCAAGTGACGCAGCCACAGAGCTGCAGAATGGACCCAGGTCTTTTGTAACCCAAGTCACTGCCATAAACATGATGCTGGGGGTGCGTCTATCTAGTTATCCTCCTGCTTTTCTGCGAATTTCTCTAGATCTTACACAGCATAGTCATCCCTTGATAGTCATGGGTGATTCGTTTCAGACCCTGAAGACATCAAAATCCACAGCTTCTCAAGTCCCTTGTGTGGCATGGCACAGTATTTGCATGTGTCCTATTCATATCTTCTCTTGTCCTTTATCATCTCTGGACACTTAAACAGCGGCGGTGCTATGTGCAGCAGTTGTTACTCTGTGTAACTGCAGGACTAATGATGGCATCTGCATGTGCTCAGCACAGATGCAGTGTTTTAAAGAATGTTTTCAGTCTGTTGGGTTAAAACATCAGACACAAGCCTGGGGATGCGGTTGGTCTGACCTGTAATCACTGTTTACATCGTAGTCTCAGTGTTTGGGCGGATTCAGTTATTTCATTATTTTCTTGTATCACCTCCTTTTTGTTGAAAATAGGGTGCTTTTTTAATTTGTAAAAAAATAACATGACTCGTTGTGCTGACTGCAGGATTCGAAAAATTTATTTGAAATTGAATGATTTTCAATGGCCAGTTGCTGCCCATCACTTTCCCCTGCTCCTTGTCAGCCACAGTGAAAAGAGAGATAGGCCTTCTCGTCAGTGGGTGCTGGACCCGGGAGAACACTGAATGTAAACTAAGATGCCAGCCTGGAATCTATATCCCCCGGTCTGATTTCCTTCTGCAACTAATGGAAGCAACTTATCTCTTCACAGCTTGCTGGTCTTGGGAGGGTAACCATCTCGACCTCCATGGTGAATCTGCAGGGAGGTGGTGGAGGTTCATTACATGTAAAGTCATTTAAAGATCTGTAACTGAGTACATATGAAATCGCCACAGCTTGATACCACTGTGGCCAGAGTGGCAGCTGTCCAAGATTCAGGGAATGATTTTCAGCACCACAGTTTGGTGACAATAGATCGGTTTCAGGAACAAAACTGATTTCTCCCCCCTATTGTTTCAGAGGGCGAATTGGAAGAAGAGTGGCTCAAAGAGGCTGGCTTGTCCAATCTGTTTGGAGAGTCCACGGAGGATCCCCAGGAAAGCATGGTGTTTCTGTCCACTCTGACACGCACCCAGGCAGCAGCTGTCCAGAAGCGGGTAGAGACGGTTTCCCAGACACTGAGGAAGAAAAACAAACAGCACCACATTCCTGACGTCAGAGACATATTTGCTCAACAGACGGAATCAAAAGAAAAAGTAAGCTTTCTTTACCACCATGAAGGCAAAGGATTAACTACTGAGACTCACTTAGACCCACCTAGTGTAATTCAAATAATTACAAACTTAATGGGCACCCATGTGATAGTGAGGAACAGGTCTTGATCCCTGCCTTTCTAGAGGTTGTACCAATGGAGCAAAATGCTGGCAAATAAAAATTTGGTGTGATAATCCCATTGGGGCAGATGGTGCCCTTAGAGTGCTAGGAGAACCAGGGAAGGTTTCCCAGACCTCCTGACTACCAGTTGTTAATGATAGGAAGGGAGGAAGTACTAGATACTTCCTTATCTCTTAATGCTTGTAGGAGTATTTGATTTTTCAGACCCGAGGTGGGGAGGAAGTAGCTAAGGCTACGGAGAGAGCTAATGGCAGCTGAGTCAGAAAGCAGGGATCCTGAGATGTGAAATAAAATCCCCTCTGGTCTAGTGCTTAAGCACCGTACTTGGCATACATACATCTTGAGTGAGTTCTTGTCCAGATGGTGAGCATGTTAACGGGAGACACTGGGGTCTGGTAGAGCCTGGGCAAGAGGTGTCGAGGCAGCTGGAATGGTATCGGACCTACCTGTGTGCCCACACACTGCTGCTCAAAGTGGGTGGCTCCTGTGTTCGTATTGTTCATTCACGAGGAAGTCAGGAATTTGCACAGTGTCGGCTGTTACTCTCTTTCATCAAGACAGCCTTGCTTATGAAAAAGACAAAGTCAGCTGACCCAAGGTCCCAGTGGGTTTAAATTTTGGCCCTGGTAGCTGTGGCCCAGAAGACCCACTGGAGAAGCAGAGGGATTCTTGAGCAGTGAATGCAGTGGTGACAGTGACAGTCCCCAATGACCGTCCCCAGAAGTTGACTGCTTTACTGGCTTGGTCTTGTTTCTTCCCTCCAGCTGGCTTATGAGTGAAGTATTACTACGTTTCCATTTTAAGGCTGAGGCTCATAGATTTTCAGTAATTTTCCCAATGTCCCATAGACCCTGGGCTCAAATTGGTCTGACTCCAAAGTACATGCTTTTAACTGTTTTATCCTGCTGTATTTTCATTTCCATATGTGATTCTGATAATTATACATTCTGAATGAGATTCTATTTATACTATAATGAGTAATAAATACGATTCTTCATGCAAACATAGAGTAGAAGGGCTGATATTTAAAGTATCTGTCTCTCGCGTGGAGGATTTTTGCTTTTGGTAGATGTTTCATTCTTTCAAGAAGTCTTTTCTAGCTGCAGATTGTGACTCAATTTGCATGGCCAGTTGTGGATCCAATCCAGTCTTTTTATGGCAATTCTGAGGTCACCAGATTGTTCCAGGCCCTTGTCTGAGTCAAGGACTTATCATCCAGCGGTTATTTGATACACTCACTGTTGTCGAGGGACTGAACCACGTTTCCAGCTGTAGAAAAATGAATGGAAAGGAAATACAATATTATATTTCCTCCCCAATTAAAGAGCCCTCCCTAAGGGAGCTCAAAGGAAGTAAAGAGGGGGAGGAGGCAGAGAGCTGAGCCTAAGCAAAGCATGAACGGTGGGGTTCCTGCCAGTCTTCAGCAGGCTGTTGCTACCTGGTGTGAGGAGCAGCACTTTCCAGCAAATTCCTGGTAATGTCTAAACCCTATGGTTTTGAGTCCAAGGTGATTGGTGCATTGAATCATCTGATGGACTCATTAAGAAATAGCGCAAGCAGATTAAAATAATGTTGCCTGGCTCACTCCGCGCGCCTCTAACTGAAACACTGCTGCCCATTAGACATTCGGTTTCCATCCCAGGTCCGTCCCTCTAGCAAACTCGGCCCAGCTGCCTTGACTTGCAGGCCTTTTCTCGAGTAAGCCTGTAGTCAGCGCTACCATTTCAGTGCTTTCTCACGAAGCCCTTGCTGACATCAGGAGATGGACTACAGAAATGAATGCCATCTGTCCTGCCGTCTTCAGTCACTGAGGCAAACAGCGAGGCCATGTATCCCAACCATGGGTTTCCATGTGAGATTAGCATCCCGCTGTGCGTGCTGTGCTGCGAGGGCAGCTCTCCCGAGTGTGGATGCACGAAGGAGAATGCATTGCCCAGTCCTGCAGCGGTGCGGTGAGCCCGCGCGCCACTTCTGGGTCTGGGACTCCCTGTTCCACTCCTGGGCACGCTGTGCATCTAAGGAGGACATTATTGATGTGTAAGTCCCTGCTCTGGGGATTTCTGTAGCTCACAAATGGAGCGGGGAGTCCTTTGTGGCTGATATTTAGAGTGGCCCTACAGTGGCCACTTTTGATCTGGGGAGATGGAATCCGATAGAATGATTATTTTAAAAATAATTGACTCAGTCAGGCCCATTGGTGTGGCCTTGTAGGAAAGGAGGAAGCCAGTCTGACCACATTAGCTGGTAGGCAGAGCCAGCCGTGCTGTCCCAAGTTCATGAACCCTGGAGAGTCACAAGTCTCAGGTGTCACTGCCCCAGTCCCTTGCCAAGAGGAATTCCACTGAATGCTCTAGGCCTGAATATCAATTGGCTGATTTACTTCTAATTTAATCTCATATTTATTACTTGCTTTTTTGCAAAAGAATTTCTATCTTCAGCTGGTAAATAATTCAGCTTCGTAATTTTGTGTCCCATCGTAGCATTACTGAGACATAACCTGTAGGTTAATCCCGTGAAAATGTACAACTTGGTGAGTTTAGTTGGTCCCATTTTCCCGCACTCCCACAAGCAGTGGTGACACGTTTTTCCTCCCTGAGTTTATTGGTCCATTCTAGGGATACAGCACAGTCACATTCTTCATTGGGATCCTGTACCTCTACGTGACAGGTCTTGGTTCTCATTTTATTCCCCATTCCCCTGCGCTCCCTTCACCCCCTCCCCCTCCCCTATTTACAAAGACTTTGTTTCCATTTCTTTCCTTTTCTCATACTTTTTCTTGTCCCTTATTTCCTTTCCCCTACCCTTCCCACTTCCCCTATACCTTTAGCCCTTTTCTTCCTATTTCACTTTGTCAGTTATACAATTTGGATCTTATTTACACTTTTGGTTTTTCATGCCAGAGACACTCTTTGGTATTTCCACGTGTGTCCTATTTATTTCACTTAGTGTGGCCTCAATATGCATCCATTTTCCTATGAATGACTCTAGTTTCTCATTCTTTTTTTTTTTTTTTTTTTTTTTTGAGACAGGGTCTCACTATGTAGTTGAGACTGCCCTGGAACTCACTATGTACCCCAGGCTGCTCTTGAACTCACAGCAATCCTCCTGCCTCAGCCTCCCAAGTGCTGGCATTGCAGGTGTGCACCACCACACCTGGCTTAGTTTCTCATTCTTTATGGCTGAGTAGTACTCCATTTTATAGAAAAACCACATCTTTATCCATTCTCCAACTGATGGGCAGTTGGGCTGTTTCCAAGTTATAGCAGCACAGTTTTTTAATAGCTAAAACTTGGACACACTTTCTTCATCCATCATAACAGTAGGCAGCCATCCCCATGTTCCACTCCTGACATGTGGGCAACCACTAACCTACTTTCTGTGGCTGATTTGCCTCTTCTGGGAGTTCCATCTAGTTAAAGCATAAAATATGTGGAATCACAGCATGGTGACCAGCTCCTTTCAGTTAGCACAATGGCTTCAAGAGGTTCACCCATGTTGAAACACATATCAGCATTTTGTGTTTTATTGCTAAATAACATCATGTTGTCTAGATAAGCCACCTTCTGTCCCTCCATCACTTGCTCGATATGACTAGCTGTTCACATGCTTTCTGTTCCCCTCACCAAGGTAGATGATGACAGGGACTTAACCTTCACAGAGCTCTCACAGTTCTGGTCACCACACATTAGCTTGCTTGCTGGTAGAACCATAGTCGTTTCTTTTCCCACTGCGAATGTTGTAAGTCGGAGCACATTTTTTGTACTCTAAAGGTTAGTAATGAAACGATTTCCAGTACCATTTCCTCAGGCTGTGACTTGGAGATGACTAAGTGTCTCGTTTTTGGACTACATGGCTCATTTTCTGTGTTTAGGCTCCAGATGGCACTGAATTTCGGTCAGTCGGAACAAATGAAAACAAACACCAAGAAAAAGACGGTATGTTGGACTTGCCCCCCACCTTTAAGTAGTGTAATAAACAGTTACAACTTGTTAAGACACCTTTAAATCTAGTAAGCACATTCTGTTAAGATAATAATGTAAGCTCCCAAATGTGTTACATGGAGCTGAAAGCCTTTGGCTTTTAGCATATATGAAAAGGTACCTTTGCAATGAGGCCGAGTGAACATCTCTTTTGCCAAGTTGCTGATCCAGTGCGACTACCGGATACCATGCAGCGACCCATAACCACCACATGGCTTCCTACAGGGCCATAAACCCATTTATGTAGCATCCTGAGCAGTTAGATTATTGCGTTCCGGGCATTACATGGAGGTCTGGTAGGTACATGGTAGGTACTGGGCTTCAACCATTCTGCACAAAAGACAGCTGAGTTCTAGAAGTGTAAAATCATCATTCCAAGATCATACAGCTAGAGAGTGCAAGCTGGGAATTGGAAGCTTCTCAAATTCATGGATTAATTTTCAAAAATTTTAGAGAAACTTAAGAAAATTAATATTTTGGGGGGGCAGTTGATTACCATTTTTTTCATTCTTTTTTTTGAATATCTGTTTCCAAAATAAATTGGAAATTCAAGGCGGGGAAGAAAATAAATGTTAAGACTCTATTAGTACTTTAAAAATAGCTGTTTTATTTGTTTACGTAAAGAAAAACTGTTCTAAATTAAGGTCATTGATTTAAGCTTAATAACTTAGCCCTTAATTATTATTTAACAGACTCTAACAAAAGTCTTCTTAAATTTCAGCATCTTGGGCATTCTTGCCATTAATATTTGGTTTGGGAGTGGGAGACGGATATCAGGTAAACTAGAGGCCTGGGAAGTTTCCAACCTTCCCATTGAAAATCCTGCACTAGCTCTGGAGTATGAGGAGAACTTCAGAGTCCTAGAACCTCTGACATGTCTACTCTTTTCTGTATTTTGGGGACTGTCCACGTGTGGGAAATGAAAGCATTTGATTTTGCCTACTCTTCTGTGAAAGTTTCTGTAGCTCCACGGATTATAGCAGAAGAAAATCCCTGCCCCTCAAATCTGTATCCCAGCTCACAAAGTGACCGGGGTTGGCCGGACCTTTGGTGCCAGGGTCAAATTGCTTGAGGCTCTGGGGAAGAGTCCGCAGCAGTTGTTTAATGGATTCCGAGAAAACACTGACCTTTCTTCGCACCTTTGTCCCTTGCCAGCGAGAATAATGTAGATGGCGTCAGCGAAAGTTCTGGAAAACAAGTTCATTACGTGTGCGCTTTCCAGCCCCCGCACGGCAGCAGACAAGGCAGCGGGACAACCTTGCTGCTTAGTTTAATCTGCTTTGCTGGGGGCTAAGAGCGTCCAATTAGAATGAGAGGAGGGCGGGTTCCGCCAGCGTTGGAGGGGAGCCTACAGCTTTATGCAGATATGGGCGGGTTTGCCAGGAGACCCGTGGGAAAGTCCTTTGCGCTTCCAGAGTGGGGCTGTTCTGCCTTAAATCAGAAGGCATGGGTGACAGTGTGTTTTATTTATTTTTATTTGTTTTTAAAATTTTTTTGGTTTTTTGAGACAGGGTCTCACTATGTAGTTGAGACTGCCCTGGAACTCACTATGTAGCCCAGGCTGGCCTCAAACTCACAGTGATCCTCCTGCCTCAGCCTCCCGAGTGCTGGGATTACAGGCGTGCACCACTACGCCCAGCAACGGTGTGTTTTAAATGTCTTCCCCGCTTGTGGATTTTCAAACATGTTCAGACAACAATACTTCTCCCAAATTAAAAAGTTGTAAGGTCTGAATATTGCAAGTGTTGTCACATTTACAATGGCTCCCCCAAGTATGTGCCCATCTTCCTGTGTGTCAAATCACCCGGCTCTGTCTCTGGAAGGCCCAGGGTTTAATAGAGCTGCTTAGAAATGCTTAGAAAGGCCAAAACAAGTAAACTTTTACATTGATATGCCTGCCGGCCTGCGGCCTGCCTGTCTGTGTCTGATTTCAATGGGAGAAGAACAAACCTTTTAAAAACAAACACGTTTTTGGGTATTTGGGACAGTTATAAAACTTGGGGGATTTGTAAAATACCTGAAACCTGATGTTCATTTTAAAACAAAGGAAAACAGATGAAGGAAATAATAATACTGACACTGGAAGACGTTGAGAGTAGAACAGCATACTTTAGCATTCTCTTTTAAGTTTTCCCTCCGATGATCATTAATTCATCACTCTTGTTGGCTCATTAACTGTCCATTTCTCAGAATAGCACTGTTTCTCCCATTGCCTTGGGAACGATTTTCCCTAATCTCTGCCTTGACTGCACTTAGCATTTGAACTGAGGCTTTTTCTATAATGTTCTTTTTATTTCTGCCATATTTCTGAAGAAGCTCCTATATCTTAAAGTGTCCTAATGTAATTATAATTACTAAGCTTTCAAATCTGCGCAGCCCATTTATTTGGGTGGGTGTTAGGGAGAATGATCGTTGTAATTCTGGCATGGAGTTTTGAGGAGACTACTTTTTAAATTCTTGTCGGCAAACTTTCAACTGCTTAAAGGTAGTATTTCATTGAAGAAAATGTCTAATCATTTTCCTCTCTTAGAATGGTTTCCTAGGAAACCAATGTACAGATTCATAGTAAATCTTAAAACAGCATGAATGAATGGGAAAATAAGACAGGCTTTGACGTTTATGTTAGTATGTTTAAAAAAATCAATCATAGTACATATTCTCATTTTCAGAACATGTCTGCTGTTGAAAACATAGATGGCAGCAGGTAATACAAATACTATCTAGGAGTTTTATTCTTCATTTGGGAACAGAGTGGGCCCACGTTTCCTTTCTCGGTTGTGAGATGTCATGAGGGCCAGCTGGACCAAACCGAAATGTCAACATCTGGCTGAGCTTTCAAGATGGCGGCTGTGGAGAATTAGGCCAGGCCAGGCCAGGCCAGGCCCTGCTGAGCTCAGAGCCTGTGGCTGCATAGACCACACAACCTGCTTTTTAATGAGAATTAGTATGACTAGATTTAGACTTGTACCCTAATTTTATTTTGATTAGAACAGGGTTTTTCTTTATAGATTAAGTGAGTATAAATAGATTTTCCAAACAGTAGACTATGAACATGGCACATATTCATTAAATGTTTAGATTAACTTTGCCTTCAATCACGTTATTGTGTCTCTCCTGGAGCACGTGAGTATGCCAATGAGCAGTGTACGTCCATTTTTTAAATTTAGAGATTTTTACCATGAATCAAAATGTCTGCAATAGCAGGAATCTGTCATTGGTGCCAGAGTTTTTGCAGTGAGAGTCACATTAAAACCAAAAAGCTGCCAAACAGTCAAAGTTAGAAGTATTTTTACCAAGGCACAGAGCTGGTATTTTTGTCAATGAGGTGTTTGAATGTTATTTCTTTCCTGACAAATTGACCAAAAAAAATGAATTTTAAAAAAAGCCAAAAGAAAGTGAAACCTACTCCATTGTATATCCTTGAAATGTTGATAAAACATCTGAAGCTTATTTGACTGGTCTTTGTATCTGTGTGAACTTTTGTGCTCTTTGATAGAATCAGGTATAAGCGTGGGTGGTTCCTGCACCTGGCACCTGGAGACCTGACTTCCATGATGACATATTTTTGGCATTAACTTTTTATTTTGAAATATTTACTGTGATAGATAGATAACAGGGTAGAAGGAGATATTTTCCAGGAATCTGTTCTACTATGAGAAGATGACGAGGTATGTTGTTAGTTCGAAAAGAGATTACAACTAATCTCACCTCTCCTTCCCTTTTAAGTCCTCAGTGTAGGAAAAAAGCCCAGTTGTTTGTAGTAAATATTTTGAGGTTTTCCTGTAACAGTGTGATAGCTTTCGGCATGCTTTGGATTTGGACTCAGTCTAAGAACTGTGACCTCAAGGAAGATTCCACAGTCAAAGCATTAGCTGCCTTCCTATTCACCCTTGGTAGGATTCCTCGAGTATGTTCCTAAGTAACAGTTAAGTACTGCCTGGAGACCATGGAGCTCTTCCCAAAGGTTTTCATGTAGCTGATGCTTTAGAACCCAACACGCTGAGCAAGCGTATGAATTGGGTCTTGGGTCTTTTTCCTCCCAGACCAGGCTTCTTCACGCCTCGTTGTTGGTGATAAGGAGCTGATCCTGCCCATGCCCGAGGAGACGCCCGCCTCTGTGACAGACATCAACCTGGAGGTGTCATTTGCTGAACAAGCCGTCAGTCAGAAAGACAGCTCTCAGGACAGGACCTGGAAGACGAAAGACAGCAGTGCCTCTTTTCCTGTATGTATGCACAGTTCAGACGCTGCAGGTAGAATCTGCGCGTTTCTTTTCATCAGCTTTTTATTGTGAAAATGTGGAGCCCACACAGACATGCAACCCATAGCCTAACAGGCACTGTATGGCCTTCGGTGACTGACTCAGCAGTTATTAATATTTTATAATCTTCCCTTTCTCTTTCTATATCTACCTGTCTGTATGATCTGCTGTGTGACGTGCACTCACTTTTGGTTTTGAGATTATCAGGGTATACAAAACAAAAGAGTTTACTATACTTAAGAAATTGACCAGTAGTGTGTACCTATAATCCCATCACTTGGGAGGCTGAGGCAGGAGGATTGTCAGGAGTTCAAGGCCAGCCTGGACTATACAGCGAGACTCTGTCTCAAAGAAGAAAACAACAACAACAAAAAGCAAAGACCCAGAGAATGTTTATAATACTTAAGAAACTGAACACTAAGGTGATCGGTCTATTATTAAACAGGTGATCGTGTGAGAATTTTCCTAGTTGTCCTATGATGGTCCTTTATGGCTTCTCTCTCCTCTGTGCATTGTTCATCTGTTTTTCTTGAATTGCTTCCATTTTTCCCTTAACATTTTTGAAAATGTAGATCAATTTTCTGACTTTGTCTGGTTGTTTCCTTGTAACTGGGCTCCAGTTAAACATTTCTAGCCCATTCGTTGCTTACCGGGTGTTTGTGCTTCTGCTGCCCGCTGCAGAGTCACTGCGTGGCATCAGGTAGTCACTGTTGGTGATGGGCATTCGGTCACCGACTGGGTCAAAGGGACGTCCGCTAGGACTCACCGAGAAGACACCTTCTGCACGTGCACGTACTGCTTGTCTGTGGTCCTTGAAACCAGCTGAATAACATAATAACCCTTGCGCGATGGAGTCTCCATCCTTTGTAGTTGTCCCTGAAACTCATGAAACAGATATTTGAAAACAGTGGTTTTCTAATTCTGTTTTTCCTCTGCATTTGTTGGTTGGCTGTCTTCTGTAGTGATTGCTTTCCCTCCCTTTTCTGTTTTTGTGTATTTTTTGTGGGGAGGGGGTATTGTTTTCAAATACCACTCCAAGCTGGTGGCTTTATTCTTTCCACTCAGGGTTTTATAAATCGTCATCATTTTTCTTTGACGTTGTTGACATAGCCTGCAGCCATGGAAGCCCCTTCGAGCTGGTTCTGGGTTCGTTCTGATGTCACCACCTCATTCTCCTTCAGTGCCCCGTGTGAGGGACAAAAGGCCACTTTGTCCTTTTCTCAGACTCAACAGCAGCCGTGACTTTTAGTAGCATTTTGTCACTTAGAGCCTAAGCTCTGTGTATAGAATATTCTCATTGCTACTGAATACCTTCTATTTCAAAAGGACCCTCAGGATTTCACGCGTACAAAATGAAAACAGAATAATACAATGAAACCACGAGTACTTGTCACCCAGCCCAACATTCGTTAAACCAATCCTGACCCATCTGTGTCCTATTCTGTGATATCTCAAGACACATCTCCAAATAACATTTCATCTGTAAATACTTGTGTTGCTAAAAAAGGATTTCAAAACACACTGTTGGTGTTACCATTGTTATACTTTGTGACTCTAAATTTTAAGTACCTGGTCAGTGTTAAAATTTCAAATGATGTATCACAAAATTCATGACATTTTTGGACAGTTTGGGAGTCGGGACCTAAACAGGCTTCGTGCATTGAAACTGGTTGTCTTCGAAGAGTCTTAATGTCCTTCCTTCTTTGTATCTGCCTCTATTTCCTTCCCTTCACCCTTCTGTTCCTCTGAAACTCTTGTCCCTCTGTCCCTATCTTTGTCCTCCTCTTTTCCCCCTGCCTCTTTTCCTTCTTTCTTCCTCTTCCTCCCTCTGTGTTGGCACTTCTGTCTTTCCTTCTGTCCTTTTGTCTCTCCCTCCCTCAAACTCCATTTGTTGAAGAGACCTGGTTATTGAAGTGTAGAGAATTTCTTCCCCAGACTGAGTTGCTCCCTGTGGTGTAATCCAACATTTTCTGCCTTCAGGTGTACCGGGTACAGCGTCTGTTTTCTTTGTCGAGATCATGTGATCATGTGTTCTGTTTCAGCAGATTCAAGAATCTAGTTACATTTTTTGGTGAAAGAAACAACTGCTTTGGATCAATACCAGAATTCATAAGTTTATTAATGTTTGCACATGATCTAATATTTACTTCTCTTTTCATTTATTAATTTAGATATTTTATTTTTAAGAAAAATCTTGCTAGAAATTTTCCCATTTATTTATCAGTTCTCAAAAACTTTTTTTTTTTTTTACTGGTTCCTTTGCATCTTTAAATAGTGATCAGTTAATTGATTGCATTTATTTTATAAAAAATATCACTGTAACTCCTGGATTCATACATATTTGATGTGGTGTGGATAAAATTTCCCAGGATTATCTGTTTTCCATTCCAGTACTAAAATTTTATTGTTTTGTCACAGTTGCTGGTTCTGGTTAGTAGAGATACCTCTTTGCCTATGATGAAGACAGTAGATGTGTTCAGTGCTCTGGGCTGGGAATCCCTTCCAAGGCTTTTCAGAAGACAGAAGCATAGCTGTTTCTTCTTCCTTGCATGCACAGCACTGTGGTGATATATTTAGAATGTCACAAAACCCTTCTTTGCTTTATCCTACATCCATATGCAGCATTCTTAGAATAACGATGTTAACGTGACCATCAGCAAGAACACTAGACAATAACTGAAAATTATTTTCCTTCAGTTGTTTATGTCTTTGAATTGTACCCAACAGAGATTTTATATATTAGAGTGATTGTGCTATAGTGTGGTGAAGTCAACAGCTGCACAGCGGATTGGGTTAATGTTTGGTTTTCCTTCTACCTTCAGTTTTTACAGATTTATTTTTTGAAATATCATTTTGTATTATAATTGTGTAAGATTTTTTTTTGTTGTTTTTTGAGTCAGGGTCTCACTTATGTAGTTGAGACTGACCTGGAACTCACTATGTAGCCCAGGCTGGTCTTGAACTCACAGCGATCCTCCTGCCTGCTGTGTAAGATATTTATATGATCCAAAAGTCAAATCTAGAAATAAGGTATATTTAAAATTTATCTTTTTTTTTTTTGAGCAAGTGCTTTAGTTGACCCCTCCTCTTGGAGGCAAACTTATTTTAATACTGTCACTTATCCTTCAGTTCTTATATAAATGGTAGCCTACTTTATACACTTTCCTAACCTTGATTCTGTTTGTTTATTTTTTGACTTTGTATATTCTGAAAAATCTTATCTTAGTAGTAGGAGAAGCACCTCATTCATTTTTATGGATACACTGTCCTCCACTCAATCTATCCAACCCGTGATGGCAGACGTTTGGTTATTTCCAGGCTTTCTTATGTATTTTGGAGAATCTGTTCTTAGCACTTAGTGGAAAAGGGAAGGAGTTTGCAAAATGTGACATAAAGTGATGACCCTCAGTCCCAGATGACGTCCTTAGGAAAAGTACCAGTTCTGAAGTGACAGTCTTCACTGAAAAAGATGGGAAGGTTTGAAATCGAAGGCTCTAATTAAGATGCAGACATGACAGACTTTGTTTGTTGACTCAAACAATGGTATAAAACCTAATTAATCTCTGCTTAGGAAGTGGCATAAACAAAATTTCCTCTGCCGTTTTATTCCTTGTTTAATACACTAATTTGGGTTCGCTACCATCTTGTTTTTTCACTTTGGTTTTGTTCATGTCGTGCCCCCAAATGATGTTTCTGTTTCTGAGAATGAACCTAGACGAACCATTTGGAATCACAGGTTGGACTCTCAGTGGCATGCTTTTGCAGTATTACTAATCTGCCTGTGGATTTGTCTCTGCATGTGTGGACCTACTACTTTCTACAACCTTTTTTTATCAAAAGGCATAGATGTCGGTCTGCCTCGCAAGCACAAGGACCCAAGTTCCACTCCCTCCAAAAAAAAAAGGCATAGATGTGCCGTACAGCTTAGCACAGTTGATAAAGTGAATGTTCATAATCAGTCTTCTGCCGCAGGCATCTAAGCAGATGAAATTCTCAGTTCCATTACTACCCCGTGTTTCTCTACCTCTGTAATAGGGAAAGGCTTTTGATGCAGTACATTGTTTCACAGCGACCTCATTTCCTATTTGCTTCCTTTTTCTTAGTGTACTGAGCAGTCCTGGTTAATTCTTTATGATCTTTTAGGGTGGATTCAAACTGCTGCTCTTTAAATTTGGGGATCCAGTTTTGTGACCTTAGGTGTGCTGTAGTTTGAAAACTGAGCTTTTGTGCCTGTCCACTCAGAGATTATGTTCAGCAATTGCTCATTTATCAAATGGTCTCTAGGAATTAGATAGGACTAGTACTATTTTTTATATCAGGATTAGTACTATTTTTTATAGCATACTAAAGCTTGACTTTCGTCACTAAGCTTTGGAAAGTCACCTTCAAGCTGATGCTAAAATGTTTTGATAAAATCCAGTTCCTTGCGAGAGAAATGGCCAATGGCCCCTTCTCACTGCAAGGCCTATGAAAACAGGTACGGCAGGTCAGGGTAAGCTACCTAGCTAATTTGAATAACATATTGGGAAAAAGGGAACTTACATTGGAAAAAATATTTTATTTCATTCTTTCCATAAAGGGCTTTTCTCTCAATGAAATTCTGTTGTTGTCTCTTAGCCAAGGATCTATTAAATAAACAAAAGCGAGATGGGAAACTTCATACATATTTAAAGGGGCTTCGATGAACTAGACATGGGGATGAAGAACTAACTCCTTCATTAAGCTCAGTGTTTAAATAAATAAATATCTCACAGCATATATTGGTAGGTAAATCCACTGTTTGAACTAATTCTATTTTGGGATTCTTTAAACATTTACCTTAGGTAATGCTTGAAAATAATTATCTTGCATGTGTTCGGCTTATTAAACAAAGTAACTGATTTCTGTGAAACATTAAATAAGTAAATGAGTAAACACGGCCGGTCCTGCTCTTCAGAAAACAAAACTTTTAGCAGAAATACAGGGCCAAGCAAAGAAAAATATGACAAGGTTTGTGTGTTCTTAAAAGTAGAGCTCGGTAAAGATCACAACAATCAGGAGGACATCAAGGTCATCTAGTAAGTTGGATTCCAAGCTCACTTCTTGGGTCTGCGTTTCTTTATTCCTTTAGCAGACAGCAGCAGGACACCTGAAATTACAGGAAACGAGGAGGCTGTAGCTCCTGACCTTCTCATTTCCCTACCTTTGTGAGACAGGATCTTACTATGTAGTTCAGGCTGGTTTTAAACTCAACGTGGCCTTGAACTCAATGATCCTCTTGACTCTGTGTCTCAGTGGTAGGATCACAGGGCTGCACCACCACGCCCAGTTTAACTCTTGACTTTGGGGAACTCCTAGCCCTACCTCATTACTATCCACCTCAGTTTCTGCCTGCCTGCGGGGTAGATGCGGAAAACAGAATGGTGAGTGACTCTGGGGTCCAGGAGACCTGAGTTTGCATCCTATGGTGTCACTGGCTTGTGGCCCGCCTCCATGCTGAGCTTCACTTTCCCCAGCTACTATGTACCACACAAAATCTTACCTCTTTGGTTTTTTGCAGAATACAGCATTATGAAGTATGAATGCTACCTTTACCCTGTTAACTTGGCATAATCTTTAAGAGAAAAGGAAAACCAAGAGAGCTGAAACAGTTCTGTGAAAAAAACCAGAATAAGAATCCCTAATACTTGTTTTTCTTAATACTTTTTAATGCTCAACTACTATGTGCCATTCGCTCCCTCCTCACTGTAGATTTCTGGGGTAAGCTCCCAGGTGGCCCATTGTACAGGTGAAGAGGTGGTGTCAGGTGCTGCACAGTGGGGGCCAGACTGGTGCTCCACCCTCGGCCCCTGGCCCCGGGGGCCCATGCTGGAAATGCATGGCCTGTGTTGTTTCAGAACAGGATCTCACAAGAAAAAGAAATGTACTCTCTCCAGAGTTAAAGACAAAAGCGAAGAAGCCTTTTATAGTGCACTTGGAGGTGTTCTCTTGGAGCTGAGTTTGCTTGAAAGGAATGCCTTGCTCAGTTACCAAAAGTTTTAGATTTTAGGAATTATGTGAGTGCTGTGAGTCAGGCAGGTGGTCTCTCAATTCCACTGTGCTCTTAGGGATGGCCAAGGACCTCACAATGCTGGTGTGTGTGTGCGTGCGTGTGCTTGCTACTGCATTGCTGCCATGTTCAACGCAAAAAGCTGAGTGTTGGAGTGGAGTACAGGCTTGATCTGTTCCAGGCTCTGGGTTCCAAGCCTAGCAAAAAAGAAAAAAAGAAAAAAAAA
>NW_022900926.1:10204114-10220947 GCF_012274545.1 Fukomys damarensis | reverse complement strand
TAGCAAAAAAAAAAAAAAAAAAAAAAATATATATATATATATATACTAAAACAAAAATTAAAAAATGTTTGCAGTGAATGTTTAATTTATTTTCAAAAATTTATGAGAGTAAAATATGTATTGCCTTTCAAAAAATACTCCCTTTTGCTTTGAATACACATCCCGTCATCCTTGGCACTTTCTGAAAGAGCTCTTTCTTTTGATAGTCAAATTATTTTTAATTTTCCTAATGCATGCTTGCCGTACATGAGGACACTTATCACTGGGTGTCGGGGCGTGTACATAACGCAATTCATTTTCTGTTTTTATTGGGGTTTTTGTTTTTCACCTCCTACACTTCCTATTCCCCTCTGTTCCGAGAGACCCTTTTGAAATGCATAGGAAGGAGTGAAGGAAGGGAATGGGGGAAATAAAAGAATTGAAGGGGAAAAATGATAAAATCAGAGATTTTGCAGATGGGAAGGGGAACAAGGTTTGGGAGAAACTTAAAAAGAAGCTATTTAAAGAACTTATTATTGTTGACATATGTACCCTTGTGGAAAGAAGACTCGCCATATTTTCTGAAGTTCAAAGTGGAGAAGTTCAGCGTGGCTTTAATCTTATGTCTCTGTGTCTGGTGGTCTCCTGCAGTGAATCTGGAAGGCCTTAGTCGTATTGTAATCAGTTCTTTCTGAATGAGTCAGTTTGACCTCCTGGATGTCTTGGCAAGAATCCCAACAAGGCCTGTGCGCCACACTCTGGAGACCTGGTGCTTAGGACCCCGTGCACTAACGTTTAGACAATGAAGCGTTAATGATTCAGTGCAAGAATCAGCAAAGCGAAGGGAATAAAAGTCAGCTGAATGTCAGCAATTACCTGAGGAAGTCACGGGTGAACCCAATCATACGATCTCGATGACAAGATGTTTTATCAAACTACCAGAGAATGATCACTCTTTAGTCCGCATGCGCAGTGGGGCTCTCATTTGTATTAAATGGGCTATACAGACTCATGTCTTTGCTTGTGTTCTTATGTTTAATGCGTTTAATGTTTAAAAAGTGGAAGAGGTGGAGTAGGTGGTATTTGAGAAAGCTGCAAAACAGCAAACGTAGTATTTGCCGAATCCCACAGGGATGGGAGGAGCTGGCTGATTTGAGCTCTAAAGTCCATGCCAACTACAACCTCGGCTCTCTGCGGTCCTTCGGTACCAGTCTTGTTTTTCCCCAAATACAAGGTACATAACGTATGGAAAGGTTAACCGGAGTGCTCTAAGCACGCACTCGTGACTGTGATTCCTTCCCCTCGTGCCCATGAGTCTTCACCATGTCCTGCTGTTCTCTTCCTTCTCGTGGTGCCTGCCTGACTTTGAATTTTCGGTTCTTGACGGTCCCCTAACTGGAAGTCATTTTCTCCTTTTTCTCCACTGTCTCTCTTGTCCTCTGAACCTCTGCTACGAGCCCTCCACTGGGTGTCAGACTTCAGTTGCGGACTCTTGCACTCCCACCGTGGAGTCTGCGTGGAGAAACTCCGCCATGGCTCCGGGGCTTGTCTGAGAGCATCTTCTCTGTAACGTCACCGTTTTCTTTTCTTGCACAGCAGAAGTGGTGAGAGACTGTCATCTTTTTACTGCACTAAATAGCATTTATTTTAGAGTTTCAGATTGCCAAAGGATAAAACAGGCACCACGAAAGTGGGTGACCTCGCCCCTCAGGACATGAAGAAAGTTTGCCGTTTAGCCTTGGTCGAACTCACCGCGCTCTATGATGTCCTGGGTGTTGAACTGAAACAACAAAAAGCTGGGAAAATCAAAACAAGAGGTAACTGTGAAAGGAAAAATAGACTGATTCCTACTGGGGCAAAAAATGGACTTGGCTTTTCAGTGGTATTCCTGGTGGGGGGACAGTGTGGGCAGCGGGAATACCTACAAAACAAATGAAGACTTTCCTACATCTAAAGTTCAGATTCTAAAACACTGCCTACAAAAATGTGTAATTGAGTAAAACTATGCTGTGTCCTAGGCCACAGAATAGAGACGTGATCAAATAATTTAATTCTCACAGACGGAAATTGGGAATCCAAGATTCCTAACTCCTGGGTTCTGTCCCGTGAAAACTGTATATTTAATATCCATTTGGTGCACAGACTGATTTATTTCCCAATTAGATCTGGAAGAATGACTTTAATGTGGTTGATCCTAAATGATTACTTTTACTTATTCATTAGAGGGAAACAGGTGAGGCAGTTACGGCTGTCCCTTTGTTTGCTTATAATCGACTTGTAATTATTATGTAAAAACATTCTTTACCCTATTAAGAAAATGCCACTGTGGCCCACGTTGTCATTCAGGTGTGGTGTGCTCCCACATATGTATAGTTTTTCTTGTGTAAGCAGCTTGCTTTCCCCATGACTTAAACAGTGGCTTGTTTATAATATGATACAGTGGAATCCTCCGCAGCTTCTGTTTCTCGAAGGTTTTGTTGGTCTGGATGATTCTCTGATAATTCTCTGCTGACAAAGCTTTACTGGTGGGAAATCTCTGTCTTCCTGTTTAACAGTAAGGTGTCTCCAGAAGAGACACCAGGAAGGTGGATTATTGAGTTGCCGTGGTAACACTTGCCAAGCCAAGCGCTCACCTGGTTCAAGTTTCGGAGGGAGATCGCTTCTGTGTGGGACAGAAGCTCAGGTCTCCTGTCACGATGAGGGCTTCAGGTGGAGCTCAATTCTGGGAGGATGTTAGCTCGAAGCCGGAGCTGATGAATTTCTGAGTGAAATGGTTTTTCGGGTTTTCTCTGTCCATCGTGGAGAAAAAAAGATTCCAGATGCTTCTTTGGAGCCAGACGCAGGGGTAGTGAACATCTGTGTCCTAGTACTTGGGAGGCTGGAGGGTTGGAGCCCTACCTGGGAAGTTGTACAAGATCAATTCTCACAATCAAGAAGGGCAGGAGAGGTACTTCAGTGTGAAGGCCCTGGGTTCAATCCCCAGTACTTCAGGCAAAAAGAAAAAAAAAAGGAAAAGGAAAGCAAAAGATACTTTTTAGAAATTCATTACACAACCTCAGGGCCTTCTCCAGCTACGAAATAGAAATGCAAAATTTCAATAGCTGTGACCCAATGGTCAAGATCTTTAAAGTGATTTAAGAAGTTTTATTTTTCTTTACCATTTATTTTTTCTTTTCAGTACTGGGTATTGAATCCAGGGAGTACAGAGTTGCATCCTTTGCCCATTTTTCATTATTGATTAATTGGCTGAGTTAATTTATGACTGATTGATTGATGATTGATTGCTAAGTTGCCCATACTCGAATAAGGTTTGCGACCCTGCTGCCACAGCCTCCAGACAAGCGGGTTAAAGCCTATGCCACTACACTGGGCTCTTATTTTTGTTTTCAGTTATGATCTGCAGTTTCTTCAAAGTGGAAAATACTAAGTTGTTCTTATTAAAACTATCACTGTCGTAGTGGTAATCTCTCTCGCTCTCATCCAAGATGTTTATGTCATTTAGTAGATAGTTGGCATTCTTGAGATCACACGTTGCTTCCCGCACTGCAGGTGATTTCCTGGGTGACTGGGATTATTCTGAGCTGCACTTTGGTGTCTGATGTGTGTTCACTGTGCTTGGGACGATTCCTGTTTCCCCTGATGGTGCACGTGGCAGGGACAGGCTGCCGCTGCTGTGTGACCCCCACTCACACTGGGGTGCAGTAGACCATCTCGGGGGGAGTGCTGCCTTTCACCACACTCAGGTCCTATGGTATTAATTTACCACCTCCCATCTCTTCTGGAACTACATCCAAATACATAAAGCCAGGAATTTAAGAATACCAAGTACCTCATAGACACTTTCTCACAAGAAACAGCTGGAGAACAGGGTCCAATGTTGGCCTACTCCTCAGAAAGCAAGAAATACAATTTATGTTCAGCTTTATTACGGATGTTAAATGCCAGTTTCATATGGGAGACCTGAGTGGTTTTTTATTTTAAACCAGAATTTGGGATTTGACTGCACTTAGCATATTGTTTGATTGTCACATAGATCTTCACAACAGCCTGTTTTTCTGAGGTAGCAGTTTTTCCTTTTGTAACTATTTCCGTGATACTTTTAATCATTTGTTGAGTCGTCCTTCTCTGGCAGACTGCTCTACAAGCAGGGTCAGGATGTTACCATTGGCTGTGTGTGCCCGATGGCTCGCTGGATGCTGTCATTTTCCTGGTCGGTGCTCAGTGATCCCTTGTCTAATTGAATGAGAGTGTCAGAGATCTCACACGTTTCCGTCCTTTATTAATAATAGAAGTAAAGCGAATTTGTTTTCTCATTGCAGATTCTGGGCTTTTTGGCGTCCCGTTGACCATATTGTTAGAACAAGATCAGAGGAAAGTGCCAGGAACTCGAATCCCTTTGATTTTTCAAAAAGTAAGTTGGCCTGAACTGGTCAGTGGGAGGAGAATATGCTTAAATGAATAGTGGTGGTGGTTTGTTTTGCACTCATGCTGTTAGAATATAGTTTTCCAATTGATATGCTGTTTTATTTAACACTTTGATTTTTCTATTCAGGGAGCAAATTTCTTTCAAGGGCTCATAATTTTTATTTCATGGTGATGCTTTCTGCATTATTACTGTAACTGTGATTACCTGGCCTCATTTTCCTGTCTTATATTAGCTGCCTTTGTATAATTGAGATTTCAATTCTATAACACATAGGAAAGGGAGCTGCTTATAAATTTCTAGGGAATTGAGCCCTCATGAATATTTCATGCCTGCATGTATTTCCCAAGCTTTGCTATTTACAGTGAGGATGTCCAATTTAATTTACCATTGCCTGTGTCCAACGGAGGCAAAGAAACCATAAAGCAGAATTAGAAAATGATTGCTAAACTATCAAGTTGCTTGTGTAGTCAACACTCAATTATTCATAAAGAGATTATCTGTAGCAGTAAAAAACTTCAACCCAACCTCCGAGCAGTCATTGTTCAGAAACACAGATTGCATTTGATAAAAGCGAGGCAGTGAAGAGAAGATGGGCCATTCAGTTGCGACCACCCCGGCCAGAGAGTCTTTGCAACACCCCGGGGAGGTCAGGGCTGCTGAGGTTTCTGGAGATGGGAGAAATTGGTTCAAAGTTGATCAGCTCAGCCAACCTGCCCGATCCTAAGGCACAGTCTCCTCAGCACTTATTTCTCCTTTATTCCAAATCAGTGGCTTCCCTGTCCCAGCCATCGGTGCCTCTACTACCCTCTCACGTTCATCCCAAGGTTGCTGCTGGTGAACTTGGTTCTGCAGGGATCATCCTGCCCATCGGCCACTGCCTGTAGAACCAGCACCTGAATGAGCAGTTGTCAGCAGCGCCCGTGACGGAGAGAGGCAACAAGGGAGGCTACAGATTCAAATTCGAGTGTCAGTAGAGGGGAATTATTAGACACAGGTGGCTTTGCAAAGCAGGGAGGGCAGCAGTGTCCGCCCCATGGGAACCAGCCAAGGTTCTTCAGAAAAACAGAACTAGTGGGATAAATGAATACAGAAAGATGGAGAGATTTTATCGTAAAGAATTTGATCAAGTCTGACAAAGTGAAGACCTGGGCAAGAGTGGATGCTGCAGGCTTGAAGCAGAACAGCTGCTTTTGGGGAAGCCTTGGTCTTTGCTTTTGGGCCTTTGACTGATTGGACAAGGCCCACCAAAAACATTACAGAGGAAAATGAATCGGTTTACTCAAACTCTGCTGATTTAAACTCTAATTACATCTAAAAGAAAATTTGGTTATTGGTGTTAGAGCTGGACCCAGTAGCTGTGCCAAGTCAACACACGAAGTTAACAACCTACCAGGGAAGGTTGGCAAACTTGGGTCTTCATAAGGTTCCAGAGCCCGCTATGGATTTCATCTTAAGAAGAATCCTCTTTGTCTTTTCTCTTGAAATCTTTAACGATTTTGCTGTATTGTATCTTTGTTCTCTTCAACTTTTTGGAGACTCTGATTTGCGCAGAGCCCTGCACTTTTGGTTCAGATACAAAAAAAAAAGGGGTAAATAGAGTGTTCTTGTAGGGAATACCCCTCTGCCTGAATCCTCTGAACTAGGATTAGTAAATCACAGCATTTGGCCATGCGAATTGTTTTGATTTATCAGCTGACAATTTTGTAGAAAGGAAGAATGAGAAACCAGTGATTAATGAAAAGATTGATCTACAGACTTCTCTGGGTTTATACTTTAATTTTGAAGAGAAACTGTACACAAAGGAAAGGGTAGTAATAAAGCTTATTTGTTATTACTGAGTTGTATCTGTTTCTCTTTTTTTCCTCTGTAATGTTTTGTACAGACGCACATTTTTACAGCATATTGTCAGGAAGCTGTTGGATAAGTAAAACTGTTCATTTTAATCTATGGAGAAAGATAGCTTAATAGTAGAATCAGCAGTGCCAGCATTCTCACTGTCAAATGAGTTAGGCGTATCAACTCTACTTTGATATTTTGTGTCAAAAAAATCTGACTTTATTTTCATTTCATTTTTAAGTGTTTGGGTTTTTTTTTTGTTGTTATTTGTTTTTTTTTTTTGTACTAGGGATCGAACTCAAGACCTTGCTTTTGCAAGGAAGGTGGCGGAACCACTGAGCTAAATCCCCAGCCCTTGAGTTTAGTAATTTTGAGAAAGGTTACAAATTACTGTTAAAGTACAGACCATATAAGATGAATTACTGAAAATGATACAATTTTATAAAAAAGTAGTCATTTTTTATCTTCTAAATTTTGCAAGTTAAAAGAAAGCTATATAGAGTATTATTATATTTTAATAGTATAATATAACGTAGTAGTTAAATATGCTAATTTAATTGTCCTGGGTTGTACGAAGATTGGAGTATGCCAAGCAATCGTGCTACCCTGGCCTATGTCCTGAACCTTTTTATTTTGAGACACGGTCTCGTTAAGTGGCCTGCTCTGGTTTTGAACTTGAAGTGCTCCTGCCTCAGCCTCTGGAGTAGCTGTGGTTACAGAGGTGTGCCACCATGCATTTCAAAATGTTACCTTGAAAGTGAGAAATAGGGAAACCTGTATGGTTTTTTCAGACAGTACATAGCCATAACTCTATTAGATGTTGGTATTCAGCTTTAGAGAATAACAAAAAGGACTCATATATAAAAACTGTTATTCAGTTATTAGAGATGAGAAATTTTTGTGTATTTGATAAAAGCAATAGTCATATACTACTAAAAAGTTTACCTCTGTGGGTAGCATCTAATTTCATGTTTTGTTACAAGACTATCAAACATTTAAACATTTTATAAGGTAAAATAAAAATTAGTTATGTTTATAAATTTTTAATACTCATAGAAATTGAATGCTTATAAATTTGGTTTTAAATGCTTTACCAAATAATGCCCCTTTAATTAAAATAATTCATATCATTTTTGCTTTGGGATTCTATCCAGTGCAATTGAAAAAATGCAGTCTTGAAAAACATTCCAGTTGAATTAAAAAAAAAACAAAAACACTTGCTGTCTTACTGGTCAAAGATGCTTCATCTGATTATTAACTGCCACTGTAGTTTGGACATTACTGAGTTTTAAACCTGGGGCCTTCACCCTGAGCTCTGTCCCCAGTGCTCTCTAATTTTATTATGACACAGGGGCTCAGTTGGTTGCCCAGGATGGGCCCAGAGGTTCAGCCCTCCTGTCTCAGCCTTCCTGAATGCTGGGATATTAGGTATTGTGCCACTAAGATCTGGCCCTTAGGAGAGTTTTGAGGGTATTCTGTTTGATGCTCACCTGAGGGCCTCACTGTGACTGTGGCTTTAGCCATCACCTACTGCAAGGTCATTAAAGAAAAAGTGATGCCTTTCAGGGTGTGCAAGCTGCCCTGCACCTGAGTTCAGAGCATCCCTCAAGGGGCAAAGCCTTTCTTTCTGATGCCCTGCTCCACTAACACTTTCATATGCAAGGAAAAATAGGGCTCCGTGGTTTATAGAGCCTTTGTCAATGAGTGCAGAAGTCCCTGGAAGAAAAAAAAATGATTTGCATTACTTTGCTCTCTGGGTGGTTTTCTGCCTTAGGGTGTGCAGAGACTGTTATAAAAGAGGGCAGAGAAAGGGGAGTACAGTCTGTCCTCATGGGGCCCGTTGGAGGAAAAAGACCCTGTGGTGTGTGAATGCCCTGTGTTCACACCGAGGACCTGGGAAGTGATTTCCTGCTCCTCTGTCCTTGGGTGCAGCCCCGATACTGCAAGTTCCAGTCTTCCAAATAAAGATTGCTCTACCAAGGAAAGGGCTGAAGTTCATCTCTTTGATAGCCTCCAGCATTTTGGCAATAATCCCTCATTTGCCTTATCTCTGTGACTTTCTGGCTTATATATTTAAAGGAAACCTTATTGTCATGAGGTTCTGGAGATAAAGCATCAGGTATGTTTCAGAAGGAGCCCTTTTCAAGAACATTTTTCTTTAAGTTTACCAGCCAAAGTTTTAAAATGAGTATTAAGCCATGTGTTAGTGGTGCATGCCTGTAATCCCAGTACTCGGGGAGGCTGAGGCAGGAGGGTAATAAGTGTGAGCCCAGTCTGGGCAGTTTAGTGAAAACTTATCTCAAAGTGGAAAGGGCTGGGGTTCTATCTCAGGGTTCATTTCCCCAGTATTACCCCCCCGCCAAAAGAATATTAACAGTTTCTTTACTTTCTTTTTTTTTTTTTAGTTTTTTGAGACAGGGTCTCACTGTGTAGTTGAGACTGACCTGGAACACACTCTGTAGCCCAGGCTGGTCTCGAACTCACAGTGATCCTCCTGTCTCAGCCTCCCAAGTGCTGGGATTACTGGCATGCACCACCACGCCTGGCTAGGTTTCTTTTCTTGATATCACAATTCTTTCCTGGAACAACCACCCAGAAACAAGATGTAAATGTACAAATACTGCAATTCTATGAGATTTATTTGATAGGAGAAAAGGAAGTATTTAGTTGCTTTTAAGCATTTCTCCATTCTCTGTTTGGAAGACCACATCTGCTCACTTATAAAGTACAACAAGCTTCTCTAAGTCATAAGTAAAGTTTTGGGGCTTATTGTTTTGAAGAAAGCATTCAGAGCTTCATAAAATCTAGTTTCGATGTCATTATGATCAGCGTTCATTTATTCCTGTATGAAACATGTTAAACTGTACCTGTTACAAAAAGCAAAATCAAAACATTTTTCCATGACCCACAGCTGATTTCTCGAATCGAAGAGGGAGGTTTGGAAACAGAAGGCCTCTTACGGATACCCGGAGAAACACCCTCTAGCCCAGGCTGGTCTCGAACTCACAGTGATCCTCCTGTCTCAGCCTCCCAAGTGCTGGGATTACTGGCATGCACCACCACGCCTGGCTAGGTTTCTTTTCTTGATATCACAATTCTTTCCTGGAACAACCACCCAGAAACAAGATGTAAATGTACAAATACTGCAATTCTATGAGATTTATTTGATAGGAGAAAAGGAAGTATTTAGTTGCTTTTAAGCATTTCTCCATTCTCTGTTTGGAAGACCACATCTGCTCACTTATAAAGTACAACAAGCTTCTCTAAGTCATAAGTAAAGTTTTGGGGCTTATTGTTTTGAAGAAAGCATTCAGAGCTTCATAAAATCTAGTTTCGATGTCATTATGATCAGCGTTCATTTATTCCTGTATGAAACATGTTAAACTGTACCTGTTACAAAAAGCAAAATCAAAACATTTTTCCATGACCCACAGCTGATTTCTCGAATCGAAGAGGGAGGTTTGGAAACAGAAGGCCTCTTACGGATACCCGGAGCTGCCACTAGAATTAAGGTAACGTGGCCTCCTGCTCTGCTGCTGTACAGTTTGATTGCTGCATTACAGTGTTGCACTTTAAAACAACTCATCTCCACCCCTTTTTCCTGTGGGTATCACAGTGGGTGAAATAAAACAATGAAACCTCCTAACACCCAGTGGGCCTTTAGCTTTTCTACAGTCCTTTCTATTTTTCTATCAGCTTTTAGTTTTCAAGGTCACCTATGATAAGGCTAGGATAAAGAGGACACCACGTCTACACATGTCTGTAGGGATCTGGGAATAGCTCAAAGTCAGGATGCAGAACTGGCTTTTGAGTTTTTGTTTTAAAGAAGACAGGAACCCACGAGTCCAGCAGCAGAGCTGATTGCACACTGAAACACGGGCTCCCTTTCCTTATTAGCCTTGGTGAGCTGGCAAGAGAGACTGGCATGGCCACTTCCAGCGTGGCACAGCCCCCTGGAACCAGGGGAGTCTAACTGTAAATGGAGGGGCTTCCTAGACTTTCCAGTTTGACCCTCATTTCCTCTTCCTCGCTCGCCCTGTTTTCCTGTGTGTGTGGCATTTCCCTTGCAGCATCCCAGGATACCATGCACCTATCAGTGTGGCCCAGCTCCTGCTCTGGGAAAGAAAGCTTCTGGTGAATGTACAGAAAAGATGGAATGAAGTTGGGCATGGTGCTGCATACCTGTAGTCCCAGCACTCTGGGAGGCCGAGGCAGGAGGATGACAAGTCGAAGCCCAGCCTCGGCAGTTTAGTGACTTAGCGAGACTCTGTATCAAATGGGAATACAGATCTGAAATGCGAAGGGCACCAAGAGATCGAGAAGGGTAGGAAGGAGGGAAAGGGAAGGGGATGAAGAAAGAATTGAGATGAGTCGTGTACAGGCACCAGCTTCCCACAGTGAATGCGATCATTAAGTACTGCAAACATGGACCAACGAAAATGAATATTTGAAAGAAAAACATTTAGAAGAAAGGGCTAGGGATGTAGCTCAGTGTAAAGGCCCTGGGTTCAGGCCTCAGTCACACGCATGCACACCCACAAGTGGAAGGAACCTACAGGTGGTGCGTACCACACGTGCCTCCCCAGGAGGATTTGCCTTTCACAAGGGCGTTCCTTCTCGGACGTGGGGCTCTGTGCAACGAATCTATACAGCAGAAATGTTAACAGTCATCCACTGTCCCTTATCTTCCAAGTTCAGCTTTAGTTCTGTGCTGAGATAGCACGAGAAACTGCCCACGTCCAAGATGTTATCTTCCTGGATCTGAAAACCCACCGGAAGATTGGGGGGCGAGATCTTGGTTCGTCCCTTTAGGCCTGTTCTGTGTGAAAGCTGCGGGGCCGATCAGCACACAGTGTTCTCAGTGGGCGCAGTCTGGCCTGGCCTGGGACTGCCAGGGTTGGAATGACTGTGTGCTCCGCACGGCTGGCATCACCTGCTCCTTTTGATAAATCTCCTTCCTTCAGAGCAGTGGTTGCTGTCTAGTCGGCTCTTACTCACGGTGATCTCCTTTTTAGAGGATTCCAGGGACCTGATATTCCTTACTCTCCCATTTCAGCCCGTGCCCCTAGGTTTTGTGTCCCGGGTAGACATTCCCAACGCTGCTTTCGGGTCTTTGTCAGTTTGACAGTTTGCGGTCGTCTCACTCTTTCCCCAACACCCACAGCGGGCTCATCAGTGCACCCTGGGCAGGGCGTGTGCTTCTGAGATGGCTTTTGTGAGAGGTGTGTTCCCTTACACGGACTTCCCGGAGAACGGGTCACGCGGGTTCCTGAACTCGCAGCGCTGTGACTCCTGCTCAGGGCTGGGCCCTGATGCTCAGCGCAGGGGCCCACAGTGTGCTCACGGCGGTGCAGAACAGGGGGTGCACAGTGTATTCCTTTGGTGACAGAGGCGGCCAGCGTTCACCCTTGCACCCAGCCCGGCTTCATACAGCAAACTGTGTAGCAGGTGGCCCGTGAGAAATGCTTTGAAAGATAAACCCAATTTCGGTTTTCTCTTTTCCTCTTGCCTCCACCAAAGGTTCTTGTGTTGTCCACTCTCTCCTCCCCTCACTCTGCGCCTTTCTTTGTTATCCCCCCATCCTCCTTTTCTCCTCCTCCGCTTTGCCTGGTTTTTTCTCCCTTCGCCTCTTTTTTCTCCCTCCTTTTCTCCTTCCCTCTCTTTACCCCACCACCCACTTCTAGGTTTATCCTCCCACCTTTCATCAATTATAAAAGTAATTAGGGTGGAGGAGAGACGGTGGGTTAGGAAGAACACATGTGATCAATTCACATGGAAAGGAAAGGAAAGGTTGGGACTGTAGCTCAGTGGGAGAGCCCTTGCTGGGGTGTGGGGTCCCTGGGTTCCCAGCCCAGTATGGAGCGGGTGGAGAGGATGGTTTCAAATAACAGAAGGAACAAAACCTGGAGGGATGGTCAACAAGATGGCTTCTACGCCCCAGTAATAAGCATGGAGGGGGAAAAACCCAAAACCCAAAAACCAAAAAACGCAATTGACTTACTAGTACTCTTGGCTGGCACATTTTGTGGCGTCTTTGAGGAACATGAAGTAGGTATTTGCAATTCCACGTGGGCCCAGACTGTTCTTCTGCAGTGGTGGTACAGTGGCGGTGCATTGCGCACAGAGATGTTGACGAGTTCACTGCGGCACCCGATGCCCCTCTTCTCAGAGCTGACTAATCAGAGGTAATCTGCTTCGGGCCCGAGACTGATGATGCATTTTGTTATGTTGTACGCTTCTGCATAATTGAAAGCAGTCTTTTTTTTAATAGACTGAAGAATTGCAGGATCTAGGAGTAGCCCTGAAATGGACAGACTTAACCTATCTGTCTCATGTTTACTACCCAAAGTTTCTTGAGTAAATACGAAAATATTAGGTTTTCCTCCCCGGAGAAGTATGGCCATCATATTTTTCTGTGTAACACAGTAATGACTTGGATATTTCTGTGGGTTTTTTCAGTGTAGAATTCTTGTAAAGTGGAAAATGTATCACACACTCAGCAGGGGAACAAACCGGCTTACTGATAGGTTTTTGGTTTTGTTTTATTTTGTCCTTGTGCCTTTCAGAATCTTTGCCAAGAACTAGAAGCAAAGTTTTATGATGGGACTTTTAATTGGGACAACGTCAAGCAGCATGACGCAGCCAGCCTGCTGAAGCTCTTCGTGCGCGAGCTTCCCCAGCCGCTGCTGGGTGCAGAGCACCTCAGGGCCTTCCAGGACGTCCAGAGTAAGTGCGCGCTCTGCAGCGCATTCATTGTCTGCATAGCACCTGGCAACCCAAGGCACATGATCGGATGCACGTGGATGGACCCCTCGGCTGCCACACGGCGTCTCCTGTTCTTTCAGGGACACACATCTGAGTAAATAGCAGTGTTCTCTGTGGGGACAGATTAATGACACAGCATTGAGGCGATACATTTTCGAGTTAAGACCTGGAAACTTCACATCTCTCTCAGAATAGAATGACTCACAGAAGATCTCTGGTACATTTTCTTGCCAAACATTAAGAGCAATGCTTGTGCTCGCTTCAGCAGCACATAGACGAAAGGCAATGCTTACTGAGGGAGCTGAGGATTAACCGTTATCGTGAAAAGCACTAGAAGTTGTGGAAGCGGCCGGGAGCCTTTCCTGAAAAATCTGATTCTGGAATTGTTAGGAAGCCTGGGACAGCACGTTTTGCTGTCTCCTTAGTGGAGGGACACATGATGCATGTGTTGGTGTTTTGTGGTCTTAGGAAGGCGTCAAATTTATGACTGGAGTTGTCTTCATTCCTTTTCCAGGGGACATACAGACCTTAGAAGGCTTATGTCCTGGCATATAACCTTCCTTAGGAGGTTTATTCATTTTATTTCATCATTTTGTTCAAATACCCACATGCTTGGCTTCTGAACTATGACATTTTTGAGAGGGAAAGAGGGGCACTCTTACTAGTTACATTTGCAGTCAGATCTATTGTTTCTTTCTTTTTTGGCACCAGCTATCAAACTTGGGTCCTCGTTCTTGTGAGGCAGGCAGTAGCACCACTGAGCTAAATCCCTGGCCCTCAGATCTGTTCTTAAGGGAAGCAACATTGAGATAAATCTGTGAGTCACACATCATTTCTTCAAGATTTCTAAGGGAGACATGAACTCTGCTGTTAAATTTGTTTTTAACAGATATTTAACAGACAGAAATCTTCTGATTCAAATCTTATTTTCACGGTTTTGTTATTTTGCATACATTTCTGGGATATGGACCATAAAAATCTGTTTCTGAGAAAGTAATGTTGACATGATCCTAAACTGCCGAGTACTTCTTACATAGGGAAGAACTACTGAGAAGGGCAGCGTCAGTGGTGATGAGACGCATCACAGGCTGGGCTCTCTGACTCACTCCCCGGGTGGTGCTGAACACCTAGTCTGTCCCAGGCCCGGGTTTCCATGTTGCTCTTGGAATTAATGGACTCTTCCAAAATAGATATGCTCCACAATTACAAGAAAGAAACTTAACTGTTGAAGTGGCTCCCCGACTCTCTCTGGTGGAAGGTCCAATGTCGTGTGTCTTTTCACTGGGGGCAATTACCATGCGGAGGTTAAGCGATTCCCACAGCACTCTGTGGGTCTGCAGGCACAGCGGCCACCGTCCTCTGATCACAGCTGGAAGTCAGCATCCGAGGCAGGGAGAACCGAGCAGCTGCTGTCACCGCTCTCCACCAACACTCACCCAACGAGGGCGCTGATCGTACATTTTACCGCAGTGTTTATGCCAAATAACTTTCTCTGGGGAAAATGATTTAAAAAAGAAAGCACAGGCAAATGTTCCACCCAGAGAAGGGTTCAGATTTCTCTCTCTGTCTGCAGATCTTCCAACCAAGAAGCAGCAGCTGCAGGCCCTGAACCTCCTGGTTATCCTCCTGCCCGATGTGAACAGAGACACACTGAAGGTCAGCCGCGTTCATTTCTGTTCGTTTCGCTTCAGAACCAAGCAGGGTAACGGTTCCCCACTGTGCAAGGCAACTCGATGTTCGTATTGGAGATGTTACCAAATGCAAAAGGAAGAGACCCACCTTAAGGGCAGATAGTAAGGTGATCTTTGAGTGTTTATTGGTCGTTACTACGCTTTCCTTTTGAATTGTCACTGTAACATTTGTTCTGCCAAAGCAGGCTATTACAGCTCACTGGTTAATGGAAACACAGACACTTTTTTTTTTGCTTTCTACTTGTCTGGATCTTTCACATTTTATTTAACAAGCATGTGTCTAGGAGGGGAAATAAATGTTTAAAATAAAAACCCTAAGGTTCGTGAAATGTAACTCTCGGAAGTTGCTTGTCGCTCCAAGCGGCGGAGTGTGAAGTTGGTCACAGTGGCAGCTTCTCATGACTGGGAAGCTAGAGATCGACTGGCTCAAAGGAATTCTACTCATTTTTTTAAGGGCTTCAGTTTCTGATTTACATCTCTGAAATGATTTGTTCTAAGAGCCATACGACTTAATCCCGTTTATCATAAGTATTATCAGAAGCTGTTGCAGTCAGTGTGAATTGTCCCATAGTGATTTGTCTTAATGGCCCGCGTTGATGGAGTTGTTGTAAAAGGTTTAATTATCTAAAAGGGAAAATCATCTATAAAGGACTATTTACTTACGCTTTGATAGTACCTTAAACACTTTTACAGAATAGGTGGGGCCTTTGCCTCTTTACCCCATACATTTCTTTCTATTATAAAGTGAAATCTCAAGTGAGGACATTTCTTGGCGTGCTGTAAACCTCAGAGATGTCGCTGTCTCGTGCCGGTGGGATGAGCGTGGCCGCTTAGCTTTGCCGGATCAGGACCTCGCCAGGCTCGCTGGAGCGGAGTGGAGAACTGCCCGGTGCCTCCCGTCCCCCGCCTGGCAGGTGCGTCTTCGGACGGCACTGGGCGCCACACGTTCGGCCGAGTGCAGATGGTGTCCGGAGCACAGCCAGGACGGCAGCCAGCCGCGCACCCCCAGTCTCCCCGACCCGCAGAGGCAGCGAGCATCATTGTCCCTCACTCATACCAAGGGCCCGGTTTGTGCCGACAACCCTGGGAATGAGCAGTAGGAGGTGGGAAGTGAAAAGCACGCGGGTTCCTTAAAATATAGCCAAGTTCAAATAGGACCCCGAGCCTTGGGCAGAAACACTCTGCTGTGGTTGCTGTCTGTTGGGCCAGGTGGGTCTAGAACTCCTCTTGAGACTTGGTCTTCAAATTCTCAAGCACAGTCTTAGAGGACTTCTCTCAAGAATATAATTTTATAAATTTAGGGCAGCTTTCAATTCTTCACAATTTTACAATGAAGAAGGTAAATAGTTTTGGGGGGGATTAAAAACTAGGAGACACAAAGATGTGATTTTATTTATTTGCTAAGCTTTCGTGACTTAATTAGCCACCTTTCAAGAAGGTTTCAAAGAATTCTAATACTACAGGATGGTAACAGGAACCTATGAACTATAAATTGATAAGCTGTAAATTTAGGTCATTTTGTTTCTTTGAGACAAGGTGTGTCTGTGTAGCTTGGGCTGGCTTTGAACTCACTATGTAGCCCAGGTTGGCCTTGCAGGGATCCTCCTGCCTCAGCCTCCGAAATGCTAGGATTTCAGGTGTGTGCCATTGCTCTGCTTAAATTTAGCTTCATAAGGGAGAAGGGAAACTCTGTGGCAGTGTAATTCCAGAAAGGCCAGTGCAGGCCTCCTCACCTTCCCAGTGACACCTCTCCTTGGTCAGGGTCAGGTGGCCGATGTGGAGTATTTTAGTAGCAGCCCTGAGGGATGGGAGGCCACCAGCTGAACACCACATCCTGGGCTGAGTGAGAGCCACCGGTGCCTGTGAGTGAGCTGCTGGGCGGGCAGCACCTTTGACCTGGGGAACAGTGAATACTGACTTTAACATATCAAGAGGGGTCCATGTTAATAAAACGATCTACATTTATGTTTGGATGGTTTTAATTTTGTCTTTGCAAGCAGGAGACTACTGTGTCCATTTTACAAATTAAGAAATGGTGTAAAGGGGCCAGGGATTTAGCTCAGCAGTGCCACCGCCTGCCTTGCAAGCTCAAGGTCCCGAGTTCAATCCCCCATACCAAAAAAAAAAAAAAAAATG
>NW_022900926.1:10165671-10203954 GCF_012274545.1 Fukomys damarensis | reverse complement strand
AGTTCAACCCCAACACAAAAAAAAAAAAAAAAAAATGCTTATCTGAGGATCACACAGCTTAACAACTATGCTGACTCCAACTTGGGAATTGGATTCCGGAACACCAGGCTCCTCGTAAATTCTTGTTTTGTTCGATTTGAGACAGAGCCTGTCCGTGCAGTGCAGGCTGGCTTTGAACTAGAGGCACTCTTCTGCCTCGGCCTGCCTAGTGCTGAGACTACAGGTATGTCCCCCACTTCTGGCAGTAAATATTATAAAGGGATTTCTTATAATTTAGGTGAAAAGAATTGACTGCAGGATTTTCGGCAAGGGCAAGGCTAAGTTACCAATGTCACATCTTGTCTTCTCTCCGCCTTCTGCTCCTCCCTTTCTTTCTTCCCATAATGCACCCTCCTCCTTCCTTGTCTCTTGCTAGTATTCTGGCGGAAGTATTTGGAATAATATTATTGTTTATGCACCACACAACTTAAAAAGTTGCTTAATCTCTCTCATTTACACTCATAAAGAAAATGAAGCGCTGGTCCCTGAATAATTATTGTGGTCTCTGTGGAACAAAATTAAATAATTTTTTTTCCAAACTGCAATTAATCTTTTGTCTTCACTGGGGGACTTGTTGTTCCTATGTAACATTATGCTTAGATTCCAATTTGACTTTCTGATTGCACTATCAGAAATTAGGTAGATAAATCTTAGGGTTAGATACTAAAGTTGGGTGTTGGTTTTAAATTTTTGAGGTCTACCTAGCAGTTAAACTTGATTAAACATCAACTTGGGAGCACTTAGAGGAATTTCTCTCTCTCTCTGTTCTCTTTCTTTCTCTCTCTCTCTCTCTCTCTCTTTCTTTCTTTCTTTCTATTTTTTTGGTTTTTTGAGACAGTCTCACTATGTAGTTGAGACTGCCCTGGAACTCACTATATAGGCCAAGCTGGTCTTGAACTCACAGCGATCCTTCTGCCTCAGCCTCCTGAGTGCTGGGATTATAGGTGCGCACCACCATGCCAGGCATGAACTTCTTTTTTTTTTAAAAAAAAAAAACAACTCTGAATTCTTGTAGATGCATTTTCTTCTTTTCCATTTTGGTGTAGACGCTTTTTCAGTAGGGATGGATGTTAGGATGAAACACGCTTTCAGCAGTTAAGAGTCCAGGAACAAAAGCCAAATAGATTAGCAGTGAAGTTCCTGCTCCTCCATGTGTGGTCCCTCATCTGTGAAACGGAAATAAGGACAGCAAGGGTTAAGTGAGCTGACCTCACTTCAGAGAGAACATCAAATCCCTACACTGCTGCTGTCCCGGACGAAAATGAGAAGACAGGAGAGGAGCTGGGGCACGGCGGTGTGGGCACCGACCCAGAGGCTGGTGGGGCAGGGTTTCTTCCGTGAAGGTGCAGTCGGGTGGCCCCACGCTGAGCTGAGGTTCCCACCGCTGCTGCCCCGCTCGACTCTCGGCTCTTGGATCTCCTCCTTCCTCTCCCTCCCCACCATGATTTTCATACTTGGTAGGTTTTGGGGCCACCCAGCCACTGAGCTCTTCACTGATGGGAAGGAGCCCCTTTAAAGACTCTTTTTTAATCTCGAGAGAGCAAAGCACAGTCCTTCCAGGAACAGGTGAATGTATGTTACTTTATAAACCACTGCTCGGTGCTTGGTGACTCCTGTCGGCTGAGGTGTCCCCCGAGTTTGGGGGTCCGTGTCTCCCTCCTGGCTCAGCCCTGTGTTTTGGGGTTCATCACCCACACGGAGACGCCGCCGTGCTGGACAGGCAGGGCCCGCGGACGTGGCTGTCCACAGCCTGCGTTTGAGATGACGCGGACACCGGAATGCTGCGGTACTTTGACCCCATGTCTGCATGTGACACAAGACTCAGTCATCTCTTTTTCAGGCCCTGCTTGAATTTCTCCAAAGAGTCATAGATAATAAAGAGAAGAATAAAATGACAGTCATGAACGTGGCGATGGTCATGGCCCCAAACCTCTTTATGTGTCACACACTGGGTTTGAAGTCCAGCGAACAGCGAGAATTTGTCATGGCGGCTGGGACAGCAAATACCATGCACTTATTGATTAAGTATCAGAAACTTCTGTGGACAGTAAGTTTATTATCTCGACTACATTCAAGACCACACATAGAATTTCTGTATAACTTTCTGGAACAATCATAGCCGTTTTGAGCATAATTTTATAAAGCTGATATTAAAAAGCTAACCTACTTAATGGTTTAAAAAATATATTGCAGCTTTATAAACCTACATGTAAACTTTGTGAATGCAGCAAATATTAAAAGACTTTTGATTTGCACAGGTAAGGGGGCCCCTTTAGATTTCTATTTTAAAATCTCAAATTCATGTCAAGAAAATGTGCCGTGGATGAAGTTGTACTTGTGAGCACTTCCTGTTTAGTCAGTTTTCCAAGCCTATTATTTTTTAAATTTATTTATATATATGACTATGTTGCCGAGGCTGGTGACCCTCCTGCCTCAGCCTCCCTAGTGTTGGTGTTACAGGTGTGTGCCACCTTGCCCGATGTGTTGGCTTTTTCAAGGCTTATGCTGTCTTGGCCTCAGGAATTTTACTGCTGTTCTTCCATGACCTGCTATTCGAATGCATACATTTTGTGCCCTGATGGTTGAGAAAGCCTGGCCAAATGGCTTCCATTTTTACTCTTCTGAGCTTGATTTGACAGGCAGTCAGAAGGTCATGTGGATAAGCAGCTTGATGTGGGTCTCATTGTTCAGTCAAATTGATAGTTTGTATGCTAGGCATTTCATAGACATTTAGAAAAATGAACTCATAAAATTCTGCGCCAAATTATAATGTTGAACATTCAATTTCTTATTTGAAGAAACAACATATTTAAGGAAGCGATGATGTGTAGATTCTGAAGTTTTTTTTTTGGTGGGGAGTACTGGGGATTGAACTCGGGTCCTTACACTTGCAAGGCAGGCCACCGAACCGCTGAGCTAAATCCCCGGTCCTCTAAAGTTTTTTTAAATTTAATATGCTATAAAGGGTGTCTGATACGTAGGTGACTTCCAGTGTTTTTAAAATCACTGGCCGGTTATTAAATCTTAATTTTTAACACGCACATATTATTTCCTTTACGTTCTTGGTATCTTAAAACATTTGTCGTCTGGGTCCCTTGTGAGAGTAGACTCTTCCTGGATTGTTGCCTCGTGTCTAGCTGGTGGCTCTGGCTCACTGCTGGTGAGTGTTTCTCCTCGGACAGCAGAGCCTGGCCGGTTACCAGAAAGGGACGGTAGGCGCTTACGGGGGCTGTAGAGGTGGCCATGAAGGGGCCAGACTGCAAAGCGGTGGTCTCCACGGTCTGTGCTTGGCGTCTCCAGTCTTGACCTCTACAGCACAGAAGAGGTCACGGGGGCCTTGAAACTTGCCGAGCTCTTTCAGAAGCTCCCGGGGTGGGGGGCAAATGACTTTTGGAGCACATAGCTCACGAATCACATTTATAGAACAGCATCATCAAGGGGAAATTTTTCCCCTCACAGTTTAAGAAATAATTACTTCTGTTAGTTTAAAACAGTGCCTTGTCCTTTCCTTCCCTGATTTCATTTCTTTTCTCTGTAGATTCCCAAGTTTATTGTTAACCAAGTGAGGAAGCAAAACACGGAAAGCCATAAAAAGGATAAAAAGGCTATGAAGAAATTGCTGAAGAAAATGGCCTATGACCGAGAGAAATATGAAAAGCAAGATAAGAATACGAATGACGTAAGAAAATGTGCAAGATGTATTATTTATTCTGATTCTCATATTGTTTCCGTAATGACTTTCTACCTCCTCCTAAGCCTAAAGAAGCCACAGTGGTTACACTTCAGCCCTAGGAAGGAGCAGCGTAGGCAGGGATCAGGTGTTGTGACTCTGCGTGTGGTTTGTTAACAGGGAACAAAGGAATATAACAACACAAGACTGAGCACACTGCGTACTCAGTGACCGTGTAGAGTGAAAAACACCCCATGTGAACCACTAGTCTTTTTCAAAAATCTGTACTATGGGGGAAAATAGCGCAGCAAGACGAGCAGGCGAATGTTTGCGTTGGACGTCGCGTCATCCCCGGGCTTTAATAAGTATTTAAAGGTTTTCAATGTGATGAAAAGCATTTGGGGGATTATGCTGTAGAGAAGAAAATTAGGACGTTTCAAAATCGACCATCCGATTTGAAATACTTACAAACTGTTGTACGAATATATTAAGAGCTGGGCTTCCCAAAGTGAAATATACAGAAAAACAAATTGTGAACTGAGTTACCAAAGCGCTAGCGGAAGATCACAAAATGAAAGGGCTTCTATTGTTCTAGCCCAGTGAATACACCCCTTGCCCGCACGGTGGAGGTTGTCCAGTTGCGTGCTGCCATCTAGTGGAATTATATGGAAACGCTATTGTCAGCCTTTGTCTGATTTTTCTGCTTTGGCCTGCTTAGGGCCGCAGTGATTTTATTAAAAAATGTTCTTCCTCTACATAAACGTATAGCCCTCTAAAAAATAATGCTTTCTTGGCATTACAAATATTTTTAGAAAGATGAATTATATATAATAAAGGGAATCACGAATAATGTCTACATTTTTTGAGAGAAGACAATATTATCATAAGGCTCCAAAGGACCTCAGGGTAGCATTTTTGGTTGGACTTTAGAATAGTGGATGACATACAGCACCCTTGTAAATAAGAGGCTTTCTTCTGCTTTGTAGTTCTGCCTGTTCCTATAAACCTGTGATTTCATGGACTCAGTGTCTACTTAAAAGTGTTTGTTGTGTGAGTTCCTAATAATGAATCCTTAGCAAAAATCAAGAAGTTACTTCCTAGAGGTGGAACGTTTAAGCCATTCTCCACTCATGGGAAAGCAGCATTAACTTGGGTTTCTCCAGTTTTCACTTTGAGCAAACTAGACAGGAGCCGTCACTCCGCCGTTTCGAAAGCTGTGTTCTCAGGAAGCGGGGGTGTATTACGTACTGTAATTAAGCCGCTCTGAGTTTTGGATCTCTTTTCAGTGCAATTCAGTTCTTCATTGAACAAAAAGCTACTGTCTGCTGTGTGCCGGGCGCCCAGGCCAGGTGGGGATTCAGTGGGTGCAGCCAGAGGTGGGTGTGATGGGAATCCTGACCCTAGGACGCACTGGGCCACGAAACAGGAGGAGCTTGGGGTGTGAATGGTAGAGCTGTTATCCCCGCAGCCCTGGAAGGAGAGACCTGGCCTGGGGTGCATCACAGGCCATGGTGGAGTCTGCCTTGACTTTTTTTTTCATTGGTTTCCCGAGTTTAATGAAATGAAGCCAACTTTGGCAGTGCAGAGAAGAATAGTCAATAAAGGGGTATGAGATCAGTCCAAATACCAGAAACATGTGGTCAGTAAGTCTGGTCATCAGAATTATTTTCTGCATAAGTTTCTATCACTGGCTAGAGCCCTAAAACTACAAGTTTGAATGTAAGAGCTCAGCCTGCTGTTTTACAGAGAAGTGGATTTGAGGCACCCTGAGTCCCAGAAGCAGAGGGCCTGCTTAGGCACAGCGTCCCTTGTGGATATGACACAACTACTCCCACCTCGTTGTGACGTCTTTGTTTTTCTGTGTCTCTCCTCCGTATCATTTGAATACACAGCAAAAAACAGGCAGGACACTATCTGGGGTGTTTTATTATTCCTGGGTGTCACCAGATGTGAGCCTATGTGCCGCGTAGTGTCTGTCCTTGGGCACTCGAAATGTGTCATTGAACAAAACAGAGAAGGGCCACTACTCCTGTAGGGTTTAAATTCTTTAAAGCGTGAGTTGTATAATATGCTAGTGTGTGGCCAATGCTCTAAAAATAATAGAAAAGAATCTGGGGTGCATGAGCTGGCGGTGTCGACTTGGACAGCCTGGGTGTTACTTGTGTGAGGAAAGCATGGAGCAGGGCGGAGAGTTGAGTTGCCTTTGCATCTGGAAACTCACTCCAGGCAGAAGGAATCGTCTTATAAGAGCCTTCAGGCAGGAAGTTGCTTGGGGTGCTGGAGGCTAATGAGTGACTGGGCTGGAGTGAAATCAGCAAGGGGACTAAACTCTGCTAAGAGGTCAGAAGAGCGAGGGGACCAGGTCTTGCAGGGCTGTGTGGACAGCCCCAAGGAGTCTGGGTTCACGTGAGTGTCGTGGGGTCATCGCAGGGTTTGGAGCAAAGGCCTGAAGACCTATATCATGTTTTAAAATGATCCTGTGAGCTGCCATGCCTCAGATGGACTATCAGAGCACAGAGGTAGAAATGGGAAAACTACTGAAAGCCGTGCTTACCGCTAGACTTTCATTGCCATTTTCTTTCCACTGGCCCACGTGAGACTGCAGAAGAACCCAGGTGGAGGGCTCAGTGTGTCACGGTGAAACATGAGAACAGACAAGTTCATTTCATCCACAGATAGCCACGTTACTGGGTGAGAGAAGTTAAAATCAATGAATAATAGCTGTTGTATTTGTGAAGGATAATAAGTATGATCTCTCTGGAATGCCTACCTGAGGTCAGTGTGGTAGATGTTAAACATTTTGTAAGCCTCATCTCTTTCAGAGTTCATGGTAGACCAGTTGGACTGTGTTGTCTCACGTGAGCAAAGGGAGAGTCGACAACCTCCAGGTTATCTGCGTAGGAAATGGTGCAGCCTTTATTTTGGAGATGACAGAGTAAACAAAACACCCTTTAGAAGTAGAAACCCTGAGTTTACAGATGGTCATGCACTGAAGTGATCTGTTGCTATTACAGGATGTTTTGCTTTGTACATAGCTTTTATAAAAGTCCTGGGCTGGAACCAAAGCCCAGTGGGGAATGAGATTAGATTAGATTACTAGTGAGTAAGATTCCCCAGACAGGTTAACAGTTGGTTGTGAGGAGGGCAGGGAATGACCTACTCAAGTTTGCCCACATGACTTTACTGTCAAGAAAAAGGAACAAACTTGAAATATGTCAGTTTTGACACCTTGGGTGTATCTACCTGTGCGGGGAATTGATCACAGGGCCGTGAACGAAGTGGAAGGTACCTTTGGGGGCTGGGGTTGAAGCAGTGTTCATATTACAGGAGATGGATGGGCAAAGTAAAAAGGCAAAGATCCCTGAAGACGCCATAGGACTGGGCCAGTGAGGTGGGTAATGCACTCTTAAGCGGGCTAAGACACAATGGAAGCCCAGGCAGGAAGAGCAAAGTCGGTGAAGAAGCCCAGTTAGTACTCAGCTGCCGAGGGCTGCAGGGAGTGCGTCTCACGTCACCGATGACGGTTTCCAGAGCACTGGGAGTGAATGCTGACGGGGGAGGCCGGGTTGTCAGGGCCCAGAGGTGTACGACAGAGATTACAGATATGAGACTATTTCAAGGTAATATTTGTAAAACCACTTTGTCTGCTACGAAAGCTCACTGCGCATAATTGAGCACTCATATCATTAATGTATGGCTGACGAGGTAAATTAATAGCTTGAGCCAGGTTGTAAGACACACTCCATTTGCCTAATAAGACAACTGTTTTTAATGACTGTAGCATATTAACTGTTTGCTGCAAATGTAGACATTCTCAAATATTAAGTCTTATTATAGCAGGAAGAAAAAATTGGGGAAAAACCCATAGATCATTAAAAATAACCATTTTTCTGATAGCATTTAATTTGTTTGTATTTACACACACACTCAAAACCACATGCACATAAGTGCAAGTATAGCAGTCACTCGTGTGTTACAGTCATTTTCTCTCTTGGCTTTAGATATTTTTTAATGATTAGGTAGGATGACGTTAATGATGCTTAGGCAGAATTTTCCAATAGAAACATTTAAAAACCACCATTTCTAGAACATTCTTTGGGGTCACTGAGTCAACCTCCCTTGGCAAGACCTAAATCTGTGCATGATATTAAAAATTGTAGCAGTAGCTGCCCTCTCCTACAATTTGCTATATGTGCAGGTGTATATTTAATTACTCTGTGGCATTTTCTAACACAGAAGTAGAAATAGGATGTGGACTCCCACCATCACCTACACTTTTCTGATCTAGTCCCATCCTGTTCCCTACATCTCCCCCCCATTTGTATTATGAAGAAAGTCAGACATCCCACTCTGCCCACAGTTATCTCAGATTGTATCTCTCTGATGAGGACGTGGGGCTGTGGGAGGGGTAATTATTCGTGAACAGCAGAATCGGCCAGCTTCTGAGGCTCTGGTGTGTGTGCTGTTTCCCTCACCGTTCAAGCTGACTTCCAACAGGAAGGTGTGTGTTCTTTAGGGCATGTGGGCCCAGAGGGGCTGTGTGGGAGTCTGTGAAATGTACTGTGCTACTCTACATTTCTGACGGGCCTGGGCCCGGAAACAAAAGCTCTCATCATGTGGTTAATCTCAGTGTTAATGCTGGAGGACCTGTGCTTCATCCCAAGGGGACCTCGAGGACTCTGAGGGAGTTTGTGACTTACTCAAAGTTCCAGAATGACCTTGTGACATTAACGTTCTGGACAAGAAATCTGTTGCTCCCTGGCTGTGGGGGTATAGATTCTGGGTTGTTCCTGGCCTAGCTAACCACAGGCCTGGAACCACGGCTCTGTTCAGAGTTCCACCTCTGGAGTCCTACAGCAGCTCCTCTTCATGACTCTTGTCACAGATACTATTTTAAGAATCGGCCTTGTGTCCGTGAATGGTCTCTGGTTTTATTTGGGAATCGATATGGAAAATATCATCTTGTGTCATTGGAAATGAAATGCTTATTAACTGTAGAAGTTATTTAAGGCCTTCCTTATGGCTTTGAATCTGTGAGTGGGATAGAAGCTTAAGACCTTTTGATGACAAAGACCCTATCAATCAGAACACAGACACAA
This sequence comes from Fukomys damarensis, assembly GCF_012274545.1. NCBI lineage: Eukaryota > Metazoa > Chordata > Mammalia > Rodentia > Bathyergidae > Fukomys > Fukomys damarensis. The sequence goes on along the minus strand of NW_022900926.1, from coordinate 10,195,146 downwards.
GACTGTGTCACCCACCCCTGGTATGGTATTACCCCTTCAAACTGGGGAGACTGCCGTTCTAGTTTAAGATACCTTGCTAAAATGTCCTTTAATTTTCTAAGGCATTTTACCGGGCTGCCTTTCTGAGAAAGCTGTATTTCCATTTTGCCCTTTTGAAGATTAAAGGGAGTTTTTTGAGGCATTAAAAATGTCAGCTTTACATTTAAATAAGGGCTTTAATAAAAGAGAAGAAATTAATGCCTCTTCCAAAAGTCTGACATTAAACTTCTAGGGGGCAAAAATCTGAGCAGTGCTACGCTTAATGTAAAATACTAAAATCAACTAAAATCATTGTTTAAGCAAATACGAGAAATAAAATTAGATATTAAGAAGCATATCTTAGTTCAATATGTAAAACATGAACTCTATAACAGATGATCTTAAATTAACATTTTTTAAGTAAAATCTTTGGTGATTAATCTTTAATGGTGTTACATATTTCTCCAGTCCTGCTATAAACGATATAGCCTGAGTTCCCAAGTGTACCACTCTATCCCCCACAAAGCAAGGGACACAGTGTCCCAGACGTTAAGTCAGGAAACATGAAATCAGAAGGTCACAAAGATGCTGCTTTGTACAGATTCATCTATGATTATGGCTTAAGAATGGACGGTGTGGCTTAGTGACTGGGCGTATCGTGTCTTTTCAAAGCTTGGCAGCTCAGTGTAACGAGTGTACGAATAGTGTTCATATTCGATATAGCCTGATTCTGGAGCTTGACTGTGTTGTCATACGCTGTTTAAATGAGAGTTTTGGCATCATTTATTATCATCATTACGTGACTGTCATTGGGCCTTCCTTGCCAATATACTCCGCAGAGAAGCAACTCAAGAAACAACTTTAAAGCTGTCCGTCTGTACCATTATGTCTCCTAGCTTAACTCTTTTTCTCCTCCAAAGGTGTGAAGGTCTGGTGCAGTCATATTGACTTGGATTCTCAATCTCAATATTGCTGGGAGAATCTAGACAGGGTTACATTAAACAAACTGGGATTTGATTTTGTTTTAATCTCGTAGACACCCATATATATCTTGTTGGAATACAAGTTCTCTGCTTACATGAGAACGTGCATGGTCAGTATATAAGCAGACACCATATGCATTGTCAGCCCAGTGAAAGGGTGCTCAGTGGCATTGGGAACACTGTGTGAAGTGAAGCAGCATTTGTAGCCAATAGTTTGGTTTGGGGAGTATTAAGCCTTGACTCTAAGCTGGCCTAGCCTCATCATCTGCTCAGTGAGGGAAAATATCTTAACCCAAACCATGAGAAAGCTATGGGGGAATGCCCATGCCACTGCCGGTTGGCCAAGACTCACACCTGGGCCCCATTGTATGTCCACTTCCTAACATCTTACAGATCCAAGAGAACCCTGTACTGGCTGCAGAAGGTGGTGCCTGGACTCTTCCTTTTAAACTCCTATAAGAAAGAGTCAGTTTTTCTTTTCTTTTTTTGGTGGCGGTGCTAGGGATTGACCCACATGCATGGAGCCCATGCTCTGTCACTGAGCTATACCCCAGCCCATTCTCTGGATCTGTGTCAGAGGCGGCGCTCTCAGAAGTCCTGACAGCACACTGAGCTCTGTGCTGTTTCCTGAGGGAGCTGGCTGCCCTCCTCAAGGTCCTGATCTCTGAGGAGATCACTTAGATTAGGTCCTGAGTTCATTTAGAGAGGCAGCCTCCTGTTAGTGGAGGACCTAGGCTCTTCTTGTGAACTTTTAGGTGGAAAGAGGGGCTACCCACTCTGCAGGTGCCTTCCTGCAGGAGAAAAATGACTGGATTATCTCTTGCAGAGTCTTTAGTTCCTTTTGTCCCCTGCCCCTTTTCTCTGCACTGGATACCAAGACATTATTTCTTTTAGATGTTATGTGTAAACTTTTTTTGCCAATAAGAAAGGCATATTGGTATACTTTCTTCTCTAGAGAAATTTTTACTATCGTTAACCTATTACTGTTAGGGGAAAATATGGTTAAGTGATTCATTTATTCAGTTGCCATTGAGGTGTGGCTACAGATGTGACTTGGAACTAGAATATGGGAACAGTGGGTGAGGATCACCATTCTCAGGGAGATCCAGTGGAACCCATTCCTTTGGATCCTGTGGACCGTGGAAGGGATGGTCATGTGCACCTGGAAGATGAGCCTTGGGACATGGATAGTGGGGAGACAGCTATCCATCCGGGGAGTAGAGCATACACAGCATGTGTACATAGTGAATCTGTTCTTTAAACAAGAAACCCAAACAGGAAAATACACCAAAAAGAGGAGTGGAGAACAAGGCAGGCAGCACACTAAGGTTGCCACATCCCTGACCTTGCTGTGATACATTACTTTTCTGGGTCATTTTGGTTTTGTCAATCATTTATTGTGGACTGACTGAACAGAAAACCTTACATTCTGTTCACCTTAAATTTCAGCATAGATTTGACTTGTTTTTTGATGTTCTGAGGTTAAGTAAGAGGTAATTATGGGAAAAAATTTGTTATATATAAGGCTGAGAGTAATAGTAAGACTATTTGATACTGTCATAACCAGGAGTTTCTGACTTAAAATCAATTTAAAGTACGTAGCTATCCTGGAACTCGAGCTTGTATTCAGGATCCGAAACGTTGTAATCAGGGAATTCGTTGCCTTCCCTGAGTAGACAAGGGGGTGGGGGCTTACAAAGTGGCTGTGCTTTAGTGTTGCTGTCTGTTTTCACTCTGCCATTAAAATTGTCCACACGCGCTTACTGTATTCTGCTTCCTATGAAGGAAACCGATCGTGGAGGCCAAGCCAGCAGGCAGAATGGCCAGACTAGGAAATAACTAGAGATCCACCCCAAGGGAGGAGTTCAGAAAGCCCCTGATTTAGAACTGCTCTGAAAGGATGCGGTAGCAGCCCCACCACAGGAAATGCTTGTCCAGGGCAGGCAGCAGGTCATTTTCCAGTTTGTTAGCAAATGAATGTAATCTCTCAGAGTGGGGACAAAGGTCAAGGTCAGAGACTGAAGTCAAGAGGGCAGGTCACATAACCCGGGAAGTAGAAGTCAAGACACCAAGCCACGGCTCCAGGCTGGACTGGAAGCTGGTGGGAGCCGAAGCCAGGGTCCCGCCCCCCCCTCCCGTGATCCCTGGGCACCTGCTACAGTGCTGCTTTTCTTTGTTATTCCCAGTCCGTCTCTCAGATTACTGAGAAGCAATTTGAAACCTTTCGTGGCCATCTTGGTCTGTGCCATTTGAGTCTTGGGGTGGGTATATAGTTTTTGTTGAACTTCGAAAGGGATTAAAGTAATGGCATCTGTGGCACGCGTGTGCTTTGTGTTAAAAGCAATCTAAGACCACAGACATTAAAAGTGTGACATGGTGGGCACAAGAATAATATTGTGTAATAAAGAACTTATGTGTTATCTACTAGCTAAGTAAACTTAGCACACTATTTAGTACTTGGTAATCGCTTAGTAAATTTTGGTTGAATTAAATGCGATATTTGTAGCATTTAGAGAATTGTCTTTAAATACAATTTGTGCATGCTGTTCTAAAGTCTGCTTAAGACATATGGTGATAAATAATAAATTGGTATTTATTTCAGCAGAACCATTTAGGAATGAATTACGCCTAATATTTCAAATACTGTAGCTGATATTTTGATATTACAGATATAAAACTCTTTTGTGACTGTCTCCAAATCCATGAGCAAAGGATTTAGAATTGGTCAGGGTGCTCAGGGCAGAGTTCGAAGTTTAAACCCACGGACCAAGGGGTGAGCAGATACTCAAGAACATGCGTGGCTCTTTTATTTCTTCTTAGACAGTCTAGGACAAAAAGTGGGTGGGGGATGTGAACGCGTGGGAAGATCTTGCAGATGTACACACAGCAATAATACGTAGAGTGACTTTTTCTGCCGCAGTTTCATGAATTGCCACATGAAGAACTACCCTCCAGTAGATAATACGCAGAAATCAGCACTTAATATGGCAGTAATGGTTATGGCTGTCATTCTTTGCATCTTTAAAAATAATTAAGCATCACTGCATAGGCATTATAAAGTTCCCCTATCACCATGAAGAGGATATTTGAGGTTTGATGTAATTTAGCAAATTGCATTATACAGTAGTTAAGGTTTTATGCAGTGGAGTAGAATGCGTAGCAGTTTAAGCACACTTACCCTGTAATGCATCGTGCAGAGTTCCGCGTTCCAGCTGCCGCCAGCTTTCTTCTGTGTGATTATTGCTTTGCAGGCTGATGTTCCTCAGGGAGTGATCCGAGTGCAAGCTCCCCATCTCTCCAAAGTTTCCATGGCAATACAGCTAACTGAAGAACTAAAAGCCAGTGATGTACTCGCCAGGTTTCTCAGCCAAGAAAGGTAGCCGCTTGTTTTAATTATTTTGGGGGATAACTCACCTGCTCTCTCCTCTTCCTTCCCCTCCTTTTTTTTTTTTTTTAATTCTGATGGAGTCCTTACAAATCTGTCCACCCAGGAGAAGAGACCTCACAGACTACTGCACTGAGTTTAGTTCTTTTGAAGTAGTCTGGCTTTAAGCTGAGTCTGTTTTGAGCAGCCTGAGTGTCCCTTCCTTGGGCTGGCAAAGCTCTGGGCAAATGAGACTTACCCAGTCACCTTCCCAGAATATGGATAGCAGTGGTGACTGCCTGCAGGCTTTCAGGAAAATTATGGACTAGCAGGTAGTGGGATTAAAACAAAGAACCCGGTTCTGTGACAGGTAATGAATTAAAAAGTTCCACTTTCAAAACAACAAACAATAGGAACTGAGAGAGAATAAAAGTGAATCCCTTGGCTCTGCTGTCACAGGGGAGAGTGAACCCCTGTTAGGGATCACTATGCTGTGTGTGCTTTCCAGTACCATTTTGTATGAATTTTACAGGGTCTAATAAGTATACAGGGTCTTCAGTTTTAGCCTGTAAATTCTTAATTTGGGCTGGCATCATATTTTAGGCCACTTCCCATTTGTAGTTATTGAAATCAAATTTTTATTTTTTACAAAGAAAGGAAACCTGGAACATTGGCATCTCACTGCATACACAGTCTATTTCTCATCTGTCTTTGAACTTACTCTCCTCGTTCTAACACGGAGAAGCTTCAGTCAAGTTCTTTGCCAAAAGCATCTCCAATTTTAATATAAGTACCTCAATATTTAATACATTTCTGCTCTGTGGAAGACCTCGGGCAGGTGTGGGAAGCGGGGTAAACTTGACAGTGCCTTCTCTCAGGGTTTACAAAGTGGAAGAGTCCAGCTGACAGATGGCGGTAAAGTAAGAAGTAGGTTTACTGGTAATAATCCGCATAAATGTCCTGTACAGTCACAAGGACGAGACAGAACTCAGCACAGCCCTGATCCTTCTGTTCCACGGATAAGAAAACCGAGACCTGCCAGGTCACATACTTTCACAGCGAGCAGAGCTGGGACTCTGATCTGGCCTTGAGGCACCCTTTACACCCTTCTCCTGGATACACAGGTCCTGGGAGTGGGTGCACTTTTGTTGGATAAAGTCCCAGGGCAGTTGAGTTGGTCAGGATTGAATCCTGGGAGCACGTGGGATTTCTTGGATGTCTTTGCTCCCGGAAGGATGGCTCCGCTGCGATGCACTCGTCCCTGCCTCTCTACCCCTGCCCTTGCTTCGCAGGTTCCAACTTTTGCCCTTCATCCTTCTGGGGACGTTGCCCCATCCCCTCCCAGAATGTGGTCCTGGAGCCTATTTTAGACAGGAGCAGCCCTTTCTGGGTGGGCCTAGCTCTTATTTGTACAACATTAACTTTCAGGACCCACGCTCCATTCATCCTCCCCACTTCTGGTTTGTCGATAAGCTGGGACTGTGACGTTGTAACGATATGCTCAACTCCGGCTGTAATATTTAGGGAATAGCGTGAACTATCGGTTGCTGTGTTATCATAGAAAGTACTAGCTTTGTGATAACTGCCCTCCTCACATTTGAGCCTTTGCCCTTGGTGCTTTGTTAGTAGATAAGTATTCGATACTCCCTGGGGCACTGTCCTGCCTTTTATCTCCTCCCTTCCACCTGTGGGAAGTCTTGCAAGCTTCTCTTTCACCTGCATTCTCAGGCCCTTTCTGCGTGCTTAAGATGGGCTGATAGAGACAGATCAGTGGGGCCTCACATGCTATCTCTGTCTGCTTCACCTTCGGCTAGTTTTTATAACATAAGAGTGGGCAGTCACTGGACCTGCTTAAAGTCTTGTGATAGTTAACTCAGAAAATGACCACAAAGTTCATAGCACTGTCCTGGTCACATAGTAAGTGATGTTTTCAGTGAACATTTAAATACATCTTTTCTTCCACCATATTCCTGAGCTTCTCTTTTAAATCGCACCTGCATTGGGGCAGTTGGAACTTTTGTCTTTATTCTTCTCCACCTTCTCAGCGGAAGCCAAAGAACCCACGAATGATGAAAAATAAGTACACTAAATTGCACATCCACTCAACAGTCTCCCACGAAGGGTCTATGCCTGTCCCATAATTATTGTTATTGATTAGCATTATGTGAGGGCTTGCATGTGCCCGCAAGTCCAGTTCAGGTTTCTGTACAGTGGAAAAGAATGCAAACACTTGAGAATCTGTCTCAGAGCATCGATGTTTGGAATGAAGGCTTCCCAATATTCCGTTTGGTTTTTCATTGCAAAAGTGTTCAGACTCCCCTCGTGGAGTTCTATTCTACAAGTAAAAATCATTATTACCTTATTTTTTTTAAAAAAGCACCCCTTGGTTGGAAATTGTCCTCTCTGTTGGTAGGGACCCAGGCCAAAAGGGGAACTTGAGCGTGTGGGCTCTTGCACACTGCTGTAGCTGGGTGTGCAAAGGACAGGCAGGGCTGGCGAAAACGGGGCAGGCAGAGGAGCGCTCTGTGGCCAGTGTGGGGCATGGCTGCTGTGCCGCATTGGGCTCACATTGGACCCATTTTCTCCTCATATGCAGAGCGTGTCTTCAGCAGTCTGCAAACCCTCCTGCATCACAGTCTGCTCCAGTGGACTGCTAAGGGCAGATTCTCACACTGTGCCCTCGATCTGAATTTCTAGCAGGTCTCCCAAGTAGTTCTTTTACCCCAAAATTTGAAAATCACTAATTAAAAAAAAAAATTGGACTGATATATAAAAGCAAACATTGTCCAAATTTACAGGGTAGCTTGCAAAACTTGAATAAGTGCATGCATCATGCAAAATCCAAGTCAGTGTAAACAAATCTTCCTCCTCAAGTGCTCACCCCTTCAAGGGGACGAGTGTGTGGCTTGAGAAGTGTAAGTTTATAATTGCAGCTTACTTGAATAAAATCTTTTATAATGGTCACTTGCACCTTGTCAAGCGTACACACCTCTCACGTCAGAAGGGCCAGCACGCCGAATACTGTGCTCTCCCACCCGCCTCGCACACCATCAGCACAGCCGCCCTGTGGCCAACACTTCGTGACTGGATGTCATGTGCAGAGTGGAGAGTCATATTAAAAACTCCATCGGCAGCTAAAATGTTGCATTAACTTTTCCTTCTAATTTTACGAAGTTAGAGAACGATTTATTATTTTGCCTTGAGGTGCATGATTCTATTTGTTTATTTGAATTTACAGGTGTGACACTTTTATTACCTATTCGGCACATTTAACAGATGGGAAAATACAAATGTGTAGATAATTACAGTGTATCTAGGTTATGAATTTTCTGTAGCAGCCAGAATTCCCTCTGTGTGTTAAAGTGATTAACTTGCAAGCTGTTTGATGATACACTAATAAGTTTGTTTTATTCCTAATAGTGGGGTTGCCCAGACCCTAAAGAAAGGAGAAGTGTTTTTGTATGAAATTGGAGGAAATATTGGTAAGCACATTTTTCTTTCCTCTTTGCATTCCACCATATGCTGATTTGACATTGCCAACAGTGGTTATTTCCATCTGGAGTGGAAAAAATAATAGAACACGCTTTTTAGAACAGTCACTGAATATATGGCTTTTTGATGGCCTGACCCTTTCTCTTCAAGCTCTATTTGAGCTTCTTCTGTATAATCCATCTACTCTGCAAGCCTTAGGAGAGGCAGGTTCCCTAGAACAGTGATGCTCAACTTCTAGAAGGGTCAACAGCGGAAGTGGTTAAAGATGTACTTAGTTCTTACCCTGTCACATCATAGCACACTCAAAGGAAGTAGTTGAGGTAATTTAAGACCACATAATACTTTGATTGTAATGTAATACTAGATGCCGTATTTTTTAGTAAAAGGAAGACTTATGTGTTGTGGTTGGTTTCCTAAGCTTTATGACTATGCACACCTAATAATTTAGGACATAAGATGACTTAATTTTTACCATACTCTGTCTTTTCCCCTTTTATAATTAACATGGATCTTATTCACATTTTTTAAAATTTAGGATAACCTTTTTTCTTGATTCTTGGGGATGGTTAAAGGGAGAAATGAAATGGTATTCCATCTCAAATAGTAATTGGCAACAGTTTGAAGAAGCATTGCGGTGGAACTGCAAAACATTACTAAAGACTTAACTCTGAATACAGGAAATGTGAGAATCTGTTTGCTGAGATGAGGTCTTGATGTGTTGTGCAGGCTGGTCTTGAACTTTCCACCCTCTCTCTGCGCCCTCCCAAGTAGCTGAGGTCTTAGGGGCTTGTTGCCCTGCTCAACCACAACCCCACTAGAAATCTGGAATTGTTGAATCAATTAGTAAAGATTCTTTAAGTGTTAATAAAATCAAATTATCTTCAGATCTTGAGAATGAATGTGCTTAAGTGTTTGTACGGAAGCATTTAAAGCCCCATGCGGAGAGTATTTTCAGCTTCCTGATTCGAAACCTCTTTATTTAAAGGATTATCCAGTGGGCTTTTCCAGCCTATTTTGGCCAACTCTTCCAGTGTGGCAGTGGAAGCTGGGAAAGGGCAAGGAGTAGTTTGAAAATCCAGGCCCTCGGAGATTAAACCACTGGCTTGAGTGTGAAATTGCACCCATCCCCAGCTGTGTTAAACTGAGAGCACATCTCTTTCGCAGGCGAGCGCTGCCTGGACGAGGACACCTACATGCAGGACTTGTACCAGCTCAACCCCAGTGCCCAGTGGGTGATAAAGACCGAGCCATCGTAGAAGATGATGAAAGCACACACAACTGCAAGGACCTCTGCAGTAACTCTTGCGGGGCCAAGAGTGCACATAAAAGAAATGGCCGGCCTCTCATTATTATTCCACTGTACCCAGCTGTTGCTGTTAGAAAGTCACACCTCGAGCCTTTAACCGTACAGATTTGTGCTGCTGCCAGAATTATGTGAATTACTAATATCAGAAAACATTTCTGGATAGGAAGGTGGCCTACTTAGCTTGGGGCTGTTTTCATACAGGCCATAAAAGGCGTGCAGATGTGACAGTTGTGTAATGTGAAAATATATTTTCTAGCCACTCCGTTTTTTCTTCTAAAATCATATATTCTGTAATATATCCTTTCTTACCATCTCAGATGCTGTCCTTCCTTAACACAGTTTGCTTTCTAACCCAAATCAGTTAACAAACACAAGGTATGTCAAGTTATAAAGCCAGCGTGTAGTAAAGCCAGCATGTACACCACTGTGTAGTATTCTTGTCACTACAGAATGTTAGTATTCATGCCTTACGGTCATTCATCCAAGTAACACTTTGCTCCTGTGTCACTGTGGCAATTTGCATTTTTTCAGTTCATCTGACATATTTGCACAGAGGTATATCCAAGATCAAGAAAACAAACCACCAGAAACTGCCAATTATCACCAAACCATGAAATACTTTACTACGAATAAATAAAACACACCCACGTGGAATAACTGATATAACCAATAGCCAGAGAGTGAAAGCCAAATTACTTCATGATGTACTCTTGCAAAGTTTAAACAGTCCTCGCTAGCTTTATTATAGTCCTAGTAGCTTTATAAATATGCATCATAATATAGTCTGCTAATGGCTGGGGAATGTATTCTTAAAGCAAGGTTTTAAATTTTTTTTTCTCCTAAATAAGTCTACTGGCGGAGTTAATCTGGGTATAGCAGTCATGTGAACAAGCTTTTGCTTGAGTACTTATTTTAAACAGTACACTTACGAAATGGTTGAAAGGACTATTCAAAAGGGTTTTAATGCGTAAGTCACATTGTGACAAGAGGTAAGCCTCTGAGCTGTAAATAAATGTTAAATATTTTACGAGGTTGGAGTATACTAAATAAAAAGTGATGTAAAGGAATGGGGCACCAACTGTGTTTGATACTTTTAGTAGTTCTAGTAGTTCTTTAAGAGAAATCACATTCTCAGCAGCTCTTGATGTCCACTCTAATTAGGAGTGAAAATGCTGTTAGTGAGAACAGTCATACATTTTTAGTATTTAATTACAACAGCAGCCTGTGGATATGATCACTTAAATAACTTTCTGGTGATTTGTGCCATTGCTTTTTTTTTTTTTTAAAGACATTTTATAATTAAATACTTTTCTAAATTTTTTGAATTCTTTTAATCCTATGTGGTCGTGAGTCTTCTTTCTTAATATTTTTAACTGACAGAGTATTTTTGTTACAATAACCCATATCTGCTCTTGTTCCTATTTCTCCTGTGTAATTTTTTAAATTTCAAAGATAAGTGAGGGAAACTTCCTTCCCTCGGGATTTTCCTTATACAGATTTCTATTTTTGGGAACTTTCAAAACTTTATTCTGTTTCTCATTTTAACAATGTGTATTTTCTTGATTAGCAGAATGTTTTATTGATGGTTTGATGAAAAGAATATCAAAGTTTGCAAAAATGTTAGGGTTGTATAACTTCAGGAATGAATATAATGATTTAAATAAATGTCTTTCGGAAGCATCTAACATCTAATTTTCACCCTCTTTACTACCTAACCAGGGGCTGGGGAAGAAAGTCCAAGAGGTTTTTGATCCTGACAAAGATACTAGATTTAGGTAAAGAAAATCGAAGATGACATTTTGAGTTCACTCCAGAACTCATAACCAAAACTCTTCCATTGAACAATATTGCATTTAGATAAGAAAAACAAAAACCTAAATGGAGAAATTTGATAGTACTGAGCCTTGAATATAAATGTTCTAAGGATTAACCTAAATCTTTTTACTGTGATTTTTTAAAAGTTTTAAATCTTTGTAAATATTTGTTTGTATTTCTGTGAGATGGAAAAGTAACATACTTACTTTGAGTCTTACACCACTGAACTCATAGTGTGCGCTGGTGCAGTAGACTGTTTCATTAATATTCTGGCAGTGCTGCTTTTCTGGAGGTCATTATAATTCTTTGCACGATGTTGCTGCAGAATTCAGTGTGAACTTCTGGTTGGTTCTCTTTGGGAAAAGTAGTTTATTTTACTGACTTCACAGCATTTTTCATTATTGTTCCTTGCTAGTTTTTTTAAAAACTGGTTGACACGGATTGTCTTGATTTCTCACCTTCTTATCAGCAGGTGGCAGTGTTGGTCAGGGATTCTCTCCGACTCTAAAATGCAGGAGGTTTTGAACTGAACCTGAGTTCCTGGGTAAGTGGCTGGCACTCAGGGCCCTGGATCTGCAAAGGCAGGTAGGGAATTCTGGATTTCTTGCTCTGAAGTTGCAATAATTGTGTCAGCTTCTACGTTCAGTGTGCAGTATTAGTCTGCCTTTGTCCATAACCCCTGGAGGGAGGGAGGAGAGACCATTGGCAATGTCTGGTTCACCCAGAAGGGTTATGACAAAACAGGCAAGGCAGCGAGCCGGTGAAGGAATAGGAGGGAAGTCTGAGACCAGAACTTTGTAGGGTCCTGGACACCGACGTATGCAGGCATGTTCTTCTCCATGAATAAAGAAAACATGATTCCACAGGGTTCATATGTTAGCAAAGGGACACAAAATGTGACAAATTATAGAATATGTTGAAACAGGGTAAATGCAGTGCAGACAATGATGAGCAAAGTAAATGGGATGGGCTCATTACAGAATTAAACAAAGGATCTTATTAATACTTTTTATTATTGGCAGCATGTAATTCTACTCCTTATGGGGAGTTGGCACCTCTTCATTTGTGTGCCGTCCCTGTCCCTCCATCTCTCGGTCACAAGAAATCACGTGGAATAGCCAATAACTCACTACCGACCAAGAGGAAGTGAGAAACTTGCCATTTGAATATCTGGAAGACAGAGGGGACATTTAAGGACAAGCAGGAATGTGCTTTGACTGAAAATACCACCAACACCTCAGGACCAGTGAACATATTCGATGAGGTCCCAGAGAAAATGCCTGGGTCAGGGCTAAGATCCAAAGGTCTTAGATCAGGGCAGTGATAAACTGATGTTCAAATCAGGACATTTGTGAGAGTAAAATTGAGCACTGATGGGAGCGGAGCGGCTGAAGTGCGAAGAAGTGGCCCTCACTCCATGAATGAAGGCAGAACCTGTCAGGTTCCTGGTAGGAAAGGTAACATGCTTTCATTCATGTTTTGAGACAGGATCTCACTTTATAGTTCAGGCTGGCCTCAAACTCCTGGTGATCCTCTGACTCAGCCTTCCCGGTGCTGGGAGAGAAGGCGTTTTTAATCAAGGATAACCACAAGAATTTTGACTTGACAGAGTAGGGAAGGAATTACTCACAGGAAGTTCATCATGAATGCAGTAAATTTGAGGTGCCTTCTGACACCCAATTGGCCATGTTTTATAGCAGCTACATGAGCAGAAGTTTGGGTGAGGTGGAGTCATCACTATGCAAGTGAAATTTCCACTTTAGCATAAGCATGCCAGAGATCACTAAGGGACTGAAGGTGGGTGTCGAACAACTATCCAAAGCCCAGCACTGTGGTACGAAGAGGAGGAGGAGGAGCCAGCAAAGAGATGGGAAAGATGTAACCTTTGAGATAAGCAAGAGGTCATAGTGAACCAGAAGCAAAGTGAGGAAAAGGCACCAAGGAGAAGAGCGTGGCGCCCATGTCAGGAGCCAAATGAGGAGAAGTGAAGAACCCAGCACTGGGTGCAGCTGGGTGGAAGTCCTGTGGACCTTGTAGAGCACCCTGGGCAAAGGGGTAAGGATGAGCATAGCGAGGCTGAGAGAGAACAGAAGAATGGAAGACTTGGTCCAGACAGCTCTTAGGAGAAGTCTACTGCTACAGAGGAATCACATAACAGACGCTAGCCAGTGAAGTAGGAGGTGTGGTCTACAGAGTCTTAAATGCTGGGTTAAAGAGGTGTTGGAATTTATGTGGGTCAGTGATTTGATAAGTGGTGATGTGGATTCACCAGTGTGACCCGAGACGTTTCTGACTTCTGCCTCAGTTTCCACTTTGTCTAAGGTAGGCATAAGTATTTTTAGCAGTTTACTAGAATAACTCATGTAAAGACCTCAGCAGCCTGGTTGCCTGATAGCAAATATTCAATGAAAGGACTTTTGTTCGTGTTTCTGATCAATATCATCAGAGCTGTGCCCTAAGGAGTATCTGACAGTATTTTGTTGTATTCTGTTTTCTCCTCAGCAGAGAGGAAAGCTGTAGTAGTAACATCAGAATAAACAGGTGCCAGAGGGGCTGCACCAGCTGTGTGTGAAATAACAAGCCCTTCCCTAGGGTAATTCTGACCAAAGACTCCCGGAACATTCCTTTCTCCCAGATAGGAGTGTTTCTTGGGAATTTAAGGAATGTTTCTGAATGTCCTTTGCCGGTATCTGGTATCAGGTGGTTTTGGTTTCCTTGCTGTACTATTTCATCTGTAAATCAGCGTCTCTCCCTCCTTCCTTGGAGCATCTCTGACTCTGTAACTAGGTCAGGAACAATTCAGATTCCTCTGGTAAGGACTGGCAGAAAGAGCAGAGAGCTCTTTTCCTGTGTCTGGCCAGGAAAAGTCCTACGCAGTTTTCCATATTCAGTCATTTCCGAAAGGGTCCTGGGCACCCAGGAACTCCTTCAAAGAGATTCCCACTTCATTGTCCTGGTTTTTCTGCTTCTCAGATTTCATAAATTATAGGTATCAAATAGTCAGACTTCCCTCTGTTGCGTTGATGTCTTCGTATCTGGACTTGGCATCTGTTTCTCTCTTCAGCTGTGATCTAAAAGTGTTACTGTGGGGTGGTGGGGAGAGAAACTTGGCTCCAGTCAGTGGAGTTTCATAGGGACCATGATGGCCACCACCTTCCATGTAAACATTCCTTAAACTCCTGGTTATTGCCTTGAAAGGTTTCTTGGGTTGAATTTCTCATGTGGCTGCACAGTGTATTCAGAAACAGGTTGTTAAAGAATAGACATTTCTTTGGTATTTGTACGGGAAGGCAGGACATGAAGCTGTCACAGCAGGCCTTTTATCTGGAGGTTTTGTCTTGATTTCTCCAGAAAAGATAAGATTCAGAGAAAGCAGCTCCCCTCTCCGCTGTCTCCACCCCTTTTTTGTTGTTCACCCAGCCCTGTGTCTCGTGGCGTGTCCTGTGGCCTTCATGCCGTGTCCTGTGGCCTTCATGCCGTGTCTGCCTTGGGTCATCTCGCCCTCCAGCCAAGACTGAAACATTCAAGACATTTCCTCTGGAGGGAACTTCTTAAGGAGAATCACAGTGGCCCAAGTCTGAGTAGATCCACGAGTTACAAGGTTTCTTCTTTCTCTCCTCCTTCCTAATGTGAAAGGGGAACAATTTGGTCATCACCTGTGCCTTCACACCTCTGATTTCAGTGGGAGAAATGTTGGGGCTGTGGGTACCTCTGGCTACTCCTATCACTCTCTATTTGCCAAGAATTCCACTGAGAACACAAAGAATTAGCTATTTAGAGATTATGCATCTTCCTTTGTGCAGCCATTTTGAAACATGTCCTAGGACATATTTCCGCCTCATACTCGGTTCTGTATTAACAGGATGAATGAGATTTATTTATTGGTGCTAGGAACCGAATCCAGAATCTTACACATACTAAAAAAACTACCCCTGCACTGCACTGCTCACATAATATGCTTTATTCTTAAGGGATCATTAGGTCTGACTAGATAATGCTGTAAGGTTTTCTGTAAGTTCATTAGACAATGTTAAGGAATACTCCAAAGGTTCAGAAAGAAAGTCCTTCCGCTCGTTCCTCTTTCTTCCCCTCTTTTCTTTCCTTTTGATTCTTGCTCTGTGCTGTGCCATGGTTTACATTGTAGGTGATTTAAAAAAAGCATCAGTTGGTGAGAGGTTAGATTGGACAGGACTGATACACAGTGGTGTTAGGGAAAGCGTTCTCAGCAAATGGATTGTGATTTGAAGGAGGCAGAAAAAGATGCCTCTACCCCAAGAACAAAACACAGGATTCTCTTAATTGGTGGTTAACAGCAGTGGTCTTGAAGCCAGAGGCGGGGTTAGAATACTACAGACTAGACCGGACCAAGTAAGAAAGTGAAGGTCAGATTGGGCCTTGCTAGGCCGCTGCAGCACAACTGGAGTAGGGAGGACTCCAGGGCTCCCTGGATGGTGTGCAAGTGAGAAAGGGTGGTGGCAATGGTCCTACCAACCAGCAACGGAGCTTTTCAACAAGCACCTGGATAGAGGAAGTGCCAGAGGGAGCTTCAGGGCCTGCTGCAAAGGCTGGGGAGTATTAGGGGTGTGGGGTGGAGAGAAAAGCATGTGTTGAGTTTAATGGATGGTTAGAAATGAGACATTTAAGTAGAATTTCTTTGAGAAGTACAGTGGCACCTTGGTTCATGAACTTGATTCTTTCCATAATTCTGGTACCAAACCGAATTGGACAAGAACCTCATCAGATTCAATGGTCAGGTTCAATGTTAAACTTATAGGGAAATCTGATTCTGTTCTTGTCCCGTCTGGCATCTGGCAAGAATCATGGAGAGAACTGAGTTCACGAATAGAGATCTGTATTTAGAAAATACTTACAGAGAAGTAGTAAAGCCATAGAAGGCCCAGGGATTTAGCCCAGGGGTGCTGCCACCTGCTCTGCAAGCACAAGGTCCTGAGTTCAACCCTTGGTAACACAAAACAAAATTTAAAAAGCCACAGAAACAAACAGGTGGGCCTACTGAGAACATAGGCTCTTTGAGAGCTGCCTTACTTCCCTTCGGGAGAGGTAAAGGAAGAGAGGGGCCATCCTAAAACTAGAAATTCCATTGGAAGCAGCTACTCTCCATCCAGCTCTCCTCCCAAAAGTGTTAGAGTCATCATACCACGATGATACATCCATGCCCATGGTTATAGAGGCATAATTCACAAGAAGTACATCTTCGAAGTGGCCCACATGTCCATCAACAGATGAATGGATAAAGAAAATGTGTTTACACACAACTGAGTACTCCTGTACCATAAAGAAATAAACTTGAGCCATCTGTAGGAAAAGGGATGCGCCTTGAATGCATAACATTAAGTGAAACACACCACACACGAGTTTCAGTGCCTCACGGCTGCTTTGACACGAGACGCTCAAAGTATAATGAAAGGCCGCAGGAAGTAGAGAAGTCTTCGTCAAATGGGAAAGGGACCAAGAGATGGAGGGGAAGGATGGGATGAAATAGGAAATATGTTATGTCCAGGTGCCATCGTCACACAAGGAATGTAAGCATTAGGTACTGCACACACATGCACTAATACAAATGTAAAACCTATAGTATTAGTGTCAGAGGAGTAAATAAAGATGGTGGAGATTACAACAGATTTAACAAAGAAGTATCAGCTGTGTCCAGTGATGGACAGGACTGGGCTGGGCGAAGGCTTAGTAGGAAGGATTGGAGCTGAGGTTCACAGCGCCCGGGTGAACCTGGAAAGCAGGTCTAGAGTGTTCCTACCAAGCCATGCAGGAGACCTCTGTCACCACCCGTACAGTTGCAAATAGGAACTAGAAGCTATGAATTAGGTTAGGATCGGATCATTCAGGGCAGAGGCAGAAGCACTAAGGTTCAAGCCTTTTTCTCTTGACATTTTGCAAAGGGGGAACCTTACTAGAATGTTTGCAGTGTCTAAGACTTGAATTAACTAAATACAGAAATAGATAATTCAACAGCTTCTTGATAATGGTTCCTCTTATCTGAAATAGTACTCAAAAATGATTCACTTTTGAAAACTGTGCCAACAGAAAATTCTTCAGGAGTTTTGCCAGGCTGTAAGAGAGATCATTAACTTAAAGAGTTTCATGTTTAAGTCAAACGATTACAAAATAAGCTTGGTTGAGGCAGGCTTTCGCACCTGCCCATAATAAACCCTGGGGCTCAAAATTAAAGGGTTTGGGATGCAGCAGCGTGAAGGCTCTGCCTCCTCAGTGCCCAAAGGTAAACAAATAATCGAGCTTTGGGGAAGCTGGTGTGAAAGAAGGGGCGATAAGCCCGAAGCTGAAAGCATGTTCCATGTTCGCTGTTGCGAAAATACCTTGGCGGGGAGCTGTCTCTTACTCTTGCTTGTCCACATTGCCACGTGTAAGAAGTGGCTGCTCCGTCCACTAAGATCTGTGTAGCGAAAGCTGAGCAACACGCACTAAAGTGTGAAAAACAAGATTCAGGACTGGTGTTACAGAAACTCCAGAAAGCAAAGAATGCACCAAGTTCCCATGCGTCGGCATCTTCCACTCCACCCTCCAGAGTGATTATTAACATGTGTCACCCTGAGTATTGCTTTCATTGACATCGGAAATTTCCCATCATAGGTTTAATTGCAAAGGAAATTCTAATGCTTTAAAATGTTTAACCATATTGGTCTAGAAATGTTATTTTATTTTATTGTTTTTCCATGTGTACAGGGGTAACACATCATACTAAATATGTAAGGTCATATCTACGAGGGTTTGATTACCGAAACTAATAAAGTATTTTCTAAATAGTGAAAAAAGATAAGACTGTAAGAGCGAGAAGCAATTTAAATATGTTTAGGGACCATTTTCATCTCCAGAATTAAGGATTATTTTGATGTTACATCATTGCCTTTTCTCTTTTGCTTTCCTTTTTAGTTTTATTTTAGGATTCCCTATTTTTAATGTTCATACAGAGATTTCTTTAACTGAAATACCGAATAGTTTCTTTGGTGTGAAAAACTATAATAGTACACAGGATCCTAATGAGACAATTAATAATGTGAAATAGGAAGTAAAGGGCTAAAGGTGTAGGGAAAGTGGGAAGGGTGGAGGAAAGGTAATAAGGGAGAGGCAGCAAATATGAGAAACTGAACAAATGGAAATAAAGTGTTTGTAAATGGGGAGGGGAGGAGGGGGTGAAGGGAGGGCAGGGACAAGGGGAAAAATGAGAAGACCTATTATGTAAAGGTACAGAATCCCAATGATGAATGTAGCTGTATTTGTGTACCTAGATTGTACCAATTACCTCAATAGAAAGGAAAAAAAATGTTTTAAGGAGATCATTGATACAATAATGACCCTAGAGAGCAAATTAAAGAATAGGAAGTAGGGAGCTAGAGCTTTCTCCAATGGGAAGGGGATCAAGAGATGGAGGGGAGTGAAGGAGGATGGAGAAAAAAGCAAGATGTGTTGTGTCCCTGCACCAACAACACACAAAAGGGATGTAAACATTTACTGCAGACACATAGTGATAAAACATTTGTAAATGCACAAAACCTCCCCATTAACAGCAAGAACGTCTATTTTTTTATTTGAACTCAAATTTTAATCATAGTTCCTTAGAAGTTCATCCTATAGCGACGCATTCAACAGTACAAAACATTTACATTCCTTTGCAACAAGGTAAGTATCTTAGTTATTGTTGAGACAAAACCATGTCCAATCTTGATGGCACTAATACAAGATTTAAATTTTATGGAAAATGGGTTCTAAATAAGGAGGGTGAGGCTTCAGTTTTTTCCTGCAATTTTCAAGGATATTTTGTATCTAACAGATTCAGTATCGTTTTGTTGTTCTTTTTCTGCTAGATGTCTGTGTAGACAGAAACTGTTTTACATAGGAGTGGACACGATTTTACCTATAACAGTGATAGTCTTTGAACTACTTCAGAGTTCATTATGCATCAGAAGCACAATATATCATGAGGTTAATTGGTAGGCTACTAATAGATCCTTCACATTTTGAAAGCAAATAATTTGAAACAATCTGATTTATACAAGCATTTGTGATGATCATTTTTTCAGTTTGAGAAGTACGCCAGGAAATAATTACTGATTCAAAGATGAAAATATTTAAAATTCTTATTGCCTATATTGTCAGATTGACTTTTAGGAAAGTTATACTAATTTATACTTCTCTCAGCAATGGTTAAGTGATGATTTCAGTGTCTTTCTCCCTATTTCTTAAATATTAATTTCATGGGTGAAGAAATGCCATTTTCTTGTTTTAATTTGCATTTCATGGATACATAATGAGGCTAATCATGTCTCATGTTTATTAGTGAATTCCCGAGTGGAAAATAACTTTATACTCTTTCTCATCTATGATATAGTATATAACATTATAGTATACTATAGATTATATATAATCTATATTTAGGGTATTTAGATATTCTGGATATTTACATTTAGGACACTCATGTCACATTTAGACTCAGTGTATATTTATACTGTAAATATTTAACAGGAAATATAAATAAGGTAGAAGACCTGACTCTTGGTAAGTGATATAGGATTCCTTTTTTTGTTGTCTCCCTCAATCTTGTGATCCATGTATGTGTGCAAAAGTAGCAAATGACCTTCACTACGAAGCCACAGATGTGGGAGAAATACTAATTCAAGTTTCAAATGTATTTTCCTGGGGTGAACCTAAGAGTCGAAGCTGTGTAGACACCGTGTAGAGTATTTCATGAAAACAAGCCCGTGGAGGATTCTGAAACCCGGCCGAGTGTACGCGGTGTAGGGCTGTGGTGACCCGGCCCTCCTGCCAAGTCTGACTGCTGTCGCCGAGACCCTGCGACCCCTGTCAGGTACACCGTCACCGGGAACGGTAGTGAGGCTGGAAGTGGGGGCTCGGTGCTGCTGAAGCAGGAACAGGCCTGGCGCAGCTGCTGTTTCACTTTAAAAACGTGAAAACAGGAAGAAGCGGTGCCACTTACTAAGTGGTGTGATCTGTGAATTGGTGAGTGTGAAGGGATCAAATGATAGCGCACCCTGAGGACAGGGTCTCGGCACATCTGGCAGCTCCACTGCTACAAACCCAGGAACTGGTACACAGCAGGTGCTCAGAGAATGCTTGGGACCAGCAAATGTCTGAGGGTAACCCACATACTGCAAGTAGAGTCCTAAAGGGAATCAAATGACAGGCACTCTCAGCTACCACAGAGGCACATTTAGCCAAAAACGAATCTGGCTTCTTTGTCATAGGCAACGTTTGCTGTGGGAGTGGGAAAGAGGGAGCTCCTACATCACCTGGAGGGCCAGGAAAGAGGCTTCCTTCTGAGTGGCACCAGGCTGCACCTGCAGGGCAAGCCATGGCCAAGCTCAGCACTCTGAGAATCTGCACACGAGGGACCACTCAGCCATCCCAGGGAGGGGTGGTCATTCTGTGAGTGCATTCCTGAGCCCTAGGGTCAACGAGGACTATTCAGTGGCATGGCTGATCTCTTCAAGGTAATAATGCTACAATTTCAGAATAACTCAGATGTGATTAGAAACTCGGAACGATATAAAATTATGTGTGTGTGTGTGTATATATATATGCGCTTCTCATATTTCCTGATAAAGAGCCAGCACGCACCGCGGAAGCCCCACTCTGAACATCCCGACCTGCCATCTTTTCTTTGCTAACACCCATGAACTTTAAGCACAGCACAGCACCTGATCTATGAGCCATTTCCTACCCTGACCAGTTTCTGAAACTCATCTCTGCAGGCCGTGTCTGGTGTCTTTCCGACGGTATCGAGTACAGCAAATGGGATAGAGAGGGAAAGGCAATCGGGACACACTTCGGATCTCCACCAAATCCTCCGCTCCTCTCCCCTGACGCTCCAGGGTGGGACTCTGGTCATCGTTGTGTGCTGAGGTATCCTGTGTGATTAGCCAAGGGTGGACCCCGATGGGAGGGACTCTCAGACTCAGCCTGAATGTCCTACTGTTCGTTGCCACACATTGGAATTGTACATGGGACACAGCTTTCCTTCTTCCACCACTGGGAATGAGACTTTTTTTATGACCAGGGTGAGGAGCCTGCAAGTGGTAGACAGTAGGAAGCCACCAGCATCTCGTGTGTGGGGGAGTGGCGTGTAATTGATCACAGGAAGTCTACCAAAGACATCTTACACTTCTTAGTTCCCCAAGCCCCAGCCTCACCTATGGCAGCTATTCCAAGGACCAGCTACAAGTACCCTGCTGGGACAAAGCTAGAGTTCCACTTAGAGCATGCGTGCTCTTCTCTCAGATTGAGCTGATGAGGCACTGGGAGGGAGAATATGGGACAGGAGGCTCTCTTTTTGTCCTGAGGGGGTTCAATCATGTGGACGTTTTTTCCTCCCTCCCCCTTTGTTATCCTTTACTCCTTTCACTTTTGGAAAATGATCTATTTTGTTTCCCTAACAATATGCAATTGAGAAACATTGGCAGTCCTCATCTGTTCACAGGCTCTGATCTCGTCTTAGTCTGGATAATATTTAACGACAATGTGTCTTCATAAGTGTATCTGTTAACACCATCCATCTTGTTCTGAAGTTGTTCCTCTTTTTAGGAGGCAGTTGGCCATCTGGAGTAGGCTGGAGACTGAGCTTCTAAGATCTCTTTTGCCTCAGGAGGGTTAACCTGCTCATGCACATGTTTTCAAAGGTGGCAGCTGCCTCCCAGGAGCATGGCTGGTGTTCTTGATCATCTTCCTCCTCCTTGTATGCTGCCAAATTCCTGTCGACAGTGAGCCAGTTCCTCCAGGGAGTGACCACCTCTCCATTTGACTCTGCTGCTTCTCCTCCTGCTGGCTTTTGGCCTGGTCTTTGCTAACACTCCAACGCAGGCCAGTCTCCACCCTCGAGTCATTGTTAAGTACGCTCTGTGTTTGGGAAGATGGCTTGGTATTGGCTCTTAGATTAATTCTGCTCTTTGCTGACTGCTTTCCTGGTCTAACTCAGGAGGATCTTATTTCAGTTCATGAGTAGCATCAGGCTGATTAACCTGGGGGTGGGGGGAGGCTACTGCAAAAACAACAGTTCTTCGGATACAAACATACCCCGTGCCCTTCACTGTGCTAGCACTTTGCAAGTGTTTTCTTATGAAAATGAGAACGGCCCATGAGTGATACATTCCCATTGCTATCTGGATTTTCAGAAGTCGCAACTGAGGCTCAGAGAGCCGGTGTAACTTTCCCAGTGATAGAACGAGCACCAGTGTCTGAACCCGCTTGTGGCGCACAAGTTTATGCTCCATAAACAATGCCGTTCACCTGTGACACTAGGTCAGGCCCTTCAGAGAAACTTCAACATCATTTTCATCATATTGAAGTTTTTGCCAAGTCTTTGCCAAGCAAGCATTCCAGTGGGGGGTTTTCAGTTTCATTCACCGTTATAAATCTGGAACCTGGAAGTTATCTCTGAGCTCCTGGTCGTTTCTTGCCTCTGGTAGCAGGAGTGTTTCCACACAGGTCTTCTTCTCAAGCTCATCAGGCTGCAGAAAGCTGCTCCCTAGCCCCATGTCTTATGTCAGTGTTTTGCTGGTTTTTAAATCCCCCCTGCTAGATGGAGTCCATACCGTATTTTCTTTTTAAGAAGTAACTACAATTTTGTCAAGGGTAGGTAACAGTTGCGTGCCAGTGGCCAACACAGTACTGTGTGTCTTCTCATGGAGTCACTCAACAGCTGAATGAGACTGACAGCAACATGGTCTTAATTGGAAAAGAGGAAATGGGCTCAATCTAATAGCCTGCCACTGTCGCCTCATCTACTATATGAATCTCCCACAAGTCTTTTCACACGTCCTCTTGTTTTTTCATTTCTCCCCCTTCTATTGTTTTAAAATGTAAATTTGATAAGGCCACTTCCCCACATCAAACCCTTCAGTGGTTCCCAATTTTCCTCAGAACCAAATCCTTAATGCAGTTTCAGAGAATTATCACGTTTCATTTAACCCACAAAAGTGCTTTCCATGTGTGGCAGCTTGGACATTGCCTCTCTCTCCACTACTACATCCTTATTCCTGTGAAGGAAAACTCTGCATGGTAAAAGGGATTTTTAGGTCTGAATAAATTAAGGATCTTGAGATGGGCAGATTATCCTGAGAAATCACAGACTGCAAGAAAGACACAGGAGATTGGAGAGAGATTCCTGGGATCTGCAGCCCCGGAGGATGCCAGAGTGATACAGGAAGTGTCCATGAACAAAGGGATACAGTGACTCTCTAGAGGTTGAAGAGGCCAAGAAACAGATTCTTCCTGAAGTCTTCAGAAGGAACCCAGCCCTGCTAACACCTTATTTTAGACTTCCAATCTTCGGAACTATGGGAAAATAGATTTTTAGTGTCTTACAATAAATTTGCAGTAATTTCATTGGGAAGCAACAGGAAATGAACACATTATATAACCCAATTTTCAACATTCTAGAAAACTAAAAGATAGAGGTCATTCATTCCATAAATACCTGTTTACTGCCGGGCAGTCTGTGTGGGATACTTCCCTTGTGGTCCTAACAGTCTAAGAGTGAGCAAATAATCAATATCATTTGGAGTTACAGGTGTTTTGCATAGAGAGGGAAAGGAGAAAAAGAACAGAAGATGGCTCTGAGGTGCTGGAGGGGAATTGTGAGTTTGAGGACAGTACAAATCTCACCGAGAACCTGGCGGACAGGAAGGAGTGAGATGAGATACATGCACTCTAGTAGCTGTATGGGCTGCTTAGGTGAGACGTCCACCAGGAAGATAGAAAAACCGACACAGAGGCCATGAAAGGGAAGGAGTATGCCCAGAGGTTTGCTGGAGTAAGAAAGCTTGTGTGGCCGAGGCAAGAGGGGCTGGATAATAGAATAATAAGGTCTTCCAGGTAACAGTGAGCCAGCACGTGGAAGTCTCTTTGGGTAAAAGGATGTGACCATTATCGGGCTGTGCTAACCTGAATAGATTAATATCTAGAAGATGAGTCAAGCACAGTGTATATGTGGATGATTGACATGTAGGCCAGCAAACTGAAGGAGGAAGACCCGCCCTCAATGTGGACGGAACCAGCCAACAGGCTGGACTCTGATCCTGATAAAGTCTACTGTACAATTATACATATATTTTCTGTTGATTCTGCTCCTCTGCATAACCCTAACTCATACAAAGGAGTTACAATTAGAGCACTCTGGGCAAAGCCACAGCATACACTGAAGAATCAGTGGAAGGAACCACTATTAGCATTTGAGAGATTCAGAGTTGGGTTGGGAAGGTAAGAATGAAGAAAATACAACCTTGCAAGTAAGCAACTGATTGTGCAAACTTGGCAAGTGATGGCTGTGGACCACTGAAACGGTAGCAGTGGATCAGAGGTGTCTGGATTCAGGTAAGAAAGGAAGAGCCAGTGGAAGTTCCTGAAAGCACAGATAGGACAGGTACATCCAAGGCCCCTGGCTTAAGCACAGAAAATGGATAAACCACGAATTAAAAGTGGAAATCTATGGAAACAGTGAATTTAAGGGCAAAGATTAGGAGTTCAACTAGAGACAAGTTAAATCCGGGCCATATTAAGCATCTAACTGGAGACATTAGGCATCAGTCTGATATTAAAATCTGTTCATCAAGAGAAGTCTGGCAAGAGATGCATTTTGGAATTGAGCACGTGCAGATGGCATTTTACACGAGGGGCAAGAGGTGGAGACGGATGTGTGGAAGTTTTCCCAATGGGATAAGCATGCTGATGAGGGGTGACCAGGATATTAGAAATGATCACAAAATATCTAGGAAAAATATAGTTTATCTGAGAAAATCTGTTATCTATGCACAGGGAGATACTCTCTGAGCAGTTAAAACGCTTTCCATCCAAGCCTTGGTTCCTTTTCTAGTCAGTGCTAACAGAACGCCATAATGAGCCCACTTTAGAAGGATTATTTGGATTTCTTTTCTTATCCTCTCAGGGTTGATAGCACTTTTTTCAGAGCCCTGCAAGTCTTTATAGGTTATCACCGATAGTATTCCTTCCCTAAGAAGTAAGAGATCAGGATGGTGACTCAAAGAATGACAGTTTTGAGATCTGGGGAAGAGAATTTGTGCACTGACTCAAAGTGCACATTTTATAATGTCTCCATCTAGTGGATTTTTCCACTCTGCTATCTGGCTGGAATTGGATCCCACTTGACATTCTGTGAAATCCTTTCCTGTGAACTCTCATTTATCCTTCAGTGAGTTTTAGGAAGCAGATAATGTTCTCATTTATAAAACTTAAGACTCAAGGCAGTGAGAAACAGTTTTACCCAACCATTAGGCAAATTTTGGACTTGATTTATGCTCAAGAGATCCTAGTTCTTTTCCAGCCTCATTAAAATCCATAAAGGTACTCACATTTTATTTTTAAGTCTTCTTAGTAGAAGGAAGGAAGAGGAGGAAATTTTCTAGTCCTGGTGGATGTATGAGTTATGAATGAAATATACAATGAACGTTTAAAGAATGTGTTATGGCAAAAGAATACATAAATCCCCTTCAAACCACTCCTCCACACCCCAAGCACACTTGTCCAATTATCTGTGCCACATTATCTTCTGAAGTAATTTTGGAAGTCTTCCTGAGCATCTTTATGAGGGTGTGATCAAAATATGGGGAATGCTGCTGCCAAGGGCCACCCGACAGAAAAGCAAGCTGTAAAAACGCAAAGGGCCTATCCTCATCCTCCTTACTCACCAGATGGGACACAGTGCTATTTCTGGCTTTTCCTCTGAAATCAAAATGACCGTGAAAAGGAAACTTTGTCAATTGAGACAGCCATGAGTACAACTAAAGACACAAAAGAGGACTCCCGATCTGGAGGTAATACTTTGTGAGGGGCTAAGAGCAATGTGTCTCTTACTGTAATCCAGTTTTTCATGTAAGCATTCTATTTCTTGATTATACTTTCACTATCCATTCAAAGCCTCTGTAAAGTATAAAATGTAATATCAAGAAAATTGACTACCATATACTGTATGCTGCTTCTAGCACGACTCTTGGGTTGTGTGTCCTTGTTCCTCCATAGATTGGCTGGCACCTTGGACACAAGTGTTTCTCTGTGTTCCAAAGCAGCCTGAGACTGGTTGATATGGGGGGTGGGGTGTCCTGTAATAGCCGCTGGAGACTGGTTGTGTCCCCCTTCACTGAAATTGGGCTTGCTAAGGGCCCTTATTGGCCCCAATATTTCCCTTTAAGTCCCTATCACTCCTAAAATTGCTCACAGAGGATTAGAAAAATCTTTAGAATTCTTGGATGCATTTTCTGAGTGCTGATGAGAAGGAGGGAGGGAGAGACAGAGAGAGAGAGGGAGAGAGAATTACAGGAGTGGCGGCACCATTAGTGCTATAAATAGGTTGGTGTAGAAGGTTTCTATCTGGGTTATTTGTTGCCATGGATGAGACTTCAGATTTATGAGGATGGTCATTTCAGAGCACTGAGAAAAAGAGAGGTTCAGAGAGGAGAGCAGTTGGGACAGATGAAGCTGGTGACTGGTGAGCACCCAGGAGACAGCAGTATGTAGATTCCAGAGGTGGATGGAAAAGGAAAACAATGTTTTTCAATAAAGGCGCACATATAGATGGAGATCAAGCATTATGTCCAAAATGGAGCAGAATAGCAGCTTAAACTAGAGGACTCCAGTGCGAGGGAAATAGGTGCCAAGAATTGAAGTGGAGAGTGACTCAGGGGAAACTTGTAGACAGAACAATGCTGAGAGGATGCACTAGTAGGGGAAAGAACAGTCATCCTCCCTCAATGTGAAGAGTCGTATGGAGGGTATATGTGTTGTGGGGGTGGATTGTGTTGATCTGTGTGATTAATACACCTAACTGAGATAAGATATTCCTAAAAGCATTAAAATGAGTACTTCATGGTACTTGCAGTAACCAATAGCTGTACACCTACTTTTTCTATTATCTCAGGGCTATGTATGGTGAAACATAATTGATAACTAGTACTCACTCAGGATAAGTAGGAAAACAGTGAACAAAAGACAGTGGCGGACAATGAGAAAACCAAATGTTAGGGAGAAAATTCAATTTCAGCATGTGAAAGAGAAGGATGAAGAAAAGGGATCATTAAATGCCGGTAACCTGCTCTCTATTGTAGTTTGTCCTTGTACAGGGCTATGGATACTACAGTCTGTTTGACACGCAGAAAAAATGAAAAAGAAGTTCAGGTCATGTAAGTGGTACATTGTAGATTGAGACCAGTCCTGACCAACTCCAAAGTTCACCTTTTCATTCTGAATAAAGATATACAACTCTTCTTTTAAAAAATCTATGTTGTCCTCAATGTTTTATTAAACTACTTTAGGAAGAATATTTTAAATTCAGAGAAAAAAGGGCTAAACGTCTCTTTCAAGAGAAGCTGAATTCACGGAGTCATCTCCTGCCACTCTTTAGCCCAAGACTTTTCTCACATATTTATGTATTAATACATATAATATATAATACATTACACATAATATAGAGTATGTATATATTATATGTATGTATGGAATAACTATAAATCTGTAAAACCCGAGCATGAGGAACTCAAATGGGTCCTTTAGAAATGAATCTCACTTTCTTGTCTCTCCTTTTAAATTAGAATTGATGAGTTGAGACTCTCATAGATTCAACATTAGATTAAAAATTTGACCACATCTTATTTTCCAGTAGAAAATTGCAAAATGTGAATTCAAGTAAAATATCCTTAAGTAAACTTTACTTAATTTTAAAAGTGGGAAGTTTCATGAAGGCTGACAAGAGTTTTATTCAACAATTTTTAGGTCATTTTATATAACTTGCATGAAGAAACAGCCATGCTTATGAACTCAGTAGAGTGTAGACAGGTACTTATAGATGGCAAAGTCAAGTGAAAGATAACTTTAGGTGTCTGAATAGACCTGATCTTGGACTAAGCCAGCTGGGACCACAGATGTAGATGGATTAAGATGGATGGAAGTGTGGGAACTCTGGTAAGGCCAGGGTTTAGGAAATTCACACATTTGCAAAGCTGCTCTCAGAAAAGAAAGATCTGTAGCCCAGATGTTTGTCCTAAAGAGTACTCTGAACACGAGCTTGACTGAGGAGTACCCGTATCCATGGTGTTCCAACACAGCAGGTGAAGGGGCCATCACGTTTTCATATACAGGTAATCTTCTCAGATAGGTTGATAACATGCTCAGCATGTACCCAGCAAGGACATGACCCTGGCCTACTGCTAAGGACAAAGAAAGTTGGGTCATCCAGCCATCCCTCTCCTGCGTATCTTTCCAAAAGAATCATACCAGAGTGATATATGTGCACCCATGTCTATAGCAGCATGATTTGCAATAGCTAAAACTTGGAAACAGCACATTTGCCCATCATTTGGAGACTGGATAAAGAAGATGTGGCTTTTCTATAAAATGGACTACTACTCAGTCATAAAGAATGAGAAATTAGAGTCATTCATAGGAAAATGGATGCATATTAAGGATATACTCTTAAGTAAAATAAGTCACATGTGTATAAATACTGAATAGTTTCTCTGGTGTGAATAACTATAATCATAAATAAGATCCTAATGGGATAATTGACAATGTGAAATAGGAAGAAAAGGACTAAAGGTATAGGGGAAGTGGGAAGGGTAGAGGAAAGGAAATAAGGGGAAAGAAAAAAATATGAGAAAATGGAAAAAGCTTTTGCAAATAGGGAAGGGAGGAGGGGGTGAAGGGGGGCAGGGATAAGGGGAAAAATGAGAACCAAGACCTGTCATGTAAGGGTACAAGATACCAATGATGAATGTAACTGTGCTGTATACATAAAATGGACCAATAAACTCAATGAGAAAAAAAAGAAAAAGAAAGAAAGCTGGGTCATGCCCTTGCAGCGAAATGGCTGGCAATTAGAAAATACGGGTAAGACTCACACATACAAATAGTCATTTCAGGTGGGTTTAGGGAAAGAGCTTCTATATCAAGTTCCTAGTAGCCACTGCCTCTGGAATTAGGCAAGCCCATGGGGACAGGAGGCTTCAAGCAAGGACTGAATAATGCAATATTTACCAAGAGCTGCTGAGAGTAAAGTAGCTCAGGACTTATAACTGAGGAAGAAAATGAAAGAGTGGTTGTGGGGAGGGAGGAAGGGGCAGGCAGACTATGTGTAAAACGGAAGGACAGAGGTGGCACCATCAAAGGGTGAAGCTATCATGATGTTAAAAGCTGAGAGGTAAAGAAACACAGCTGAAGATGGACGAGACCTGTGGTTCAGAATGAAGGTCGTGAATACCTGAGGCAGGAACGGGTTCCATTTTACCCTGCAGAAGGGAGAAGAATCTTGAATTACTAGCCAGTTGGTCACAACATGGACTGAGTATGTGTAGCATGTAGACCACAGCTTTCAGTGCCAAAAGCTAATGAGAAACACTGAAATACTGGAGATTTAGAAAAAAATCATGAAATTATTAAAATTTCAAAAATTGCAACCATAAGGCTCAGTGAAGCACTCTGAAAAAAAA
>NW_022900926.1:10141825-10165626 GCF_012274545.1 Fukomys damarensis | reverse complement strand
AGGCTCAATGGCACTCTGAAAAAAAAGTTTCTGTGAATCAAATTATTCCAGTTGACCAAACATATTATATACTTTACATGATGCAATATGTTTTGAGGAAAAAAATGGTCATGATATTAAACTGTCAAGGAAAGTCGGGGGAGCAAAGAATAAGCGACTCTTCAATCTTAGATTGTCCAATCACCCTGAGGAATCATATTAAGTATGGAGGACTTGTGATAGTCTCATTTGTATTCAGAGGATGAGGATCAGAATGATGGGAAAGGTGGACATGACATGAAGCACAGTTGGAAATATACCAGAATGAATAGGACTTCTTAGTGTAGGTTAGAATACATATGTAAGGTGGCATGCTGGTGGCAAAACATAAATGTATTCTGTTAGTTCAAGGACTAGATGTCAAGCCATCAAGTAGAAACTTTCCAAAGAAAGAATAGAAACTCAGTAGATTTTAAAAGTATTAAATAAATATATATTTTTCTAACAAAGAAGAATCTGAATAATGGGTGGACTATCTGGGGAAATATTGAAAAAGGTAAGATGACCCACTGTCTGGAAGCCCCACAGCACTTGCTCAGTATGTGGGACTCTGCTGCAGACAACAGTTAAATTTTCTTCCATGGTTTAACTATTATGAGTTGTGCTGCTATAAACATAGGTAGGCAGTAGCACTACCTATAAACACTATAGCACTACCTATAAACACTATAGCACTACCTATAAACATAGGTAGGCAGTAGCACTGTAGCACAATGTCTTTAGCTCTTGTGGGAAGATACCTCGAAGAGGAATATCTGGACGTATGAAATTTCTAGTTTTAGTTATTTGAAATATCTCCATACTGATTTCCATGGCAGTAATACTAATCTAAAATCCTGGGAAAAGTATGTACTCTCATCAACAAATGAATAGATAAAGAAAATGTGGTCTCTACACAAAATGGAACACTACTTTGTGTTAAAGGATAAATTCAAGACGTGCAGGAAAATGGATGCATCTGGAAAATATAATGTTGAATGAAATACGTCAGACAGATAGTCTTAAACACCTATGGTGTCTCACATTTGAGTAAAGCAAAGTACAAACAAAGAGCAACATAAAGGATGAATAGAAGAAAACAAGGTGATAGATTTCTTGCAAACGGAAGGGTTTCAGGAGACAGAGGGTAAGGGAACAGGTGGAAGGCAAGGGGAAGTCTGAAGCTGTAAGATGTACCATGTATAAGTTCCAAAACTCACAATGAATGTAAAGTTTATGAGTTATAAATTTGAGCAAAGAATGATGACAAGAATGAAAATGATGAAGATGGAAAGGGGCTTTAGAGATGAAGGAAGGGAGTCGGGTGGAAAGTAGTCTCCCAATGTTAACTGCCTCAAATCTCCCATCCAAAGACACAGACTGGATAAAAAAACAGGATCCAACAATGTGTTGCATTCAAGAAACTCATGTGATCCATCAAGGTATTCATGGACTAAAAATTAAAGGACAGAAAACAGAGCAAGCCCAAGTACACACCCATATGAGAAATCTTAAGAGACTGGAGAAAACAAAAAGAAGCCGGCCCCAAACCAAAATTAAGGAGGGAAATTTTAAAGTTGAGAGCAGAAATCAATGAATTGAGACTAAGAAACTGTAAAAAAAAATCAACAAATTGAAGAGTTGGTTCTTAGAAAAAATAGTTAAGTCTTTAGCAAGACTCACCCAAAGAAAGAAGAGACTCATATTAATGTTATTAGAAATGACAAAGGTGAAATCATGATGGACATTGACAAAATCCTAAAGATAGTAACTACTTCAAAAAATATATTCCAACAAATTAACAAATTTTGAAGAAATGGAAAGATTCCTAGACATATACAAACTTCCAAAACAAAGAAGACATACATATGTTTAAAAACCCATAACAAGCAATTAAATTGACTCAGTGATAAAGAACTTACCAACCAAAATAAGCCTGGGACATGATGAATTCACCACTGAATTGTACAAAACCTTTAAGGTTATTATATCATTAATATTCCTCAAATTCTTCAAAGAAATTGAAAAGGACAGTGTACTTCCACATTCATTTATGGAAGCCCTGATCCTCAAACCAGATAAAGACCCAAATGAAAAAGAGAACTATAGACCAACTTTTTAAAAATGCACATAGATGCAGATATCCTAAAAAAATGTATTGGCAAATGGAATATATCACATTGTAAAAAGATAATATACCTCATGAGCAAGTAGGTTTCATCCCAGAGATGCAAGGCTGGTTCAACATACATAAGTCAATAAATATAATACATTACATAAACAGGAGCAAGGTAAAAAAAATCACATGATCCTATCAATAGATGCAGAAAAGGCTTTCAACAAAATCCAAAACCATTTCATGACAAAAATCCCGAGAGACCAGGTTTAGAAGGACTATATTTGAATATGATAAAGGCTACTTATGACAAAATAATAGCCAGCATCATAGTAAATGGGAAAAACTAAAACCATTCCCCTGAATTTCAGGAACAAAACAAGGATGTCTGCTATCACCTCTTCTATTCAATATAGTACTTGAAACATTAGCCAGAGGAATTAAAAGTAATAAAAGGGATACACATAGAAAAGGAAAAAAATCAAATTATCATTATTTTCAGTGACATGGTACTCTACATAGATGACCCAAATACCAATAAACTCTTAACCAATTGCATCAAACTAGCAGGATACAAGATCAACATACAAAAATCATTAGCATTTGTACACAATAAAAATGAATAAGATGAAAAGGAAATTATGAAAATGAAACCATTTGTAGCAGCTCAAAGACATATCTATGAATTAACCTAACCAAGGAAGTGAAAGACCTGGACAAAGAAAACTACAGTACTCTGAAGGAGGAGACTGAAGAGGACATCAGAAAATGGAAAGATGTCCCCTGCTTCTGCATAGGCAGAACCACTGTTGTCAAAATGGCCATACTTATACAGCTTCAAAGCAGTTCCAATCAAAATAAAAACAGTGCACTTTGGGTCAGGGATTTAGCTCAGTGCTTCCACCACCAGCCTCACAAGTATATGGACCAGAGTTCGATCCCCGGTACAAAAAAACCAAAAAAGTAGCACACTCCATAGATCTAGAGAAGACAATCCTAAAATTCATATGGAGTCAGAAGAGACTCAGAACAGCAAAAGTGATTTTAGTCAATAAGATCAAAGAAAGTGGCATAGCAATACCTGACTTCAAGCTATACTACAAAGCAATACTGATAAAAACAGCATGCTCTGGAACAAAAACAGACACATGGATCAGTGGAACAGAATTAAGGACACAGAAGCTTCCACAGACATAATCAACTGCTTGGTTTTTGATAAAAAGGCCAAAAGCATAAAGTTGAAGGAAAGAGCCTATTAAATAAGTGGTGTTGGGAAAACTCATCTGTTTGCAAAAAAATGAGACTGGACTCTTTTCTCTCACCACATACTAAAGTAAAATAAAAAGGAATCAAAGATCTGAATATTACAACCGAAACATTAAACCTTCTGTATAACAGACATCCCTGCCCAGTAATAGCGGGCTATGAGTGGCACCTGCTTCTTGCTTTCCATAATTTGCCTATATTGTTTTACATCAGGAGTCAGACTAAAGCTATACATGACTCAAATGAGCACGTCACATGGCAGAGCAGGCAAGTATAGCCTCTTCTCCCCTGGCTGCCACGGAAACCTAGGCCATGGTCTGTGAAGTGACAGAGCTCTGCTGAGTTACATGCAGCTGAGGTCAGTGTGACCCCAATTAAAATCCTTTCCCCCGAATTATGGGTTTTCACTGACCCAATGGGTTGCATGCTAACTGCACCCAGTCTCAGAACCTGTTTTTTCTGTTCAAGCAAGATAGGGAGTAAGCACTGCTTAGGAGCCCTGCTTGGCATATCATGCCAGGTGTTTAGCAGTATTTCACTAGATGCCTTCAAAGCATACCCAGCTCCCCATTCCTTCCCACAATTGTATTCAATAAATAATGTGCTTGGGGCCTTTGTCTTTGCTGCCATGATCAGCAGCACTGATCATACCCTAAGACTCAGCTTACTCACTTTAAGTCTAGTTCCTGTCTTATTCTTTAATTTTCCTTGTGCTGTAGTAGCTCACAGGAGGCCAGGACCCACAGCAGAGGTTCTGGCAACATCCCCTCTTCCCGGTTCCCTAAACTTCTGGAAGACAAAATAGGTAAAACATTTAAAGATAAAGATGTAGGAAAGGATTTTCTAAATAGAACCTCAATCACACAAGAAACAGTATCAAGAATCAATAAATGTGGTTATATCAGACTAAAAAGCTTATGTACAACAAAAGAATCATTGAAAAGACAACCTACAGAAGGAGAGAAATATTCTATCAGGCAGTAGACCTGAAACTCTAATGACAGGAGAAATCCATGGCACTCAACAGCTTCAAATTCATTCTGGGGAGCTGTCTACAGGCTGAACAACTGCTTTGCTACAAATTGAAAAACTCACATTTTCTCCCCACCCCCGACCACCTCTCCACATCCAAACTAATAGAAAAGGTGCTGCTAGACTTTGTCTTGCCTTAGAGGCCAGTAGCAACTGTAAGGCTTCTAGCAGTTTGGGCCAGGGAGGCCCTCACAGGGTAGACCCTGCTTCTTAGAACCCTGGTATTTGCTGTGCAGCATATGAAGATCATCCTGTCCACAGCATACATCTCCAGGACTACAACTCCCAGTGTCCCTTGTACTTGCTCCATGACACTTAGGGAAGGTCATCTCCATAGTCCTTGGTCCTGGAATCATGGCTACTGGAGCTACAGACTGTGGCACCAACTATGTTCATCTGGAAGGATCTGTAGAAGGTCTTTTCCATATCCTTCAGTTCCAGCACCAAAGCTGCCAGTGCCATAAGATCATGCACCACCCACATTACCCCAAGATAACTGAGGAAAGTTTCCTTTATATTTGATGGCCCTGGCACTTCCCCAGCATGTGAGGATAGTCTCCTTCCATGTCCTACACTCCCAGGGCCAGAGTTACCACCATCACAAGCCACAGCCCCGTCAGTGTTCTGTAGGGCTGGAAGACACACATATTTGGAAGCATGTGTACTCTGAAAGTCTCACCATTACCTTCAGCGACTGCTGTAGGTTGGACTAGTGAGGCATTTATAGGCACTGTTAATGTCCATTAGCTGAAAAAAAAATCACATGGAGGCTATATTTTTGAGCTTACCTAGAGAAAAGCTAAACTAACTACCTAGTTGACATGCCATATCCCACTTAGTCTTTCCGTACAGAAGCTCCTCTGTAGAAATGGAAGAGGTGACTTACATCTGGTGTGTATATCAATAAACAGATATAAGAAACATGACACTTTGAAGGAATATAATTCTCAGACCCCACTTTGAAGGAAATTATGTAAATGCCTATAAAAATAATTCAAAATGACGATCCTAAGGAAACTCAAATTATTAGAGAATACAGATAGAAAATACAGTGAAATAAGAAAACAATGTATTATATGAATGAGAAATTCAATACAGAGAAATCATTAAAAGAGCCAACCTGAAATCTTGAAGCTGAGAACTTTAACCAAGAAATAGAAAATACTACTGAAACATCCTGCAAAAGACTAAACCAAGGAGAAGAGTTTCTAAAGTTCATGATAGATCTGTTTAAATAATCCAGAGTCCTCCCTCTAAAAGAAAAAAAAAAAGAAACAAGATTTTGAAAGAATGAACAGTCTCTAAGATATGTAGGACAATATAAGATAAGCAAATATTCATATTATAGGAAGAGAGGAAAAAGGAACAGTCAATGAGAACTTCTTTGAAGAAATAGTAGCCAAAATTTTCTTTAATCTCCAAAGAGATATGGACATCCAGATCTAGGAAGCTCAAAGGACTCCAACCAGATTCAATAACAAGTTTCTCCAATGCATACTAAAGTCCAGTGATGGCGAACCTTTTAGAGCGTTCAATGATTACAGTAGCCTGCAGTGCCATACATGCCATAGGTTTGCCACTGCTCAACTAAAGGGAAGATTATAGCAATAAATGCATTCAGTGAAAATGGAAAGACTTCAAGTAACTCAATGATGAAGTACTTCATGAACTTAGAAAAGCAAGAGCAATCCAAACCCAAAGTTAAGTAGAAGGAAGAAATAATAAAGATGAGAACAGAAATAAATGAAATATAAACTAAACTATAACAAAAAAAAAGTCAGTGAAGGAGTGTTGGCTTTTTGAGGATAAAATTGACAAACTTTTAACCTGACTAACCAAGAAAGAAAGAAAGAATACCCAAATAAAAACTGAACAGACCTAAAATTGATGTCACAAAAGTACAAAGGATCACAAAAACTAAAAAAAGTGGAAAAACCAGAAGAAATAGATGAATTCCTGGACACCTACATCTACAAAGACTGGATCGAAAGTAAACGAAAAACTCTAAATAGATCAATAATGAGCAATGAGACTGAAGCAGTAATTAAAAAGCCTCACACCAAATTATTCCAAAAAATATAAAAAGGAGCTTTGCGAAGCACATTTTATGAAGCCAGAATTGTGCTGATAGTAATGCTGAACACATGACAAAAAAGAAAATTCTAGACCAGTATCTCTGCCAAAAATAGATGCAAAAATCCACAGCAAACTGTATCATCCCTGAGAAAAACACAGACATACAACACCATGGCCCTGAGATAGCTGGTTCTCCCAAGACCACCAAATCAAGGGACACTGAGCAGACAGGGACAGGAATATCCAGGTAAATATGACCTGTGCAACACTAGAAACTGGATAAGCAAGTATAATCTATAGACACTGCCTTCTTGCCCATTGGAATGCTTGACCTATGATGGCGTTAGTTACTTTTCTCTCGTTACTGAGACAAAATACCAGACACCCAAAGTTAAAGGGGAAGAGGTTTATTTTGCTTACAGTTAAGAGAGTCTTTAGTCTATAATCGTTACCTCCAAGGCAAGAATGACAAACGGGCCTGGCAGAGCAGAAAAAACATGGCACACACACAAGGCAGCAAAGGGAACAAGAGGGAATTACCAGTCTCTCTGCCCCTTTTATCTTATTCAGACTGCTTAGGGTGAGAAGCACTCACACCCTTAATCCTAGTGCCCTTGATCCTAGCATTGCATCATGATCAGCTCCAGCTTCGCACAGTCTAGATCAAGCCTATGACCACACGAGGCTTTGGGGGGACATCCACACCCAAAGCATAACAGATGGAATAAAGACAACTTGATTATATCACTGCTGTATAGTTTATTTTATAAAACCTGCTCTGTGCAATAACTGGGAAGTGGACAGAGTGCTATGGGTGGGGTGCTATTCTCCAAGTATCCACCACTGAATTTGGCAGGTGGGACATGGCATTGTAGTGTACACCATGGGGCACCACTGTACACTTGGAGTTCTCTCTGGCAATTTCCCTCTCCAGCCTACTGCCACCGGGCCTTCTGGCAATTGCCCCGTTTACTCTCTTGTCTGGTACTTTTCTTGCCTGGCCCACTACAGCTGGACTTCCCCGTGATCGATTTGTCCAGGCTGCCATCACTGGAGGTTTGAGCTCATCCCGGCAATGTTCCTGTCCAGCACACCACTACTGGTCACAATGCTTTTTTGTGGGTCTCAACGAGTGCTAGCCTTCCTAGCACTTGAGTTGACTTTATCTTTCACAAGCCACTTCTGCATATTTTCTTTGGTATCTTGGCGACCTGCCACGACCACGCCAGTAGAGTCTGCGTGACAATGCCGGTCACCTGGCAGAAACCAGACCAGAGGTATCGTCCCCACGGGGTTAAGCCTCCTGGAGGTCCTTGGCACACACCGCATGCAAAGTCAGCCGTGAAGAGAATAGCTGGCCTCTCTGCCTGCAGTTTGGGGACATTGGGTTCATCTATAATTCTGTTCTATTTTGTCTTTATTACTATTTGTTTATTATCTGTAGAATTGTATTCTGGGCCCAGGAAAGGTTAGGAACAATTAGATGTTCCTAGAGATGTGGAGATATTGAGGCACAAGAGGACGGGTGGCCAAAGTGCTGACCCTGAGCCCCGGACTGTGAAGTCCTGAAGGTGAACCTGAAGGTGACATGCTAAAGCCAGTCCTTTGTCTTACAAACTTCCCCTTCTGACTGCGTATAGGTGTGGTCTTACCTTGACTTAATGGTCTTAGCTTTTGTGATGGTATAGAGGTGTGGTCTTACCTTGACTTAATGGTCTTAGCTTTTGTGATGGTATATAGGTGTGGTCTTACCTTGACCTTGTGGTCTTAATTTTTACAGTACTATTGTCTATTTTATGCCTGCCTGTGACTGGAATCACTCTTGAGGTGTGCCCTTGAAACTAGTATATAAACACCTGGAGTTAGAAATAAAATTGCAGCAGCATTTGCAAGCTCCACCTCGGTGTTGAGTGCTTTTGTCTGACTGTCATCGCCGAACCTGCTCCCACCTTTCAGAGAACCTGTATCTCCTCATGAAATCCCGTGTTTGCTGCCCTACGGTCGGTAGCAGCGACCTACTCGACTGACCCAGCACAACTGGATGGTGCGATACACAAACTAAATACAACAGAACATCGTTATCATCTACCATCAGCAAACGGGATTCATGCCAGAGAGGATGGTTTAATATTCTCAAGTTGGTAAACAGAATACATACATCAATATAACGAACAACAAAGGCCATGTAGTCATCTCAAGGAACGCAGAGAAAGCTATGTCTTCAGAGGTATGGACTGTCTTTCTTCTGTGTATAGGGAGGGCGTTGATGGAATGAAAGTCTTCTGACCTGGTTCAGAGAAAGTTCAGGGAATTCTTTTCTGGTCTCCTTCTGGGGACAAGGGTGGGAGAAGGTCAGAGAGAAAGACTCCTGCTTCTGTTGTTTTCTCAAATACTAAGACGTTGTGTTTAGGTTAGTAGGTCCTGACCCCTGTCAAGCAGACAATAAATGGGCCGACAGGTGCACGAAAAAAATGCTCATCATCACCAATCATCAGGAAAATGCAAACCGAGTCACAATAAGAGAAACACACACTCGCTAGAATGGCTGTTATCCAAATTAAAACTATTACTACTGTTATTATTATGATTATTATTTTGGCACTGGGGATTGAACTTGAGACCTTGTGCTTACAAGGAGGGCAGTGGCCCACCCAGCTATACCCCAGCCTGTTATCCAAATGACGAAGGAGAGCTGTTACCGCAACCCCCAGGCACCACAGATGAAAGGACCAAGAGAAGCTGCCACGACCCCAGCTGCTGCCCTGCCTCTGTGCATGCGCTACAGCTGAAGAAGTTGGGAGAAAAAGCCAGAGTTTCAGGGACTCCACACCCAGAACTGCACTGGCACCAGAGCACCCGAGACAAATGCCGCAACTCCCCCGGCCACACTAACCCCATGGTCCCTGCCACGACCTCGCCCCTGCCCCGTGTCTGATTCGTGCTGTTGCTACCTCTTCTCCCTGGGCAGAATCTGGGTCCACACCACAGCTTGGTGGAAGGACAACTGCTCCAGGCCTCTGTCGCCACTGCTGGGACTCTGGTGCCACAGACCCCACTAGCAGCAGAACTAACATCAACAGTGTTGCAAGAGACTGCATTTCCTGATTACAGCCATCTCTCCCACCATAGGAGAAGCCATGCTCTGACAACCTCCAGACCACTCCCGTCTGCACCACCCCTGTCGGAGCTGCTGCAAGTCTCCTCTTTTGCATGGCCTATAGAATCGGCAGGTTTCTGTCACTCCACGTGGCAGGCACTGGGCCTAAAGTAATGAATTCCAGCCAAAGAAGCTAGAAGACCACTGTACTGCAGGGTCTCCACTGAAAACAGCCAATTTTGCACAACAAAGTGACACCCAAGACGAATCTTCAGGAGCAAGGTGCTAAGAAAGATACCCTATAAAAATTGGAGAGAGAACTGATGGATAAGCTGTACAGATCTCAATGTGAGAACACAAGAAATGTGAAAACATAAGGTAATATCACAGCTCCAAAAAAATACAATAGCTTTCTAGCAGTGGGCCCCAAAAAGTGAATTTGAAAAAACACTGATAAAGAATTTAAAAGAATAATTTCAAAAATCTTAATGAGATCCAAGAGAATAGACACATATGGTTAAATAAAATTATGAAGACAATGCATAACATGGAAAAGAGATCCAGCAGAGAGAGATTATGCAAAAGAACCAAATAGAAGTTTTGGAATGAAACCAGTAAGTAAAAAATATAAAAATGAAAGCCCCAAAAGATTAAATCAATGGAAGAAAGAATACTAAAATTTGAAAGGAAATCTTTTGAAATATCCTAACCAGGAAAACAAAGAAAAAATACTAAAGGGACTATTCCAGACCTTTGGGACACTAAAGAAAATAAATATTGACATTTTTGTAGTTTCTAAAGGAGAAGAGAAAATAGTTAAGAGTATAGAATATTCAATGAAATAAAAGCAGACAGCTTCTCTAATTTTTAGAAAGATACAGACACCCACGTACGAGAGACCTACAGGGACCCAAATGGACATGATCAGAAAAGTTGTTCAGCACTGCATACAACAGGTGCCCAGAAGCAGAAGACAGAGAATTCTGCAAGAGGAAAGCATCGAGTCTAACTTCTGTGGCTAGATTAACAGCAGATTACTCATGAAAGACCTGACAAAAAATGTAATGCAACGAAGAATTGGTTTTTCAAAAGATAAAATTGACAGACCTTTATTTAAGTCAACTAAAAAAAAATAGAGCTATCTCAAATAAAATTGGTGACAAAGAAGACATTTCAACCACTATCACAGAAATACAAAGGCTCAGTGGGAATTATAAGAAACTATATGATTACAAATTGGAAACCCTAGATGAAATGGGTAGATTTCTGGACACTCAGGATACCAAAACTAAACAATTAGTTAATAAAAAGCAAATTAGATCAATAACTAATTATGAATTCATAAAAGTCTCCCAAAAAAGAAAAATTTAGGACTAGATGCCTTTACTACTGAATTTTACCAAATATTAAAAACAAAACAAAACAAAATTTGTTTACAGTAGGGATTAAATCCAGGGCTTTTATATAGAATTATACTTCAAGCCCTTAAAATTTTTTTTTCTATTGTGAGACAGGTCCAAGTTGGTAAGTTGTGTAGGCTGGGCTTGAACTTGTGATCCTCTTGCCTCAGCCTCCCAGAGTGCTGAGATTACAGGCATGCACTACAACATCAAGCTTAAATTTACCAAACATAAAAAAAAAAAAACACTACAGCCAATTATTTTTAAATTGTTCCAAAAAACTCAAAGGGATGGCTAAAGAAAATATGACATAGGTTCACAATGGAGTATTATTCAGTCATAAAAGAGAACAAAATCTTTTCAGTTGCAGGAAAATGGGTAGAAGTGGTGGACATTAAGTAGAATGAATCAAACACACTACAAGTGCCGTATGTTCACTCTCATATGTGGAAACTAAAAAATGTCCACTTGTATGTAGAATAACGATCAATGGAGGTTTGGAAGGGTTTGAGGGGAGGAGCAGCTGGACAGAGGGAGGTTAGATCTGATCAGCGTGTGCTGTACTCCTGTAGATACCTCACACAGAAATAAAGTCATACGCATCACTAGTACGTGCCAATCAGAGATTCCAAAAGCCCAATCCGAATGACCTAATGTAGCAAAAAAGATGAAAGCTAACAAATGTTGGTGAGGATATAAAGAAAATAGTGTTATGTGCACATTATGGCCTGGATGTGAATTCGCACCACCTTTATAAAGAACAGAATGGAGGGTCCCCAGAAAATTAAAAGTGAAATTACATTGCTCAGTTTCTTACTACCAGATATATAGCCAAGCAGAGGGAACCAGTATGGGAGAGACAGCCACACTTATAATTGACCGCAGTACTACTCACAACAGGGAAGATCCTGAGCCAAACCAAGGGTCTACCCACAGACTAAGGACACAGAAACGGGGCGTGTAGAGGGAACTCCATCAGCCTCAGAATGGAATCCCGCCATTGTGACCATCTGGATGGATCCGGAGGACTTACACTGAGCGAGCCGGCCACAGAGCACCTACAGTGTGCGCTCACCAAGAGCCAATTTAAAAACGCTTCAGTTGGAGAAGCTTAGAGTAAAACAGTGGTTCCCAGGTGCTGGGGAGGGCGTGGAAAGGGTTGGGGAGCCTTAGTCAGTCAATGGGCACATTTCAGTTAGATGGGAGAGAAAAGTTTAGGAGATCAATTATAAAACATGGTAACTACAGTTAATAATTGTGTATACTTGAGAATCGCTAATAGATCTCAAGTATTATCTCCACAAGTGAATGATAAGAATGCGAGACAAAGCCTATGTTGATTTATCCATGCTACAATGTATATGTACTTCAAAACATCATGGCACGTGCCACAAATATGTACAATTTTTAGGTGTCAATTTTAAAAAGTAATTTTTTAAAAAGGATGACTTAGAGACACTAAGGCCAGCAGCAGACTCAGAACATGCCAGCTTTTAAGAAAAAGAAATT
Organism: Fukomys damarensis; assembly: GCF_012274545.1. Lineage (NCBI taxonomy): Eukaryota > Metazoa > Chordata > Mammalia > Rodentia > Bathyergidae > Fukomys > Fukomys damarensis. The sequence goes on along the minus strand of NW_022900926.1, from coordinate 10,153,112 downwards.
GAGGGACAAGAGAAACAAAGCAGAAAGTGTTGTCTTGAGGACAAACTGATGAGCAGGGACTGACCAACTCTCACAACCTTCCAGGGATCGCTTATCACATATCAGCAGGAGGGGGACTCATAACCAATCGCTGACAACATAGAGAACACGGAGCCTGACAAGAGCAGATGGACAGAATGGTAGGAAGCAAAGAATTGGAAAAATGATGAGAAATTTAGAGAGTTTTGTTTGTAAAGAAGATCGGAGCTATGGGCTATGGGCTAAAGGCTGTAAGGCCAAGTAGGGTCAGAGAGGGTCGTTTTTCCTTTTTTTTTAAATGCAGGAGGGATAACAATGTTTTGGCAATTTTAGAAATGACCCTGTAAGGGAAGAAATTGATGTTTAAATTGAGAGCAAAGTTGTGGGAGTCTTTTGTCCATGAGAAGGAACCAGATATAGTTCACAGAACGAGAGCTGCATTTACAGAGGCACATGGGTAGTCCCAGAAAGGTGCAGGTCCTGGTGCGGTTGGAGATGACAGGGACAGAATCCTGGGGAGTCTTTTTTGGATACCCCCGTTTCCCCAGGGGAGCGGAAGTCAGTTGATTGCGAGGGTGGGGAGGAAGTACTGGAGGTTTGAGTGAGTAGAGGTAAGTGACTGTCAGCCTGCAGGACAATCAATGGGCCAGGGGAGGGCCGAGTGACGAGAAGATACTAGCAAAGCCTCTCTCCGGTTTCCGGGAGGTGACTGCCTGTCCCACTTTACCTAACACTCGGGGTCTGCTGGGATATGAACCGTCACTGCTAAAACTAGGACAGTCCTGGGTAAGACTCTGTGGCTGGTCACAACTGGGTCTTAGTCATGAACTGCAAGGAGCTGGCACCTTCGGATTTCCGTAGCCATTAACAGTTGCAGGCATGCAGGGGTAATGAGGGAGATGGGGGAAGAGACACCGAGGTTCTCACTTGCTAAAGAATACAGTGTTCTATATACAGGATGCTGCAGAATAATTAGACTGCACACAGGATAATACAGAACATTATCCAGAAACCGCACTTCTGAGAAGGTACCCCAAAGGGTGGAAAGCAGGGTACGCTGATGTTCAGAGCACTGCTCACAGTCCTATCAGGTGAAGCAACTCAGGTGTTCACTGAGAAATGAGCGGATAAGTAAAAGGCGGTGCTTGCGTACGGTGGATTACATTTCCACCTTCAGATGGAAGGGGCTTCCGACACGGGCCGCAACACGAGTCAGAGCTGAGGGTGTTCTACCCAGGGAAATAAGCTAGACATAGAGAGGGAAAGCAGCACAAGTGTAGGACGAGTCCACGCATGGGTCAGTCAGATTCCCAGAGACAGCGTGGGATGGTGGCTGCCGGGGAGGAGGGTAGAAGAGGAGATTGACACCGGACGAGTGCAGCAGCTGGTTTCTAAATTGAGGAGATCACGGGAAAGGATGGTGAGGACGGCGGTGCCGCAGGGCACGTACTTCCGGCGATGGAGCTGCGTATTTGCAAGAGGTTAGAGAAGTAGACTTTATGTTACACGTGTTTTACCACGAGTTTTAAAAGGATGACAAAGATGGTACTGCAGAGCCAGCACAGTGGCGCCAGGACGTTTTAGGGACTGATACAATGGGTGGGTCCATCTGGTTATGCGACAGGAGGGTTGCGATTCGAGACGGCATTGGAGGTGTGGATCAGGACTCGGGGCCGGAGGTGGCCTTCAGGTAACAAGCACTAACTCAGCTACACGGCCTGCGGAGGCCGGGTCAACACTGGAAGCTTTTGTGAACACTTCATTGTATTTTTATAGGCTCAAGTATGGTTAGTTTTAAGGTTATTAAAATATCTTTTAAGCTACTTTACTTCTGAAAATATAAATTGCTTATTTGTATATTTTTCTTCTTTTATATTACTATATGTTTGCGATACATAATACATTGTGGGGAATTTGTACATAAAGTATTGCACATTAATACTTCTACCCTTCTCCCCTTCCTCCTCTCTCTGTTTTATATCTTTTACTTCTAAATTATTTATACTTTGGGTTTTGTGTAAAAGAAATCACGTCATTTTTAACCTTCCGTCTGATTTCACTTAGGAGTGAATTAAAGTACACCGATTTTCCTACACATGATTCAAGAGTTCCTTCTTTCTGGCTGAGTAGTACTCCATTGCATTTATATATCATACCTTCTTCATCTTTTGATGGGCATACAGGCTGTTTCTAAGATTTAGCTATTATGAGTTGCGCTGCTATAAATATGTGTATGTGTGTATCACTGTAATGTGATGTCTAAGTCTTTCAGGAAGAAACCCTGAAGGGGTATAGCTTGGTCAAATGGAGTCTCTATTTTTTCTGAGGATTCTCCCTACTGATCTCGGCAATGGTTACACTAGTTCACACACCCACCAACAATATAGATTTTCCCCCTCAGCCTCTCTGGCCTCCAAGTTTGTGACACTGGCCATTCTTTAATCTCAGGGCTATTCTGATTTGCATTTCTGTAATGACCAAAGATGCCAAGCACTTTTCTACCTACCCACTTGGCCATGTGTAATTCTCTGAGAAGTGTCCTCTCATCTCCACTGCCCACTTTTTTAACTGGGTCTTTTATTTCGGGAACTCTATTTTGAGTTCTAGGTATGAGTCATCGAAGGAGTGGCCAGAGCTTTTCCCTCTTTCTGCAGGTTTTCTCTTCACTCGGCTAGCCATTTCTATTGCTGTGCAGCTCCTGAACTTGATGCCCTCCTGTATGTTGGTGACTGGTTTTATTTCTTATGCAGCTGGGATTGTATTCAGGAAGGCTTTGCCTGGGCCTATGTCTTTAAGAATCTAACTTTTTTCTTCCAGCAGATTGTTTTTATACATGTTCTTTGATTTATTTTGATCTTCATGCAGGCTGAGGAATATGAGGCTTGGCTTAATTTACAGGTGTATACCTAAGTTTTCCCAGCACTATTTGTTAAAGAGCCTATCTTTTCCCCTTGGTATGTTTTGGACTCTTTGTCAAAGATCAGGTTGCTGAAGGTGCCTGGGGTTATGTCTGCACTCTCTCTTCTGTTCCATTGATCCAAGTGTCTGTTTCTGTGCCAATACTAAGCTCCTTTTATCACTGTAGCTTTTAATATAACTTGAAATCTGGGATTGTGATATCGCCTGCTTTGCTTTTGTTGCCCAAGAGTGCTTTTGCTATTCTGGGTGACTTCTGGTTCCATATATATTTTTAAGAGTTTTTTTAGTTATGTGAAGAAGGCTTTTTGTATTTTGATTGAGATTGCTTTAAATCTATATACCATTTTTGGTCATATGACTATTTTGATAATATTGGTTGTACTATCCAGCCCCAGAGAATGAATGACTTTCCATTTTCTGATGCCTTCTTCAATCTTTTTTTTTTTTTTCAGAGTACTGTAGTTTTTGTTATAGAAGTCTTTTACTTCCTCAGTTAGGTTAATTTCTATGTAATTTTTTGAGTCTACTTTAAATGGGCTTGTTTCCCTGATTTCTTTCTCAATGACTCCATTGTTGATATACAGGAAGACTACTGATATTCTGTGTATTGCTTTTTGTATCCTGATACTTTGATGAATTTCCTTATGAGTCCTAGGAGTTTTTGATGGAACTACAAAGAGGATAATGTCATCTGTGAATAAAGATAGTTTGACCTCTTCCTTTCCAATACATATCCTATAAATGACTCATTTTTAAAAGCAGCATTCCTATGACCAATCCCTCCATGTCTTAGTCCTTTAGAATGTTGCATACTTCTTCCTTACTCAGTACTCAAAGTCTTGCCCTTGCTCTCTGTCTTGTGTCTGCCAGGATGAACCTCAGGGTCTCCTTTACCTCTGTGTGTGATGCCTGACCCGGAGGCCCCAGCCCCAGGGTCCTCCGCACCTCCAGCTCTGACCCACACCAGGCTCTCGGTATCCCTGCTTCAGGACTCATCTGTCTCCCAACTTCCCCAAGCACCAAACCCCTGCCCAGACTCATTGAGATTCGCAGTATTTCAAGAGAAAAAACAGCAATGCCTTCAACTTCCACAGCTAATAAAGGAATCAAGAAGAACATAACAGATATCAAAATGAAGCTGACATTTCCAAACATTGCCTAGCTGATTCTTGGTACAATATTTTTGTAGACTTCAGGAGCTGGTTTTATGTTACCCTCTTAAGTGAATGAATTTCAAATATAAAACAAACAGCTCTGTTCCTTTTAACAGTCTGCTTCTGAAACACAATCTGGTCATATATTTCTGTTAGTTGACAAAGTGGACAATTGCTTGCATTGTATTTCATGCTCAGACTTCAATTCTTCAAATGAAACATATTTTTTGAGCAGTTTAAAATTCCTACACTTAGAGGAATAATTGGAACATATTTCTATTTAACCCAAGCGGATAAAGGCAGTAGAGGAATCAGATTAAAGAAATGACTGTAGCATACATTAAAAAAAAAAAACTAATTGTAGCTTCTATGTTAGAACACAGGAAAGTAAGTCTTATAGTGCATTTCCTTTATTTATAATCATCACAGGCATTCAACTGGCCACTGCTCTGGTCATGGACTGAAAAATTACATAATGAGCCTGATTTTGTGTGTGCCACGATCCAGATGGGTCATAGTATCAAAACCAGGCCATCTGAAACCATACAATGCAACTAAAAAATTCCTGACTGACCTTCACATTATGAACAGATTTCTTTTGCTTCTCAGCATGATTTTCAGGGACTTTCACTACCTTGGCAACTTGCAATATTGATTAAATCAGAGTCCTATTCAAGTCTCGAGTGAAATATCAAGTTGGGATTTGTTTTAAAGGTCAAGGTACAAGTTTCACCTCAGAATATTTCATAAAGAAATTAAAGTGATTCCTCTTATTCACCTCTACCAATCTTAGGCGTGTCTAAGAGGGTCCGAGGTTTTGGGACATTCTGGGACTGAGGGAGATAGGAGCCTTTACAGGGCCAGTGTCCACTGGGAATATCTTGGGATGGCCACGTAGAGAGAGCAAGAAAGTGTGACACTTGGAAGATGAGTGATCAGGAAAGGAACAGCTAGGAACCAAGTACTGAGAGCTTCCAAGAACTTCTCTCTCTCTTCTTCCCATTAAGAGATCTTGTAGTTAAGAGTCCAACCAGAGACAGAACAGAGCAGAACAGAACCACTACCACCGACTAAATGGGGAGAGCTGAACACAAAGAGCTCATAGATGGCTTCAGTAATCCTAGACTGGCTAATAAAGAGCACTAACAGACACCAGAATGGTGGAGATAAGATGTCATCATCCTGGGGCCGAGGCGATGCCCCAGAAAAGGCTCCCTAGACTTTGGAGAGATGCAGTCATGGTTCTGTGGTGCTGCTCTAGAGGGATTTGCAGGAAATCTTGCCTGTAGAGCTCATGGAAGGCTGTCCTTAGGGGTGCTGTGCCTAAGAACCCTGTGGGCTGTAGAAACCTGGGGAAGCCAACAAGGAGGGGAAGCCCACGAGGGGGAGAAGCCACTCCTGCCGGCTGGCACTGTCTGGATGACACTTGTGGTAGGGTGCCCGTCAGCTGTTCATGGGAACATCTGTCACCAGCAAGCTTTCAGGAGAGTGGCTGGCATGCTGGTCATAGTAAAGCACCCCAGCATTAATGTTCCACTGCAAGGTTCCTCTGATCTCACAGACAGGGTTCACAGATGGGGTCCACTTGCTGCTGGCCCCCAGACACAGGGACAAGAACTGCATGCTCTGCTGAAGGCCAGTGAGGTGAGGAGAGAATGAGAGAGAGAGAGAGAGAGAACTCTTCTGGACCCCTCGACCCACAGGACCCAACCCCGGGCCAGCCAGCAATGGAACCATAGTGGCAGAACTGGGCTGCAGGACTGAACACGAAGGAAATGTATTTGAGGAACTGAAAGACGATAAACCTGAGACTCACACTGCACTCCAGATGTTTCCCCCTTATCCCTCTGTCCCCACACGCAGGTGATCCTGTGCCCCTTGCTTCCTGGACAATTTCTGTTTAAGCAGAAGCGTTTTCTGCAGGGTGCCCTCTTTTGTGTTTCGAGCCTACTACGAGAGTCAAAGTCTCTTAATGAAGGAAAAGACTGAGAGCACAGAATCCACACTGCACGTAAAACAATTACAGCTCTGTGCCAGGTGTCACTGGGCTGGACAAACCCTCGCAATGGTAACCAGAGATTGACCTGAGGCTTCGCAAGAGAACAGCAAGAAACCAATTTAGAAAAGCAATAATGAAACGGATGGTGGCAACCCACGCCTATTCACAGGGAATTACCTTAAATATATTTGCCGGTTTCGTTTCCTGGAGTGTTTCTTTTGCAATTACATGGAGGCCTCTAAGGAACCCTAGTTTCTTCATCAGCTCTTTCAAATTAATTTGTAGAAGACAAGCCAAATAGTTATTTAGGTCAACATAGCTTTCATATGTATTTATTTTCTGTATTTCTTAACAATGAAAGAAAAGGCGCTTAGTTTCACCACAGCAAAACTGAAATCATTCCTTTTCAATAGGCTTCTAGTCCCTTGAAATCAAACCTGAACCTACACTTCACCAACCTGGGTAAGAGGCTTCTTTGGTGGATTTTTCAGTTTGTTATTTTCTGAACTGAAGGCCTCTCCTGTCTCTTCCTGACTCCAGCACATCATGTGCACTGGGAGTCACTCGTCAGGAAGAAAATGCAGGCGGGCGCCTGCCACAGTGGCAGCTGCAGGCTTAGCACTGCCAGCCAAACCCCCAGGAAAGAATCGGAAGAGCTGGAGCTGACCGGTGTCTGAGAAATGCGATTATCTGGCCCATACTCAGTGATTCATTTGCCCTTTCTCTCTTCTTAATTCTCAGAGAGGACAAATACTCCAGATCAAGACGGAGAAGGTTTTTCCTCTTTACATAGGGATTTTGAATACTTCCTTTTGATTGTTGGTAACACATATTATATCATATATTATAATCATTGTGGAGAATTGGTACCTCTACTTATCACATCTTAATTCCTTTTTACACACACTTCCTCTCCCCTACCATTTCTTGGTCCCTTTCCCATTAGTAATCTAGCTCTTTTATGGCTTGTATCTAGATGTCCCCACAAAGCCTCATAAAGTCATAGGTGGGACTTTTTGGAGGTGGCTGAAGTTCGAGGTGCTTGGGATTGATTCGTGATGCAATGCTAGGATTGTAGCTACCTCAGCCTAAGCGTAGGTAGCCTAGCTACGATATAAGGGATAGAAAGAGGGTCACTGCTTCTCAGTTGTTGCTTCCTTGCTACTTCACTGCTTTGCTGTCTTCCTGTCTTCTGTCAGCCTTGAACCTTTTATCCTTTGTGATGCCCCCTCTGGCATGGCACCCTGTCTTGGAGCCTTGAACTAAAACCTCTACAAACTGTGAGCTAAATAAACCTTTTGTCCTTTAACTTTGGGTGTCGGGTTTTACCTCAGTGACAAGAAATAAGATACTTCCCATTTCCTACTTTTTATGTTGTTCTTTATTTATACTTCGGGTTTTTCATATAGGAGAAATCGTGACATTTTAGCTTGTGTCAGATTTATTTCATTTACCATTATATTCCTAAGGTATACAGCATCTTTCACTCATGAAATAGGACCCAAGAGGGAACTAGTCTAAATGATTGGCAAGTAGCAAACCACTAGTGGCAGTCTTTATATACAGAACCAGGGTAAATCTTGTCTGTTACATAGTTTACCAGAAGAATCACTGACAAACAGTAAATGATATTTTTTCTGGATTTTTGTCACATCAAAAATTTTAAATTTGTGATGATTTTTTAATTATATATCCACTTATTAAGAGAAAATATGGATTAAGTATACTCATAAAACCAAAACATCATTTTTTTCACTGCATAAGTGAATATAAAAGCATAATAGAAAGTTCATAATAAGGGAGGGAGGCTTTAGGGATGTAAGAGGGACATCAACTATAGTAGGACACAGAAGAGAAAAGAGTTATAGGAAATTTTTTTCTTTGGGGCCATTACAGAAAGGAAAATATAATCAGCCCTAGAGTTTAAATAAATACACAGGGGATCTCAGGGTTTTGACACCAAAATCACTGAAAAAAAAAAGGAATAAGTCTTTCATGCTTGTTAAACTCACATAGGGAAATAATGCATTTAGCAAAGCCTAGAATCATGGATATCCCTTGGGCTAGCACTGTCCCTGTTGTCCCTCGAGAACTTCACAGAGAAGATAACCTAATGACATGCTCCTCCCGAGATTTTAAAAGCTACTTGTGAGGCTTTTGATATCATCATTATTATTGTTATTTAATTATACTTGTTCTTTAGCATAGGATGACAGGATGGCTTCAGGGACTAATGAGCAGCCAAATTATTTTGAAGATCTCCTGGTACAAATATGCAAAGGCTGGTTGGGGCCAAAGCCAATTGTGAGTGGACAGTTGGCCAAAATTTCACTGTGTTGATATTTTCCCTCGACTCATGGCTGAGAGAGGAAGGACTTTCTGCCTTACAAGCTACCTCTTCCCGGTCCTTCTCTCTTCCTCTTCCATAATTACCTGTGTTCCCTAGCTGCCTCTGATTTTATTTCGTTGCTGAAGTCCCGCAGTGCTCTCATTACTTGTGCCATGAAACTTGAGCACTTAGCAGAGTCGGTTACAGCACATCCAGTACCAGGAGAGAGTGCAGAATCAGAAAAGCACTGCATCAGCTTCTTCCACTGCATAACTCGCTGACCCAAAGGGACTTCAGCTCACTGGGAGCCTTTATTAACTCAGGCCACAGAGCACCACTTCATAAATTACTATTTCTTCACAATAAGCTTCTCTCTTCAGTCGCAATTTCTTTGGCTGGTAGTGGTGACTGCTTGCAATCTCCAGACAAGTGAGAAAGTAGGGCAATGGTAGAGAAAGAACAGAAGCAGGATCCAGAGCTTGAAATAGTTTTAGGACTATTGCTGACTGCGAAGCACGGCCTAATGCATGGAGTAATGTCAGATGTTTCATCCATCCATCCATCTGCTCACCCAGATGGCAGAACGAATATTCTATAAAAACACAAAACAAAACAAAACAAAAAAACCCACCACTTGGACATTATGTAGGGAAAGTTATAAGATGAAATGTATAAGGGATTTGCACAATTCCTAAATTTAGGAGTAAAAATTTAATCATACAATTGCAGAATACAAGATCCCTGCCTTCAGTACTTTTGTACAAGCATGAAAGACAACAGGTAATTAAAAACTCAAAATCAGCCCGTAGCTGCAAAAGACATTCTGCAACCATGTGAACAGAATTAGAATGTCCGAATAACTGGTGTGGAAAGGTCCTGTTTTCCTAGCCGGTGTTTGGCTCACATCAGATCACACATGGACGCAGAAAATTGTACACCGGAGCTCCTTTCCCACCTTGGTCCTAAGGTGGTTGGCAGGTGATGCTCAGAGCTGCTGCTGACCACTCTGCAGGGATATGGAGATGACTTCGTGCAACTTTAAATATCAAAGATGGCAATTGTAGGGATAGGATATGATTATTCTATGTTTGAAATATCTACATCTGGAATCTATACTTTTACGGACATGTGCTTAGTACTTCAAATGAAAATATTCACCAGGGGGCTTTGCTAATTAAAGAATGTTAGAAATATTTTTTTTTGTTGGTGAAATAAGTGACCTTTTGGACAGGTACTGGTTAACAACATGTTCCTTGCTTTGAGATTTACCATCTGCTATTGCAATTGTATATGTGCATTTGTGTTTGTGAAAGATAACAGTATTTATTCCTCAATTGCTGTTTGCTGAATGACTAAATTATTTTATAGCAACCTGAAACAGGGATGGGCATCTCATTATTAGTAGTATTGACACTACAGGTCCAATTGTGTGTCAGAAAACTAAATCTGTTTTCTAATCATGCAGATAAACAAGGAAAGTGTCACAATGGATGCTTCAATAAGCCAGGGTAATATAAAACTTTCATTATAAGTACAAAGTAAAAAATTACAAAGTACACAGTCAAAAATTACAATGCACTCAGAGTATTCTATCACTCTGAGATTGTTATCAATCACCACAACTGAGTGTTCCCACTCAAGGAATTACAATTGAGCAATCTAGAATAAATTAAAATATAAGTATTTTTAAATGTGTAGTGATAAAAATGGAATATATAATGATATTTTTAAAAAAGGCATGAAAGAGAAATTTCAGAAATAAAAAGCAGTGATTAAAATAAAAACAGCTATAGATGGGCTAAATAGTACATTAATTTTGTAGGAAAGAGAATTAGGAAAATGCAAAACTAGAAGAAATAAGGGTAAAGCAGAAACAAATGCAGAATATATAAAGACATATTTATTAGCTATATAACAAAATAATGATGCTTAAACTCTGGGCCCTTTGTTTACATGCACCTTGCCCAACAATTGGTGCCTTCTTAGCGAGGTGTTCATGTGGCCATAAGTCTCCACAAAATTTGCCAAAGTGAGATTGTTAGTTGCTCAATCCCTCCATTTCACTTGGACTCTGTCATAATTTCATGTTGGGTAGCACTAGAGTGGCCTTGTTCTTTTTTTTCCCCCAATTCACTTGGGGGTATTCTGATCTGTGTTTGAAGAGGACATAGTTAGTTTGTAATTTGCCTGTATGGTTCCGTCACTGCAGTCATCCTCACTCAGGAGTCCTTTCTATAGGGGGCGACTACTTATATCCCTTACTGTGCCAAGATGTCTAGCATTTTGAAAGGCAAGGCGTGAGGTCATTTCCTAACAGCAAAATATCCTACAGCACCTGGCACTGAGACAGTAAGGAGAATAAGCAAGGGTGCACATGTATGGCGTCGGAAGGAGCCCTTATAGTTTACAGGCAAAAACCTTCCTAGAGGCTTTCCTGATATTTGGCAATAAAAATCCTAAAGTCTTAAAGATACAGGGAACAATGTGTTGTGGTACTAAAGGGAACTTCAAAACAATTATTAACAATAAGAACCAAGCTAGGGGAGAAACTGAAATATCTTTTTATCTTTCAGTAGTAAAAGATATTATATAGGCCAGGGATTTAGCTCAGTGGTTCTGGTGCCTGCCTCACAAATGCAAGGACCCGAGTTCCATCCCTGGTACAAAAAAAAAAAAAAAAAAAAAAAAAAAATTATTGTCAGCAATAAATATTTACTTTTCAAAAATATCCTGAGGAGACTGGAAACAATACAGGCAAATCTCTCTGGTGCTGTTTTTTCATTTAGAGATGACAAAAAGTCTAGAGAAAAAGTGACAGTTTTAAGGGCTTTAAAAATATCTAATGCTTTAGGTTTGAAATTGGCAGCA
>NW_022900926.1:10078040-10141743 GCF_012274545.1 Fukomys damarensis | reverse complement strand
AAAAAAAAAAAAAAAAAAAGATACTACATTATTGTCAGAGAATATGTATCCAAATATAAAGGAGAAAAATATCTGAAGGTGTTACAGCAATATATCTATGATAGCTTTTAGAATGTATCGTGTTTCAAGTATTTGTTTTATTTCAATTTATAACTTGTATGATTCATTTTTCTGTCAAGATATTCAAATAAATATCTAATTTTCTATTCATACTTTTTCATTCTCTTTAGAGACCACAGATTGTATAAACTACAGTCTCCCCAAGTCCTCGATCTCTCCTGGAAGTATGAAAGACAGGTTGGCTCATAGAAGATAAAAATGAGAAGCTTCAATTTAAGTAAAATTCAAGTGAAGAGAATTTGGAAGAGATGATATTCAAAGAGATGTTAGAAAATGCTCTGAATTGCAAGAAGCCCAGAGTCTTAAACTGAAAAAAACAAAACAACAACAAAAAAACCACTTGAATTCTGAATGACACAAAGTCAAATCTTTAAAATAATTGTAGTAAAGGTACACATCATCATGATAAGCAAAGTCATGAAAACTATCTGAGAGAAAAGAAAGAAATCCTACAAAGATACCAGTGCAAATAGACTTCTCATTACTGACAATACACAAAGACCCTGGAATCCTGTCTGCCGACTTCTGAGGGAAAGGCCCTCAGCATTCTATATGCAAACTGAATCCTGAAGCTAAAGAAACACATCTCCGTAAGTTACCAAGAGGTTTACCCCAACAAAATTATCTACTTAACTAATATTGCTGATCCAGAAAATCAAACAGAATCCAGACAGAGGTGGAACCTTAGTACCTATGGTAAGAAAAAAATTTCAAACCAAAGTAAATACCGTCGGTGAAATCAGCAACCACTTCATCCACATTTCTAGTTGCACTGCTGTGGCTGCCTCAGTGCCCTGAATTGATTCTAAACTTTTACCCTTGGGGAAGAGCTGGGAGCTGCACTGTGCTAGATCTGGTCAGGTGGATAAGAACGCACCATCCTTTTATAAGCCTGCCTTCCCACTGGCTCATTCTGGGCAGCAGCGTGCACTGCATTTTTAATCACACCTTGTAAAGATAAGAACACCTCCAGAACTGCTTCCAAAAATGGCAACACCCACGGGATAAATGTGCTCCTGAAGAGGGGGTGTGTCTTAAGGGAGATGGATGGAATGTGTCTTCAACAGCAATACACTCAAACATTTGCTGTATGTTTTGATCACACCTCAGATTCTGCTTCTGGTGGTTGGTTACCCATCCAGACTTTTCCTGCCTTTGGTCACTGTAGGTTTCCTAAGAAGAGAGCCCCGGCTAGAGATGCAGTAGAGGTTTTCTTCTAACAGCTCGCCTTGCAGAGGTGCCCATAGTTCAGCTGACCAAATGCAGCCACCTCATTTTGAAGGACCCTTCTAATCTGTGTGTGTGATGTGGGGTGGAGGCACAGAGAGGATTGTGGCTTGTACAAATGCTTTTGTTCAGCTTTATCTTTTGTCTGCAATAGTCGATTAGATTATCTAGTTTTTATTTTGATGTTCCATATTATATTTATTTTTTTATTTTGAGACTGGGTCTCATGAAGTCACTAAGTTGCCTAGGCTGGAATCCTACTTGTGATCTTCCTGTCTCAGCGTCCTAGAATGCTAGGGTTACAGGCATGTGCTCTTATATCTGGCTCATCTTGTTTTATTCTACTTTATTAATCTATAAAGCTTTATATTCCTTTATATTGATCAATGCAGCATACTTTATCTTAATTGAATTATGCAAGTCCTGGGAATCTGGAAATATTCTTTTTACAAGTCTAAGGATTCAGCACAGAGTGTCTATGTAAGAATGTGGATGTAATTTCACTATTTTATTATCTCTCAGACTTTGGAGCTGCATATTTCTGATACGCAGCATCTTTTACAGAGCAGTGTGAGCTTCTTCAGTGGGCCACACCTTTTGTCAGAGTCCTGTGGGCACAGGCATGTACAAGAAGTTTAATGTTCTTATTTCATTGTATTCAATGGGAGAAAGAAGTTTACCTGCAAAGCCCCGTGATGACACCCTTTACAGGGACATGGGGACAGCTGTATCCTCTCCCCATGGTCTGTTTGACTCCTCATTTTCCATTCATGGCTTAAGGCATTCCCTCTCTTCCTTCTCCATAAGATGGAACTGGCTAAGGTCTTCACGTTGTCTCCCACAGGACAGTCTTCTACCTTTAACAACACCCCTTTAACACGCACTTCTTAAATCAACATAGTAAAAATGGCCATGCTTCCAAAACTGCTATTCACATTCAATGCAATCCTGACTGAAAGCCCAACAGCATATTTCACAGAACTAGAGAAAACAATTCAAAACTTCATTTGGAACTGGAAGAGACATAGAATATCAAAAGCAATGCTAGACAACAAAGATAAGGTGGAGGTATCACAATCCCCCACTTGAAACTATACTACAAAGGTACTGTGATAATAACAGTATGGTGCTGGCAAAGAAACAGACCTGAGGATCAGTGGAACAGATGAGAAGGTACAGAAATTACTCCAGACACACTCAACCATCTAATATTTGACAAAGGAGCCACACACCCTCACTGGAGGAAAGATAGCCTCGTTAATAAATGGTGTTGGAAAATATGAATTCCAACCTGCCAAAGATTAAAACTAGACACATATATCTTTCGCCATGCACTAAACTGAAATCAAAGTGGATCAAAGATTTAAATATTAAAACAGAAACAATAAATCTGCTGGAAGAGAGGCTAGGTAGAAATCTTGAAGATATTGGCATAGGAAAAGACTTCATGAACAAAACCTCAGTTGCATGTGAACGAGCACAAAGAATCAACAAGTGGGATCTCATCCTATTAAACAGCTTTTGCATAGCAAGAGAAACCACCAACAGAGTGAAGAATCAACCCCCAATGTGGGGAAAAATTTTTACCAGCTGCTCCTCAGACAAAAGTTTATTATCTAGAATATATAAAGAATTTTAAAAATCAGACCCGCCCAAATATAAAACCCAATTCAAAAATGGGCATTTGAAAATGAACAGACATATTTCAGACAAAGAAGCAAAAGCAGCAAATAAACATATGAAAAATGTTCAACATCACTGGGCATTCGAGAGATGCAAATAAAAGCAAGAGTGAGATTCCACTTCACTCCAGAAGGAATGGCTGCTAGCAATAAATCAACCAATAACAAATGCTGGTGGGGCTGTGGGGAGAAAGGAACCCTTTTCTATTGGTGGGAGTGCAGACTGGTGCTACCACTGTGGAGATCAAAGAACTATATGGTTAGAAGTCCCATTTGACCCATCTACTCCCCTGCTGGGTATCTTTCCAAAAGAATTAAAAGCATCACACCACAGTGATATATGGCATCTTTTTAAAATCTAACCTCTGTAAGTGTGGTGGTTCTTCAGTCCTGCTCCTGAAGCAATCTTTTCTTTCCTCACCTTCCTGAAGATAGCTGACTAATTTCCGTGAACTCTTGGGTCCTTGCTTCTAAAATTCATATCTCCTGCCCGATTTCATTGTCAGATTCAGGCATCCAAGTCTCTGCTTGACATGGTCACATGCACTTTGTATCTCCAGATTCATCACATTTGAAAAGACACAGAAGGTATTTCCTTCATCCACCACAGGTCAACTATTCAATTCTGTTTGTCCTATGTTTCTTGCTGGCAGAATCCTGACTTTTAATAGACATTTTTAAAAGAACAACTAGGTTTCTGGACAAATCGAGCAGAAAGTCCCCATATACTGCTTCCACCCACACCTGACTTCCTGTTAACTCCTTTCATTAGTGTGGTAATAACTGATTTTAAAGATTTCAGAAATTGATGAACAAATGTTAATCGTTGTTAACTGAAGTCCATAGTTTCCATTATGGTTCTCTTCGTATTGAGGAGTGGACACTGCCCAATGCATAATGTCATGCATGTACTATTTGAGTTTTTATTATTATTATTTTACTATTTGAGTTTTAGAAAGAACACTCCTCAGCCCTGCAAATCTCCACTTCCTCATGTTTCCTTCTCCTCCTCCTGCCCTGACCTACTGGAAACCACCAATCATTTCAGTACCTCCATAAATTTTCTAAAATGTCTCATCGATGGGCTTACTGCTGCGTTCCCTTAGTAATGAGCTCCTAAGATTCCCTCCTTTCCTCTTCATGGATTGACCATTTCTTGTTATCATCAAATAATATTTTGTTGTATGGATATAACACCTTTAATCCCTTTCCCTATTGAAGGGCAACTTGGTTGCTTCCAATTTTTTGGCAATTAAAATACAGCTTCTCCACATGTCCTTGTGTGTGTCTTTAAGAGGGGACAGGTTTTCAATACATTTGGGTAAGCCCTGCTCTTATGAATTTGTATCTTTCTGAGACAGTCTGGCAAGAGGACTCTGTCTCTAGTTTCAGGAAAAATAATCTGGCTTGATACAAGAAAATATGGAGGTCCCTTTCTTCTTGCACATAGTTGGTTGTGTGGTTATGTCTACTCGTAAGGCTTGAGTAGGGACTTCTGCAAAACTTCCTGAATGTCCTCTTTGGTCCTGGGAAAGAGACACACTGTGTGCTGATGCAGTAACCTGCTGTAGTCAGGACCTCGAGCACAGACCCCTTGGGAAGTGTAGGGCTCAGAGGCCCACAGAGGAAGCAGCGTAGAGGGCCACAGTCCAGCTCCTCCCCTTATGTACTCCTCTGTCATTTAGCAATAAATTAAGTCCAGACTTCCTGTTAGCCAGAGCATCCTATTCATTTGCTTCACTCATTTTTCACTTTTCCGTATTTTTATAAATGATATCACTACCTATATGGACACTCTAAGCAAAAATTTACAAACGGCCTTTGAAATTTACTTTCGGTGCACTCAGGCACCCCACATGCCTAATCCATCTAAAAGTCCACCTGATCCAAAATATCCTTTAAGGTGTCCCCTTTTATAAACACAGTCTACACCAGACCACTATTATCACTTTACCAGAAGTGCTGAGCAATCTCCTTCTATTCCTATGTCTCCCAAAATGGTTTCCAGAGAACAGCAACAGAAACTGAATCAGACGGACTTCTCGCTGCTTCTGAAGCTAAGTCCACCTCCATGGCCTGTAGCACTGACTGATGGGCCCTGTTCCTCTGTCAAACCCAGCTCACACCACCCTTCTGCTGGTGTATTTTCCTCCAGCCACAACACTCCCAGATGTCCACTTGTCCTGTCTCTGTGCGCACATTCCAGTCCCGCCTGAACCACCTTCTCACAGAAGTGGCCCAGGGTTTCCCACACATGCTTGTAATTCCTACAAAATCAGGTCTTTCTCATTTGGTTTCCTCATAAGGATCACCTGCCCAGAACAGCGTTCCCTGAGCACTTATCTTAATATTGGTTTCCCCCGCTCCTAGTTTAGTTCCTTGCTTCCTTTTTTCCACTTATTACAAGGTTTCAGTTCAGTGACTGCTTTCCTTTGCCCACTGAAAGGAGAAGAGGGGAGAGGAGGGATTTTGTTTGTATTAACTGGGTGGGGTTGAGTGCTGTGTATGTGTGGGCTGCATTCTCAAGGGTCACTCAAACACATGTGTTGGACGGAAGACGAGCAATAACTTCTTTTTCTTACTTTTAATCACCAAATCTATCACCACATGGCACTTATCAAGATTAGTTCTTTTAATAAATGCGTGGTGCCGAGTAGAAAGGCAGAGAAAAAGGGGAAAGAAAGTGAAAGGCTTGAAGAGGCATTTTATAATTTATCAGTTTAGAATTAACTGCAATCACTTTTGAGCATCATCTGATCTAGAAAGCTCAAAGGTCTTACAACTTTTTTAGTTTTAGAATTTCCATTCCAGTGGGAAAATAGTTGAGTTGGGTAAGGTTGACCACAGATACAGCCATCCTATTCCAATTGAGTACCCTTACAAAGTGTTTGAAAGTAATGAAAGGTCACAAAGCTTGCTTTTCACTCTTGAGAGATCCTTAAAAAATTCATATCTTACTGCCACAAGGAAAAGTTAACCTCAATAGTGTTTCAGAAACACATTAGACTGAATCAATTATAGGCCTTCCATTAAGAAAATTAGATTTTTTTGTTCATATTTTGCACTATATGGACTACAATAAACACACAAACCAAACATTTTGAATAGACATTTACCCTTTAAATTACGGCGCAATTTAGATTGATTTATCAGGCAGCTGAAGTTGTTTAGAAACAGGGAGAGAGAGAAGATTTTAAAAAACTCATCATCATTTAATTAATGACTAAATATTTTTCAGCTGTGGTGATAAAGCTTTCATTTCAAGGCCAGCACTTAGTTGAGAAATTCATTTATCATCTGTCTTTCTGGCAGGATTAAAAGAGACACCACATAATTCTTACTACCTCTTTGGCACTAGCAAAAATTTCTACTTTCAACACATCAGTTCATTATTTAAAAATATGTTTCTGCGGTTGCATATTTCATATCAAAAGGATGCTTTCATCAGACTACTTACTGTGGGAGTCCAGGCTTCGGGCTTTCTGGTTCGACTTCGCTTCCCGCGCCTTCCCAAGGTCCTTATAGCCGA
Source organism: Fukomys damarensis (assembly GCF_012274545.1). Taxonomy (NCBI): domain Eukaryota; kingdom Metazoa; phylum Chordata; class Mammalia; order Rodentia; family Bathyergidae; genus Fukomys; species Fukomys damarensis. The sequence continues at coordinate 10,135,185 of NW_022900926.1, read as the reverse complement.
GTTCAAGGCCACCAGGGGCTCGCAGCCTCTCCTGATGGTCCCAGAACTCCTTTCTAGCCTTTGTAGGCTCGTGAGTCTGTCACTTAAAGTTTGTTGAGGTGTTCCATCTCGCTGTGGTGCTGCAGTCCAATGACTTCTTGGGTCCCTGTGGAGCGATCCTTCCTCCCCCCGGGTCACCTCCATCTCTAGGCCTTGGGGAGCGACAGGCACAGCTCAGTTTGGACCACCTGACCCTTCCAAGGTGATGCTGAGTAGTGCCCAGCTTCGTGCTGCCTTTCTAGGGAAGCTCAAATTTGGGCTGTGAGCAGCTGCCCTTTCTCCTAGTCCCCGGGAAAAATAAGCAGCACCAGCAGAAGCTGTTTACATCAGCTCAGTGGGGAGCTGCGGCGGCGCCTAAGGGTTTTCAGTTGTGGACTCGGCCTGGCTATGAGCTGAGCTCGGGCTTTTCTTTCTTTGGGTTCCACGAAAAGCCCTGAATTTCTGAAAATAAAAAACTCCTGTGTTGCTTTGACTGGCTTGAAAATGTTACTTAAAAACTAAAGAACTGGGGATACTATTATATGCTTATCTCAACACTGTATATTTTATCATTTAAATGAATCCTAAATTGTGGAAAGAAAGGTCAGGAATGATGGCTTTTACCTCTCTTCTCCTTCTTCATGGGAACTCTGCTGGGCTCGGTTACTAACTCTTCAAGTGCCATTTGAAGAGAATTTAAAGTCTAAAACACTTATGGCTTCACTTTTCAAGAGTGCTGAACCTAATGAGAATGTTTTAAATGTAAAACTCGTAGCTTCGGGGGGGCCCCCGGTTGGTGACATTGAGCAGAACGCTTGTTTCATCATTGTTGTTCCGTATCTGAGCGGGGGCTGGCAGGGGCGACATGAGGACGCACCAGGAAACTTCAGGGCATCCGGCGCACAGTTCGAAGTCCCTCAGTCAGGACGGAACGCCATGCCGCCATTGGCCTTCAGGACCAAGAAACCAGCCAAGAGCACGAAGGCAAAAAGGCCAGAGTCACGGGAGGCTTCAGTGAGGTTTGTCTAAGAGATAGCATCTTCCCTGTGCCTTGCAATGTGATCTCTGCCCCAGCTCGCGTCCTGGGTTCCTCTGGACACCTGGGCTCTCTCCACTACGAAATAACAACAGTGCTCTTCTGCGCTCTGTGCACCAGCTCAGGAAGGGGTGCGCCGCTTCAAACAGGCCTCCCCGAAAACTCACCGGTCCTGACCGGCTTGCTTAAGGGCTGGGGCAACCAGGTGTCCTAGGCTGGAAGATGGGTGGGATTCATTTGCTGAACTATGGACACCTATTTCTGAAGTAAGGGTAGTTGGAGGAGGGGTGTGTCTCAAAAGGAACTACAGGGGCCGCCTCCCAGAAATAAGGGGAATAGATTTGGGCCACATGTTGCTTACAGTGAATGCTAGCAAATGTACTTTTCTTTTCTTTTAGAAAGGACTGTATGAAAATCCAACACAAAATGAAATATGTTGTGTTCTCCAAAACGTTCTTATTGTCTGAGCTATTACAACCGTTGCTTAAACGTTCAGTAAAATCTGTGATTTTTAGAAATGGACCTTGAGAAGTATTTTATACTTCATTTAAATGTGGTTTCTACAAATTGCATTCCATCTTTTTTGTGCCTTTTTATTCTTTTATGGAGCTCTATCCTTCAGATTGCTAGGAAATGAGATTTTGGCAGTGTTTTAATTCAAACAAGAACTCTTTTGAATATTATTGTGCCTTATCTTGATGTCTTCAGTTCCTTTTGTATTCTTGCTCAATTATTCCTCCAAGGGCTTTGTTCACTTTACTTTTATCACATCTTTTCTGTGCTTTCTGGAGATGAGCTTCTGGACCGAGGTGAGCCCTTAGTATCTCTTGGGTCTGGGAAATCACAATTGGGGCCCTAGTGCCAAGTCATCCTTTTTAGTGCAAAGGAATTTGGCATCACGGTATCTCCTACACTGACACACTAATCTTATTTGGGTTAGTACATAAATTTTACAAATTTATTATCCTAGGAGTAAATTACTCATTATTCTATTGCTTTCTCTCTTTTAATAAGAGTAAAGAATGAACTGATTCCCTTATTGGTTCCGTTCTTTTGCTTCATTTTCTCACAGTATTATTTTGGATCTGTACTTTACAGAAATGAATATATTTTACATATACTTTACAATACACAGAAGTATAGACAGACAGACATTTTGTGAAATAATCCTCACTCTTTACAGTACACTTCAGTCTTGTTATTCTGTTCTATTCTTTTCCATCCTAGTTTGTTTTACAATTGTTGTTATAATCTTGTAATTTGATCTCATGACCCACTGATGTGTCTTAACGATACAATTGGAAATTGTTACCAAAGCTATAGTTTTCCACTTGCAATTATGTATTCCCATGTTTCCACGATTATGTTCAAGAGGGTTATCAAAATAGCTAATATTTATATCTCCATTAGTAGGGCATTTTACAAAACAAAATAATAATTAAACATTTCCCTTTAATACTGCACAGTTCAGAGTCGACTCAACTACCTAAAAAGAGCACGTGTCTCCACTAATGTAAACCGGGTAAACACGATCATTAGAGGTGCGCTGTTACTCAGCCGAGAGGCTGGACATCTTTACTGTTTTGACTGTTAGGAATAATTTCCCCACCTATGCCTCATAAGAGTCAGGATTTATATTCCTCTGATAAAATACTTCATATGATGTACTATGATTACCTCTAATATGTTAAACAACTGTTGAGAAAACAGAAAATCATGTTGTTTACTTTTTATTTGCTGGAATTAAACTATTTATGATAATACTGTGTTGTCTTTGAGAAGTGCCTATATGTAATAACATAATTCCTCTTTTAATTTTCAAAAAGAAACAAAACAATAAAAATAAATCAGTTGATATTTTAAAGTCCAAATGTATAAGAATTGAAAACATCAGGTCATAAAGTTTAGATTCAGTTTTGATTCCATAGTACTTCATTAATTAAATCAAAATATAATAAACCTTTGGTAAATTAAAATTGAACAGTACAAATAGTTACCTTTTAAAGTTAAGGTGAACACCACCTTTAAAATGCGTGAAATCTAAATTTCCTTCCCTCTGCTGCCTCTCTTTCCTCCCTCTCTCTACCTGTTTGTACAGGAAGAGGTTGGCCGACCTATATTACACCTCCCGAAATACTTATAAACCATCTCTGTTTATTTAAATCCCTCCTTGAAGGTTCTAACGCTGAAAACACTGCAACTAATTGTCAGTGTGGAGCAGAGCACAGTCACACACCACATCCACATTTTGCAGCCTCTGCTTGGTGCTTTGATGTGAACTCACCTTCCATGCTGTGTTTTTTCCTCCCCCTGTGTGTTGTGTCTTTCTCCAGGGCAGGTGACAGCCTCCAGTGCTCCCGGAGGTGCCCTTCGGGCTCCCTGGATGGATTCTCTGAGTCCTGTACACGGTGCTGCCAGTCAGGTCCAAACCTGCCCTCCAAATGTGGGGAAGTCTGTTTAGAGACTGCCTTTGTGATTTTAACACTCAATAGTTTTAATGCAGTTGTAGGTAAGATTGCAGAATCGGTACAATATTAAATACATGAATTATTCTAGATGATCTCAAGTAATATGCTGTTTAAGTTTTTAACTCAGAATCATTGTTTTGTCTTATTTAAGAGTAACGAAATCAGTAAAAAATTGCCACCACGTGCTTGTCACTGTGTGTTACGGACCACGCTCCTGTAAAGTGCGTTTGACTACAAATAATCTATTTCTGACTCCCACATTACTGAATGGTTCAGTTCAGCGTCGTGTGTGTATGTGTGAAGGCCGAAACTGCACTAGAAGGAAAGCGTAATTGCCACAAAATGAAATAAAAAGCAGTAATTCTTTTAAGATTTTCCCTCTAATATTAAAGTTTTTTTTTTTTACTTCTTTAAAGTAATTTCCTAAACAATATTTACTTCAGGAGAAATACAGCGGTGGAAACAGATTTAGGGAGTTGAGAATATTCGATCAGAAATTTAAAAAATTGTGTGAAGTCATGTTTAGTTTTGAATTAATTAACCTGGGTAAGTTCAGCTGGTTGCTCCTTCTTTGTCTCTGTGAAAACATAGTGTTCAAAGTCTAAAAATGTATGGCTCTCAGGCAAATGTGTTGCATACACACGTCCAATTTTATTTAGCTCATTAACTACTAAGGGGAACAATAATACATTAAAACAGGTCTAAAACTTTGCGAAGTTTTACATATGTATATGTTTAATTTCATTAAGAAAGATTAGACGAAGGCTTTCATTTAGACAAACTTTGTTACCTTTGAGGTTTTCCATTCCAGCGGACAGAACTTACATCTGTCCTAGACTAAAATCTGTACATGAATCTTTGCTCCTAGAGTTGTGAAATAACCCAGTCAGTGAGTCAAGCCCAGCGCTACCCTGAAAGAACATCCAGACATATCTTGTGCCTATTTTTTGGTTCTGAATAATTTTCTGATAACTCTGCTCTTAACACACAGGAGAGTGTCAGAGTCCTTAGCAAACTCACTCAGTCCTGTACAGTAACAAGGTACCGATGACGTCCGTATTTGTATGTATAGTGCAGATCTCTTTGCTGAATTCCAACTACACAGCAATGCATTTAAATTCCTAATGCACAGTTTAAATTCAACATGTCTAAAACTAAATCTTGAGCTTTCTTTTCCACAAAAGCCTACACCACCTACTCCACAGGCTCCTGTAATAGCTTTTCTATCCTTTCAGATGAGCACAAGTTATGGGGATCTTATTTCTCACGCTCTATAGCTAATCCTCCAGGAAGCAACAATCTACTTTCCCACAAATCCATATTTAACTTCTCCTCACCTCCGCTGCTTCCAGCTTCTGCTCCGCTAGGTGCCTTCCTATGGAAATCAGGGACGCCAGGGAGACAAAGCAGGACTTTGATGTGTCCAAGAGTGAAGCAGTGTATACAAGCCGGCTCTCAGGTCAATCCATTCTACTGAAGAGTTCAGGAAATGCTGTTCCTGAATGGAACATGGTTTCTTTGATTTATAATTCTGCCCAGGTGTTTCTAATGTCGCACCATTTGAGGAGCAGCCTTGATTGAAATGTGTTGTGAGTATTCGTTTACTATTTTAAAATTCTCGTATTTTTTCTAATCATTACCTAAGGGAAAACACTTTCTCTGATGTGAATGTCCATGTCTGGACAACCTGAAATGCATTGGTGCTTTATCTTTAAAACCTTTTATTTATTTACTTATTTAGAAAGAAACATTTTTCTAGGCCTGCTATAACAAAATACCACAAGCAGAGTGAGGTGAACAACAGAAGTTTATTTTCTTAGAATTCTGGGTGCTGGAAGTCCAAGATCGAGATGTCAGCACAGCTGGTTTCTACTGGAGCCTTCCCTTCCCAGCTTGTAGATGGACACCTTCTCTCTGAGTCTTCAGATAGTTTTCTGTCTATGCCTAGGTCTTCATTTCAGATCAGAGCAGGACCCATCTGCAGCCCTCATTTTGTGGTGATTTGAAGGTCCTATCTCCAAAGACAGCCACTTTCTGAGGGCCTGGAAATTAGGACTTCCACATATGAGTTTCTGGGGACATGGTCATCTCATACAATTCTCCTGTCACAATGTCACAATCCCGTAAGGAACCGGCACAAATGCCGAAGAGTGAATCTGAGCCAGCATCTGGCACCTGCAGATTCTGCAGTAGTGCTGGGCTTCAGGACCCAGCCTGAGCAGGCCTCTGCTCTTGCCCTTTCCCTCCGTGTTTTGATCTCAGTCAAACAGATGAGTAGAGGGCACGTTTGCAACTCTTTCAACCAAACAGAAGCTAAAAGACATTCCAAAATGAGGTAAGACAGTTGTATGGGCAGCTAGACATATTCCTTACAAGTAGTAGTAGTGATATAGGAGAAATACAACTCCCAATGTGCTGGATGTCATATGTGCCAAGTTTATTTCCCCCCAAATTGAAGAAGGAATCCCAAGGAACAACGGAGGTTAAGAGTGGGAACGGTTTATTGAGAGAGAGCTCCTGGGGGACAAGAGGGGTCCCAAACGTGGGTGGCCACAGAGGCCCTTTGTCAGGGGTAATTTATACAGCCAAGTCACAGTGTGGGTACAACGTGGGTCAAACTACAATCAACCTATAGGATTACATGTATAGCCGCTTAGCTAATATCGATCCAACAGAACAGCAAGACACATAGATGGTTAGCATCACTGACCTTGGGTCATCTGTGACTTCTAAAACCGAAAGATTTTTCGAGAAGGGATGGGTCTGGATGCTCTGGTTACCCACTTGTGCGACTGAGGCCTGTCTGGAATCACTGGATCAGGTGGTGCTGATTACTATATAATTTCAAGTTGTTTCTGATCTCTTAGGGAGGCATGCAGGCCTGGGCATTGCATCTTTATCTCGAGGCTTGGCCTTCTTCAGATGAGCCTCCAGCCATGATTCTGATGTCTGTCTTTTTACCATGGACACCCAGTCCCTCTCTGATTGCGTTTTTATTTCTATCTAACTGACCAGCCTATCGTAGTAAGAGGGACTGTACTCTGTACTTGTAAAAATTGACTATGGTGTTTTATTTTCCTGTTGGTCATATTTTTCAATTTTATACATAGACTAATTCAGTAAGTATGCACATGAAATCATGAGTTTTAATTTGTCAGTCGTCTTTACTTTGTTAAGCAGACAATCGAGAAGGGCTTTGTGATTGGGGATAATAGGCTAACTCCAAGGAGGAGGAAATAGTTATGATTTTTTAAAAACTGCTAATTGAAGCTTTAAGTGTCTGCCTGTATTCTTGGTGCTGAAATCGGCTCTCTTCTTTTTCTTTGTCAGTGGTGTTCACAATGGTAACTTTAATAAAAAGTCCCCTCACAAACATTTTTCTTCTGAAGTGCCAAGCACCTTTTTTCTAAAGAAGGAGGCTGACAACCTGGTAGGAGTGGGTGTTTGGAAAATAAAAGGATCCTGTGTATGACTGCTGTGGGTGACAAGAGGTGAGGAAATCATTGAGAAGATAAAGGTTGGGGGAAGAAAACATTTTATCTTGTTTGGGAAAAAGTTAATTTGATTTTAGAAGTAGGAAATTAATTTAAAATATGCTAAAGAAACTTTTCATTTTTGTAAAACTTCCTTATTTCTCCTCTTCAGGTTCAGACAAGCTTTGTTCTTGCCATTTCATGGGCCACTCTGGAGTTGGGTTTTGTGCATGCTGAATTTAGCCCCAACCTGACACAGTAAATTCTCCTTGGGTCCAGGTGCAACTTTCTAGGGAGCACAATGGAAAACGTATGGGGGCTCTGCTCACTCTATCAACTCTCCCCTGGTTCCTTCTAGTCCTTGCTCGTAATTTATGGAGACAAAGGGAGGCCAGAAGTTTTCCGACTTAGTCACACATGGAAATCTTTAGAAAATGCCAGTGCCAGGAATTTTGAGAGATTATAGCTTAATGGGTCTGGGGTGACACTCAGACTTATAGTTTGTTTTTTAAGCATGCAAATCTAGCCAGAGTTAAGAATCAGTGTATTAAGTGATCTCAAAGGCTGCCTCCAACAGCTCCATTCCAAGGTGTTGCCAGCAGGCATTGTCTCCGATACACATATCCATGAAGTACCTTTACTTTCAAATTTATTTATCTTTCTGTGCAGGATCCAAGAAAGAAAGGTGTCAGCTTTTTAATTTAAGACATCTAATAATTTTATTCTTGTTTATCCCACTCGATATCTACAGTAAACTCCTAAACTCATGCCAGGGTTTACTGCAGCAGAAGTAATGATTTCACTTGCAGAAAACATTGGTTCTCAAATGGTTTCATGGCTCAAAGGTTAATAAAAAGACTCACTAGATTCACATTTTTTTATATGTGAGGAAATGGCCAAGATAACTCTAGCAGTAGGATTTTCAGATTACTATAAAAGCTCTTCATCTGGTAGATGATTTTTCTCCTTAAAATATCCTTGATAATATATTGGGATTGCCTGGGAAGGTTCAACAATCCTCAGATCCAGGCTACAGCCTAGTCCAAATTAGAATTACTACTCCAGGAACAAGGTTTTGTTCTTTGTTGTTGTTGTTTTAAATTTCTCAGCAATTTTCTGAAAATCTGAGCCAATGGTAGAATTGCCGGCTCTAGAATAGAATTGTGTGGACAAACTGTGTTGCTTGATGGGTCACTGCTGAAATGCCAGAAGCGTGTTCGCCAGCACTTGGACGGGAGCTAGCACTCTCCTTCCCACAGTGGAGACCACTGACCCAGAAGATCGTCCCTCTTTTACTATAATTTTCATATTGAGGGGCGTCTACCGTTCTTTGAAATGTTCTGAAGTAGTAGCCTATGAACATTTCTTCTCAAGATGGCAAATGAAATGTTTCACTCTTAAATTGATGAACGAAGTCTAGGCCATAGACTGCTTTGGAGATGACTAAAATAACAAAAGACAAAACAGTGAAATTGGAAGATATGAATCTGGCAGGCCAAATTATAACTCAGAGACTTTGTGAAGTGCACCTTTGAAGTTTCTAGTGGACTTTTCCCGGTGAGTAAAAAGACACTTCAGCAGGATTCCTCTCCCTGTGTGCACAGATTGTAAAATCCATTATGAATCTAGACAGCCCAGAGCCTGATACTGTAGTATCAAATGAATGCCTAATTGTCATTCTACATCTTGGTTCTAGTTTCTCCCCAAAGCCTATAAATCATTATCAAACAAGGAAATCAAGTAATTAAGCTCTCTGTCCTGAATCTGATCTATACTATCTGCCTTCAGCATGAAAAGACATTCACTCACATGGCTAGTTAAACTCTCCCATAATGAACTTGGATCAAGGGAATGATTTGCTAATGCTTTTACAAACATAGGGAGTAAGGTAGCTGATTCCTCCCAATCACACATGACAAATCCACTTGTCTTCAGTGGCTTGAACAGAAAGCCAGGGCCAACATACATGGAAAAGAAAGATAAAAGTATTAGTAGGAGTCAGTTTAAAAACAGTTGCCTTCACATATTATGTCTGAGCTCTTTTTTTTTGAGATGACTCCATGGCATACTGAAAACTTAGTAATTTACAAATTCATATCCTTAAAATCACACAAAACAAGCAATTGTTGAAATGAAATAATTGGTTTAATATTCATAAACTTGAGAGAGGTTGAATTAGAATCCAACTGGGATCTGAATTAGCTCCACCTGAACATAGAGCATTCTATATACGTGCACAGATTAGTTTTATCAATATACATAGGTAAGATATATGTATTCTACATGATATGCTTGTTTTCATGCACCCTTTTGGAGTTAAGCTGATTTTTACTAGTTGGCTGGGCATGATACAGGTTGGACACCCTTCAGGTCCAGGGCCTTGGTGAAGTTAATCTCCAGGGGCTTGCCTGTTCCTTTAGTGAGCCTCAAGGACCGAATGCAGCCTCGGAACCCAATGCTGGTGGTCAAGCCAAACTGGTTGAGGCCATCTGAAAAGACAAAGAGAGAGAACCTGATCAGAGCCAAGTGTTCTACGACTGAGCTATACACCTAACCCTGTAGGGCTCAGCTTTGAAATGCTGCTGTAGGAAATGTTAGGAGCGCCTTTTGTAGCCAGCTATTAACTTGAGATTCAGTGGGAATACTGTCTTTGACAAAGTCAGTGATTTTGTTTTTAGCTTTACTAACAGATTTGTAGCAAAATATAAAAATTTTACTGTGAAAAGTAGACACCTCTGGAATGATGAATTTTAATATCAAACAAATACTTTGGTTTTGAATGAACATATTTAAAACTGCAACTTAAACTATAGAGTTGTATTTCATGCAACAAAGCGACCAATCAAATGTTTCAGATGTTGAATTAGAACTTGGGTTTCTGAAAGTGATCTTATCGCTCTCTGGCAGTGAAAACAGAAATCCCAAAATGTTAATTGGCTGGAAGCTCACATAAAATTTTCTTCCTTTTATGGAGAAGACCCATCAGTCAGCAGCCCCATTAGGTGCTAACCAAGACTTCACTCTGAATATCTTGAAGTACACTGTCTCCTTCACAATATAGTGGAGGTTTAATCTGATTGGAGAAGGGAGACTTTTTAAGATCCAGAAGCAACTTTGCCCTCACTACCTCTGTGTCTTCCGCTCTGTCAACCACTGCTGGGTCGTCTACCTTGCACTTGTTTTGTTAAGCAGCATGGCTCTTTATAGACAGGGACAAAAGTTCCTCTTGCCAAAATGATGAAAAGAGCCATGCAATGGTCTGTGTATGACAGTATTTATTAAGAAGCACTGAGCTTCTCCTCCTCTTCCTCCTCCTCTAATCGGCCACTCTTGTTTATGGGTACTTCATGTAGCTCTCTGTGGTTTGTATGCTATACATAATGTACTGCAGAAGGGCTCTGAATACAGATTTATTGCTTGGGTTTCTTGGTAATATAAAGTCTTTATTAACCCAAGGGGGAAATTAGCTACAGTTAACCCACTCATTTCCAGAACTGGAGGAAATAAGTTCCATAATACTTTATGATCCCTCTGGTATATTCATTTTGAAAAATCAGAAAGAACACCACCCCGGCCCTCAATCACTGTTAAATGCTTCATACCCTAAGCAGCTGCATTCATTTCCTCTAGCCTTCTCCTCCCTGTGGAGAAGACCTTGGGGGCTAGCATGGAAAGTTCCATCCCATGTGGTTTGTATAAGGAGTGTACTCATTTCACAGACTGGGAAGTTTTAGGCAAACTTAAAGGAGATTCTAAAGTTAGGGAGCAAGTTTGTGTAAGCAAACATTCTTGGCCGAGTTCATCTACCTATGAATGCTTCACCATCAGCAAAGAAGTTCATGCTGGAGAGCCCCAAATTTACCTGGGAAACCGCCGACAAACACAGGGTCATTGGTGTCGGCCGACGTTGATGCCGGGTTGGGGCTCTGCGCCTCCACCTGGTTCCCATCGACGGTGAGCGCCAGGTGGTGTTTGATCTTGTTGGCAGTGACTTTATGCCACTGTCCGTCACACAGATACCCTGGGGTCCCCACATTGTAGATGGCAGTGAAACGACCGGCGCCATTATCCACATGAAACATAAGCTAGAAAGTAGGAAATTGCAGTCACAGGTGGTTTCATTAGATGACTGTTGTGATGGGCCACATACTAAAAGTTACCAGCTCCCTCAGCCAAGAGATCGGCTGGACTCATTTGAAGTGAACATAACTAGGGTGTATTAAACTAAACTCAAAGGAAAAAATCTTGGCATAAATTAAAATTTAAACCTAATTACTGAGAGTCATGAATTATGTCCTTTGTTTTCAGCTATTGTTGTAGCTAGTTCTGAAAAAAAATCTGAAGTCAGGCAACAAAAAGAAAAGAATGTAATATACACAGCAAGATTCCACCACCAATCCTGGTAGAGCGAACCTTATAAAACTTATAGAAAAAATGTCATTGAAGGTGATTCACTAGCAGTGGGTTATAAACTCTAAGGAATTTTTAAAATTTAAAACTTTTATATTTTAATTGTATTTTTTCCCTTACTGGATTCCATTTTATATCAAGATTGAGAATTACATAAACTACATTTTTTGGGTAACTTTTATGTCACAAGTGCTAAAGATCCATGCCAGAGGCCAGTTAAATCCCTAGCAATGAAGAACTCAGATTAGAAGCCCTCCTATACATGAGAAAAATCTGTTTTTAGTAATATGGAAAGGCTCCTGAAATTTGAGATATCAGAATTCTTTTGAAGCTGATGAAGAAAAGAAACACTAAAATATTAAAAACATTAGTAAATTTGGCAACACACTTGATAAGGCAAAAAAAAAAGAAATAGGGTTTTAAAAAAGCATTAGAAATGCGAGTCGATAAACATTTCACTTATCTTTCACACTTTAATCCTTTCTACACATAGTGCTGTAATATTAGGGAAGAGTGCATGGCAGGATTTTGCATGCACTGGAAGAGAAGTCACAGGACAGAGATAGGCACAGTAACTATGGTTCTAAGAGGATGAAGAAATGAAGCTTCCTTGCAAAGGTGTATGGAAGATTTGACAAAACTGTTCCATGTTGCTTATTTGTTCAAGCCCCCACCCATAAGGTCCTGGAATGTTTTTCTCCACTGTCTTTGAGGACTGAGGAAAAGAGGAGCCAAGGGAAGCATATTTTAGGTCATTATGTAGTTTTTCTTCTTGGAGACAACATCATCTAAAGGGTGGGAACAGGAACAGAGTTGAATGTAATTTCTATTTAATAGTCAAAGGGGGAACTTGTGAAAGCTCTTGGTTTGCCCCCACGTTTTGCATGCTGTACAATGTACACGTAAACAGGTCACTTCACTGCAGGCCACCAATCACGGGGAGACTGGGACTACAGAGGTATTCAGGGCTGGATGATCCACTGCAGGCAAAAACACTTCCATTAATTTGCTTTTGTAAAAAGATGTTTCAATTCTTTTAAATAAAAATTGAGTGACTGATGTTTTACCAGGCCAGCTTGACTTCTGAGAAGCCCAACCCGTTAGCAGAGGCAGCCTCATTACAGAGAACCCGGATCTCTGGAATGAAGAGTTTCACAGACTATGCCTTCACAAAGAGCAGATAAACTATGTACTTACAGCAATGCAACAAGAGCTTAAGACCTGAAACAGGTTAGTCCATTATGGACGACACAAGCGCCTCACTGTAGGATTTATCTATTGAAAGGTTATGTTGGTCCATAAAAATAATTACGATGAAAATACTCACAAACTGAGAAAATCTGAGAGAATGGAAAGATACAATCTAGGTTTTTTTCTTAACCCCTGCCAAGCAAGTCTTCACAATACATTTCTCTACCTATGAAGAACAGTGTCATGGAGAAACCAAAGCTGCGAGTGGCTAGCGCTCACCTGCCCATCAATCATCTCGATGCCCAACCCGTCCATTTTCTGACTGCTGATTCCCAGAAGGACCCCTGTGCTTCTAGTGGTCCGGAATTCAAATTCAATCAGAAGGTCCAATCCTACTTTGAATCCACCAACTGTAAAAGGAAGATTGTTTTCAAAAATGTAGATTAGAGTATAGCAATTACTAATTTAAAACTGCAAGGCAATGGCTGTGTTAGATTTCAATTCATGCTGTCCCATGCTGATGGAAAGTGCACTTTCCAGAAACCCAAAGGCCTACACTTCCGCCTCAGGTTCAGAAACACACACTGCAGCTGAACTGCTTATTTGCTCGGCTCCTTTCCCTTCGAGACCACAAACTCTGTGAGGGCAGGGAATTTGCATTGCTTGGCATTTTATTCCCACACTCATCAAAGTATCTGGCGCACAGTGAAGGTTGAATAGATATTTGTAGAATGAATGAGTGAACGCACACTGAGATGGACTCAAAGAACCTCAAGAGCCAAGTCAGATTATTTTAAAAGTCTTTCTGCTAGACAAAGTCGAACATGCCGATGATTACTCATAAAGTTTTATGAAGGCACTCCAAATGGTATAACACTGATCTGAAACGATTCAAAGGTTTCTAAATATTTTATTAAGAAAGAGAAACGGCATATAAAATTTTGATGGGAAGATTCTGGGACATAAATGGACTTCTTAGTTCACCCAGTACATTCATTTTCTCTATAATTTTCCATACTTGATTTATTGATTTATGTAACCTCTTAACATGTATTTCAGATACTTCCTTTATGAAAAGAGTGTTGCATTGAGATCAGTCCAAACCACCCAAACTATAGGGAGTATTAGGAAAGAACTCATGGAAATGTTCTTGTTTTCTCTTTCTTACAGAAGAAATCAATGTTATGTGCAACCACAATTGCCTCCAATAAAGGGTGGTACCTGTTATGTACAAGACTTTGTTCTATCAAGAGAATCTTGATGGTTTTGGACTGGCAAAGGTAGGTTTACGGCAGATTTTTAAAGTAAAGGGTAGAAGCTGAATTGTTCTGAAGAGAGAGAGGAGGGGGAGGGAGAGAGAGAAAGAAGAAAGAAAGAGGAGGAGGAGGAAGGAGGAGGAGGAGGAAGAAGAAGAAGAAGAAGAAGAAGAGAGGAATGAAGCAAAGCAGTTCAGCTGAGGACACAGGAATGGAGAGGCCAGTGAAAGCTCCCACTTTTTTATTTTGGGGAGGGATGTCTGTAAAGCTTTTAACAGCAAAGACACCAACAGTTAACTTGAAGCCGTGTATTTTCCAGCAAAGTAATCTCGAAACATCCACATCTTAAGTAAGTTGTGTTACTCGGTGTGTTGAGAAGATGGCAGGAGTTATGGAAACTGGGAAAAATCAATCCAAAACCCAAAGAAACCAGGGCCACGGCAAGTTGATCCATAGCTACAGAAGCTGAAGGAAGAGGATGGTGAATGAGAGAATGCCAGCCAGCCATGAATTTGTGCAAGTCTTGGGGAGGCTTTGGACTTAACAGTGCATGAGATCTGGGGCTCAACATAACTTCCAGTGTTCAAGCATTTAATGTAGCCCATGCTTTTCTAATTTCTACTTCTGCATGGGTGAGGTTTCCCATGTAGACCCTGTTGAGTCGCCCTAACCTTCTGTATGAGTGTTTAAGTCATCCTCTAAATCTTTGTTCAAATGTCACTTTGTGACACCTTTCCAGATTTCCACAAAATTAATCTTCATCTAAATATGTACAGAATATTGCTTGACTGTATTTTTATAGATTTTAATTATTTTTATCTGCCATCTTGTGACTTCTGAGCAAATTGAATCTATCTATCTATCTATCTATCTATCTATCTATCTATCTATTTATCTATCTGTCCATCCATCCATCCGTCTATAATCTATCTATTTACTGGGGACTGAATCCAGGGAGCATTGAACCACATCCTCAGCATTTTTCATTTTATTTTGAGACAGGGTCTTGTTAAATTGCCCCAGTTGGCCTTGGACTTGCTATCCTCCTGACTCAGCCTCCTGAATGACTGGGATTACAGATGTGCACCACACTGGTCTTGATCATATATTTTTAAAGGAAGACACTCCATCTTATTTACTTCTCTGCTGCCCATATAACTAGCACATAGTATGTGCTTACTAATTTTCTTCTAGTGAACGAATATGAATCTATATGAAATCTACAGTACTGCACATTTGATTTTAAAGTTTGTTGATGTCAGATTTTGCTGTTGTCAAGCAAGGTTAGTTCCAAATTTTTCTTTCTAATCTATATGTTCAAAACCAGTGATCCAGACCAACAGTGGAAATGAGGTGGAGGGAATAAAGAGATCCAGGGAGGGTTGTCATCTATTATTACTACT
Organism: Fukomys damarensis; assembly: GCF_012274545.1. Lineage (NCBI taxonomy): Eukaryota > Metazoa > Chordata > Mammalia > Rodentia > Bathyergidae > Fukomys > Fukomys damarensis. Next base: position 10,119,930 of record NW_022900926.1, on the reverse strand, counting down.
AATAAGAAATTAGCACCAGTACACATACAGTGTGTGTGTGTGTGATAAAATGGAGCCTTGCGAAGAACTAAAGAGAGAGAAAGCATAATGGTATCTCACCCTCAGAAAGGTAGCCAGGGGAAAATGGAAGGTAAAAAAATCAGAGTATAAACATATGAGCCTTCCTGCAGAATTACATTTATTTTGATGTTATTGAGCTCTAGTGAGGAGATGGAACACACTTTCCAAATAGCTTCTACTGTATTAGTTCTCATAAGAATCAATACACCTGAATTTTAAGAGAGGAATTTATTACTTCTAGAAGCTCATTTCTAATTTAAGTAAAGAATACTAGTTTAGAGCCGGGTGTGGTAGTGAACACCTGCAATCCCAGCACTCAGGAGGTTGAGGCAGGAGGATTGCTGAGAGTTCAATATCAGCCTGGGCTACATAGTGAGTTTCAGGTCAGTTTCAACTACATAGTGAGATCCTGTCTCAAAAAAAAGAATACTAGTTTAGGATTCTGAGACTTATTTTTGGTACAGTAAGTTAGGATGTATGCAGTGGTGATATTCAACAGGAAGGAATGCAAGAGGCTCACCTGCTTTGGCAAAACCTGTTCCATCGAAGTAGGTGCCTCTCTGAGCATTCAGGAAACATGTCCCAACACGGAAGCTGGAGGTCGGCTGTGTGATATCAATGGGGGCCTCTTCCATGTGCAGGTTCCTGATGCAGCCATCAATGCTGTAGGTCACCTAAAAATTTGATCAGCGGGGAACAGATGGCAAGTTCTAGCCCAACTTCGCCTCTATGTGCAACTGAGTCTTCTATGGGGTGTTCTATGCATGGAGCTGTGAGCCAGTTGTCTTAGAGGATCCCACAAAACTGCCCTTTTCTGTCCTGTTTACCTCCAGGCCTCACAGAATGGGGCACCCAAACTTCTGGTCTTCTCACATTGGATCCATCCAGACAGGAACCTGATCATCCGCTACTTTAAGGACCACAGCGTCTACTTTGTGCCCATTTGTTTAACAGAACTGTGGACTCCATATGGACACCATAATGTTTGATGCGTCTCTTATGTTCCTGATTTCATGTTTCTAATAATAACTTATTAACTTTATGTACATTTGTTCTAAGTTATGTTCAATTTCTATTTGAAAGGGTAATTAAGGTTGGCCCAGTGGTTCTTCCTTCGGGATATCTAGTGAAGGCAGTGGGCTCTTCCCCAAGAAGACATATATACACATAAAACTTCAAAGGCTGCCTAACACATGTGGGGTTCAAGGAATTTAAAAGTAATGCAGTCATACTCTGCACCATTGTATTTCATCTGGTTTTAGGAATTCAAGTGAGTCATGTTTCCCGATGCCACTTCAGAGACTCTTGTTTTGGACAGACCTAGGCAGCCTATCCACTAGCCAGGGAAAGAAAGTGACTTGGATCATTCATAAGAGAAGCCAAATGCCAAGAATTAAAACTACAAGGAGAGGTTCTCCTTGATGGATGAGCAAATCTAAGCCACCACGAGCTCTAATTTTAGATGATGTGCTGCCGAAGCGAGTACCACGTGCTGTAATTTGAGCACAGAAATGTAATGCATCACACTCGGGTCTAGCGCTCTTAAAGAAAAAAAGAATTACCTGTGCTTTTCAAAATATCCTCTTTCAAAGCAAAAGAGGATGCGCAGTCTGACAAATAATTATTTTGTGAATATTGATTTAAAACATCGTGAAGGCTTTAAATTCGGAACGGGAAATCGTGTGTCCTTTAAACGCTGCATCTCACAGTCACTGCTAAATCTCTAGTCCTGAAATGACACTAGGAATACAGACTATCATCCTCACCCTTCTCTCTGTATGCCGATACCTTTCCAAGCTCTTTAAATATATTACCTTGTTTAATCTCTATGGCGACTCTGTTTGATATTGCCATTACCTAGCTGGCAAAAGAGGGAACTTTGTCAAATAAAGATGGAGTGATTTTTCTCAAGGTCACACAGTGAATGGTTATGCAGATGTTTAATCCCACATTGAAAGGCTCCAGGGTGTACTCTTAGAGTCCTGTGAGTGCGATCTCCCGGTCAAAGCTTCCTAGAAGACTTTCTACTGCTTCTCAGATAAGATGATTTCCCATTCGACTGTCAGTGATTGTGAGCCCATCTGATCTAACAGCTCAGAAATTTATACACCAATAAATGACTCAGCTAGATATTTAGGCAATGCGGACAAAGAAACAGACACTTACTGGACCAATTCTCCGAGTGGTGTAGTTGACAGGTAACCCACCGACATATAGCAATCCCACAACATCCAGGATGTCTGCTTTCTTGGGACTGGTGGTTCTGTTGGAGGCGTCATCTACATAAAGAATCCCTTCTTGCTTATTTCGCATAATCTTAATCTGCAAAAGGAAGGGAAGTCATTAACTCCAGTCTTGAACAAATTTCAAATAGGCAGAGTAGAAGATACAAGAACTTTTACGGTGTCCCAAACAATAGTATAATAACTGATGGACTAAGCCCTTAATACAAGCGAAAGTAAACCTAGTTTGTGCGATATTTCAAACTTAGTGCTTTCCATGACTATCACCTCCAAAAGAATACAACATTTTGGGGTAGGTTTTAGCTTGAAGTTGCTTCTAGAGGTTGCCATATGTCTCAGGAGAGAGACATGTTGTGAGAACATTTGCAGACTGATGGACCGGCCGTGAACTCAGTGGCCTCCAGAATGCACCTACTTTTCATAGTGTTTTAGTTTGACAGAGCACAGCCTGGGCTCCAAGCACCATTTCAGCTGCGCTCCATCTCTCCTTCCTAATTGACTCTTCTTGGGCAGAACTCGGGGGAGAACCATTCAGAAGGGAGCGCTGCTCTTTCTGCAGCAGCTGATTAGTTCAAAGTCAGGGAGGAAGATGAACACCTGACTGCTGCTGAGATTATGGCAGCAGAGTGAATTACCTACCGTCTGGGACGGTGGGCAGGTGGGAAAGGAGGAGTGAAGACTGGATTGAGTATCAAATCCTTGAGGCTCAATTTAGCAAAAGGAGTGTGAAAGGCTGTGAAACACTGGAGCCCAACGGTGGTTTAAAAATGAGTCTGGATGGGGATTAGAGTAATTTAACACCTCATTTTACATGCATCTATTCTGGTTTTGGGAAGTGACTTTTAAAAACCATGAAAAAAAGAGCCACTCAATTTGGCTAATTATCATGTTTAGATTCCCTTTCTTAATCTCAGCCTCATGGTGGTCTGACAATCTGTCTTTTACTCAAGTGTCAAATTTATTATCCCATTAGCCAGAGGTGAGAGCAAAGCTGAAGGAGAGGAGAGCGCCTTCATCAGGATCAGTTCCTGCCAGACAGATCCTCCCAAGTAAACATGAAGATTCCGTTTCTTATTCCCACCATGACAAATGGGTTGATGTGGAGCTTGTGTCATATTTTTTTCCAGCTTCTTTGGCTTCTGCATGACAGGACAAGTTGACGTTCATTAGTACATCCAATGCAGCATCTAATAATATCCTCCCCTGGAAATTATGCATTTTATTGGTCTACCTAGGGAAACCTTCCTTAATAGGCCATCGCAGGTGCAGAGACACATTTTCAGTTTTTGTTTTAATCAGGCAGTATATTATCTGTTTGCAGTTATGCCAAGAGGATAGGAAGCTGGCAAATGAGCCTTCCGTGCCCATAACATCTCCGGTTTCTGGGTGTAAGGCCAATGTTTTGAAGTTGTTCCAAATGACTGTTGGCAGAGACGGGCCCTTGGAGCCCTTTAAACACGATATTGCAGAGATTCCCTGATGCTCAGTGTTCAAAGCAATGTGCAGGGGGTGAGAGGCAGGTCTTAGGGCTCATCTTAGTCCTGCCAACTTTTACTTTTGCCAAATATCATTTCTTTACAGAGAGACCAACAGTGCCCTGCATACAGGAACACAAAATCTAAGAATAAACAAAATGTACATATTTTAAAGGACAAATAAATATAAATTATATACCAAGAGCCTTACAATGAACTACTCTGTAGTGTCACCATCCTCTCTTGGAACACTGCAAACGTCTTCCACTGCCTGGCCCTAGTTTGTGGACAGATGTTTGGGAACCACAGCTGTGTCACAAAGGCAGAACCCTGTGGTACCCTACAAACCCTCACAGATACACCAGCCCAGGACTGAATACATTTTCCAAGGTTGTGGCAGCTGCACACGGGCCCTGCTGTATTTTCAGCCTCTGTCACATCTCAGTAGCAGCAGCAGCCTTAGTGTTGATGCCTGCAAAACAGACAGCAGGGCAGACACCAGAAGCCCTGCTCAGGGCACTGAGAACACCTGAGGGGTGGGGGGACTGTTACCTTGTGCCACCGGCCATCATTGATTCTGGTGGGGATCATAGTACTGGTGTCCCCACTCCCCAGGTCATAGCGGAAGTAAGGCAGGCCATTCCTGAGCTGCACTGTGGCAAAGTCAGCATGATTGATGCGGGCCATGTAAAAGAGCAAGCCTGATTCTGCCTCAGTTCGCACTTCCAGTTCAATCGTGAGGCTGTGAAATAAAAGCACACAAAGGAAAAGAGGACAATGAGAGGATCCGTGTGCTAAGAGAGACTGATGCCGAGACGTGGGTGCATTTCCATGAAGGAGGTAAAACCTGCTCCGACAGGAGGACTCGCCATGCTGATTTTCTAATCTGGGCTCTTGAGGGCCAGACAAATACAATTCTATTCTCTTCTACTGTCCTGAGTGAATTACAATAAATAAAGACATAGGCCCTTACCTTACTAATTAACTGATGTTCTCCTTTACATTTGAATGTGGATACTCAGTGTTTCATTTACCCATTCTTGTGCGGTATTGTGGAACAATACATACCGGTTTTTAACTTTGGTGTCATCGAATGCAACTGCAACGTGACTGTTTCTCGAAAGCCCAAACTGCTGGCTCCCCATTAAAAGAGTGGGCTCTGCTTCTGCAGCACAAGGACCCTGCAAAATATGGAGAGAAAGACAGGCGATTATTATAGACTCTCCTCTGCAAACAGGTGACACTGAGGTTTAATTGTTCCTTATGTATGACTGGAAAGCCCTTATATAATCTTAAATTCCTAAAGAATAAAGGCTCTGTTATTCATCTCTGTAATCTATATCATAGCAGGTGCTTGTTATTAAATGCTTAGTGAATATGAATAAGCTTTCCCATATTACACTCTGAAATGGCTAAATGAGTATGCTCACCAATGTATTGATTAATTCATGTTTTCACTACCCTCTAAGGAAAAGCATTATTTAGATTTCTAAGAAAACGGCAATTTCTCTTTCACATTTACTTCACTTACAGTTTTAGTCCTAGAAAACTGAGCAGAGAAAATGACAAGCTTGCCACCTGACTTATAAAAGTAGAGAAAAATGTTTTCTTTCCTATCCACGCGCCCCCCCATTTCCATCTCCCACAATTACTTTTCTTCGAAAATTATCAGTCTACTAGAAGGTTGCCATGAATTTAGTCTTTCAAGATGGTGTGTCTCAACCTGCATGTCAGCCCCTTCAGGTCCTTAGCCAGTTGCTAGGCAACCCAGCACATTTTTTAATGCAACCTACCATATACCATTTCCACTGCTACTGTTCAAAGATCAGCTTCCTAGGGTTCTTAAGAGGGACAGCTAGGTACACTGCTGTGCAGTCACTTGCCTTAACGTTCTGCTGTCACCATTTTGAAATGCTTAAGAATTATTGATCAGAAGCCCCTGCCTTTTTATTTTCCATTGTGCCTTTCAAAAAATGGAAATAAAGTTTTTGTAAATCGGGAAGAGAGGAAGGGATGAAGGGAGGGCAGGGGTATGGGGAAAAAAAATGAGAACCAAGACCTGTCATGAAAAGGTACAAGATCCCAATGGTGAATGTAACTGCACCGTATGCCTAAAAAGTACCAATAAACTCAATGAGGAAAAAAATAAAAATAAAAAATAGAGCCAATCCTGCTTCCTTGGACCACATTTGGCAACTGTAATGCACAAGGTTCCCTAAATGACCAAAACCACAACTCCTTGTTTCGGTTTCCTATCTTCACAAAGCAGCTCGATGTACAGGAGGCTTCAGAAGTCATTCAGAATGTGCAGTGCGTGAGAAAATCAATAGCTCGCATAGTTGAAGCAACACATCTGTTTCTAGTGTAAGCTCTGGACGGGCCACCGTCCCAGCGAGCACTGACTCAGCCGAGCCTCCACGCAGCCCACAGCTGCTCTTGATGCCGAGGCTTCTTCCTAAACTGTGTCCCTCTGCGACGGCGCATCGGCAGGCAATCTGCACTTGAGGAAAAGCCTTGCCCTTTTCTCTGGAGCCTCGTCAACTGCGAGACTCTGCCACGGCAGGTGAAGGGCACACAGTGTTTTGAAATACTATGAAATTGATCTTCATGGAAGTATTTCCCTTCTGTTTCCCAGGAGATGGTCGGCCTTACATGGCAGACTATGGCTGAAATTCACACAGCTATGCAAAAACTCAGCGAGGAGGCCAGGAAAGTGCTTTTCACAACACACCACATCTCTCTCGTTACCCTACCTACAAAGAGGCCACACAGAAAGGCTTTGGGGACTTAATGTCTCGTTCAAAAATTACACTGTTAACAGAATGGGGATCCTTTATCAACCTCTTATGATATTTTCCACACTGAAGGCCTTCCCAACAAATACATGTGGCTTGCAGTCCTCCCGAGAAACCTTTGAAGAGAATCCCTTCTGCTGTGAATCCACAGGGGCTTAATTTCACTAAAACCTCTTCAGGCTCTCGGCTCTGAAAACTGAAAAATTGCAAAGGTCAGTGGATCCCAAAGAATTAGGCAACAATAATGTGTAGGCTAAAAGAAAGCCACCGGTAGGTTACGTCTGTAGGATTGCTACTGTGGTAGCCACTTGTCCATGTACACAAATGTTCGTATGAAATAATATTCTGACACGAACAATGTGAAATGAGATTCTAGAGTGATCCTTTAAGCCACCAAGGTGACATCTGTGAAGAGTGGGTCTTTCCCCGGCGGCTCCTGTATGTTTGGGGAATTCTGTTTTTGCACGTGGCATGGTGGCCCCAGTCCCTGGACAGAGGCTTTCAAAGCTGCTTTCGACGAGCAGCTGTTCTTTGTCACATATTTTCAAATTTAGGAGATGGAAAAGGCCCTGCTTATGTTATTTTAGGAAAAGCCCTCAACCAGAAAAGGTCAGGGACTTTACCCAGGCCTTTTTCTGAATCTCTGCACAGCACACCACTTCAAACGGCAAGAAGAGCGCCCCTGGAGGATCCTGCTTCATACTGCAAAGGGCAATTCCAGGGACTCAGACTGGCCTGTGCTCTGGAGGAAAACGGAAACAAATGATCCCTTTAATACCTCCAAGTCCAATGATGCTGCGGCAGATTCCCTTTTCTTTAACTACATCCAAACAGGTGCTCGCGATCAGAGATTTGCAAAGAGGATGAATACTGTAGATGCTGCTTTAAAAAATGTCCACCATCTTTCTTTATAAAACTGGCAGTTGGAAAAGGACAGAGTAGCGCTGGTTTTCTACTCAGCTAATTCAGGGTTTACACGGGAGGTCAGGGTCTGACCTGTAGCCCAGGGGAGTCTTGGCTGGCAGGAAGGGCACTGGGCCCGACCCTGCGTGCAGGCTTTGAGCTCCCCAGCGGCCCAGGTGAGGACCGAGCAGAGCCCTCCCTCCTGCCTGGCCCTTCAGTCCCAGGGTGGAACCACCGCTCCCCCTGCAGGGCCGCGTCTGCCCCTTCTGACGTTCGTTCAGAAGGGAAACTGAGCTGGATCAGAACACGCCTGCGCTTTGCAGGCTGGAACCGATCTTGTCAGGGAGGACGTTTCCAACTCTCCGGACAATGGGAACCTCGAGCAGGCTCGCAGGGGAGCAGTTTTAAAGAACCGCTGAGGGCGGTCTTTGCAAGACGATTTCCCCTCTTCCCAGCCGAGGTGAGCTGAGGGTTGTCCTATTGGACTTGATGCTTTCCTGTTGTTCGGGAAACGTTCATCTCTGAAATGTGTTTAAATCACAATTTAAAAAATAAATCAAGTCTCGTAGAGGATCATCAGTCTCAGCACGTTACAATTGCGCCACCTTGTGGGGAACCTAAAAAGGCTGCGTGCGGGGGAGCAGGTGGGAGGGCGCACCTGCCGAGGAGGACAGCGGGAGGGCGCTGGAGGCTCCCCAGAGATGAAAACCCAGCCCCCAGTCCCCCAGCCCGTCCCCCGCCATTCCTCCTGTCTGATTTTAGGTCCGAACAAGGCAGGGGGCATTTCTAACTGCTGCTTGGTGACTGACATCTGGAAGCAGGTTACTGGATTCAAGGTAGCATAGAATTCACTGGTAAGCATCCCTTGGATTTAGACAGGATTTAAATTACATTTATCAGAACTGCCATTGTTGCTCTTGAAAGAACAAACGAAGAATCATCACAAAATGATGTAATTTGTTTTTCTTTCACGAGTCAATAATCCCCCTAAATTGTGGACCAAAAAAAAAAAAAATCACATCTAATGCATATTTGTGATGATTCTGTTTTTTGGATAAATACTAAGTGAGAGATACTTTTTTGAGAGAGAGAGAGAGAGAGAGAGAGAGAGAGAGAGAGACTTTTACAGCAGGAACTTTGATGCCCTGAAGTGCAGAATTCCTACTCAAGCTGTTTATCGAGGAAATGGCTTATGTTAACTCAGTGAACATGAGCTCTTTTGGTGGGGATTGGGCATTTTCCATGACATTTACACACTTAATGCCTGAAGAGAGATTCCTTGAAGTATGGAGAGTGTGTGTTTTCCCTTTAAATACACATCAGTATCCAATCGATTTCTCCTTTGGCCTCAACTGTACTTAGCTTTTAATATTGTGGCATTAAAGCGGCTAGAGAAATCACTTACTTTTGCTCTATTTTTCCTCCTCTGTTTGCTTCTTCCCCCCAATTCCCAAAGAGCCCTTATCAGCACAATGCTGATAAGGTTACTCATGTGGCTCTTTTTAATGTCCACATTTGGAACTTTGAGGTTCATAGGTCAACTTTTCAATAAGATTCAAGGAAAAAAAAAAAAAACTGCAGCCAGCTCACTGCCTACAAAGCCACCAGGCCACACTTGTTATGAGAGTTTGGCTTGAGCAGTGTGTGTATTTGCAGAAGGACTTGCCATATTTTGACACAGGGACAGATTTCTGGGATACTGGGAACCCAGATTATTATTGGCCTGAGTCTCCCGTCGCCCTAGAATATTTATGTTTGCAGGGAAATATCTACAAATATAACACAAGGGGTTTTTACTCTTAATCAGATCTAAACGGGCTAAGAATGAGAGAGAAGTACAAAGAGATGACAGCGGGACCACATGCTTACAGTGCTCTGTGGTCTGTGCTGCTGGGACTCAGGTCACCCAAGGGACTGACTGATGCTTCTCACAGAGCAGGGCTTCCTCCGGGACTCCTCCCATGCCCTGCAAGCTGCTGGTGGGCTGGAGATGAGGGTTACCAAGAAGAAAAACAAAGGGACTGGGATGACCCCGGCTGTCGGCTGTGCTAGACAGCGACGGAGCTCACGTACAGGCAGTTCCCACCTCAAAAACTACCTTGTAAGTCTCAATTTGCAAATCATTCTCAAAACTCTGACTTCTGGTAAGAAAATGGGAAGACTTGATAATGATGGGCAAGCTGAGATCTGTCGTGGTTGGATTTAAAATGTCCCCAAAGTCTCCTGTTCAAGGCGGGGCCTGGTCAGAAGGGATGGGTCACGGGGTCATGACTTGGAAGCGTGTGTTCTTGTCCCGCACTTCTCCTGTCTGTGCTTCTTGGCCACACATGATGGACAGCTTTCCTCTGTCCCTCCACTGTGGCTTGGAGCCAGTGTTCCCGTGAGCCAATCACCTTGTAAAAGCCCCAGCTTTGAACACGAGACTGTTCAGGGGCATTTTAGATCTGAACCATAACAAGATCTAATGCTCATATCAGGCTAGAGTTTGAAATGGCTTGAAGATAAGATACTCCCCAGCACCCTCTCTGGGTTGGGCTAGTGCTTGCTCCCACTCCAAACGTGTGCAGGGTTAAACTAACTTTTACCTAGAAAGTAGAGCAATGGAGTACTACCAAGGGCCAGGTGTTGTGCTGGGTGATTTGCATACAAGGTGTAACTTACTTCCTAATATTAAGGGAGATCTTATTAACTTATCTTTCAATGGGTTAAGTCACCTGCCAGAGTAAATTCAGGTGGGCTGTAGGAAAAAAGTCAGTTTTCTTTTTCTCTGTCCATCTGTCTGTCTGTCTGTCTGTCTGTCTCTCTCTTTGGCTGGCAATGATAATATCTCATTCATCTTTAAATTTATTAGGCTCTTTAAAATAAATATTTGTTATAAAATAAATCACTAAGCCTCTAACTTTTAGTAACCTTTAAAAAGATGACTCATTTTCCTATAAAAAAGACAGTAAGAAATTACATTGAAAGAGACATTCTAAAATTGTAATTCTGACCACAAAAGTCATAAATAACTACAATGTGCAAGACACAGGGAGACAGGTAAACTTTAGATGTCTGGGTTTGGTGCCAGCTCCCATGATGTGTGTAACCGTGGATCATTTTAAGCTTTCTCATGTGTAACTTAAGGTCTTTTCTAGTTATGATGCTTTATAATTCCTTCTAGACCAAACAGTTGAGCTGCTATTCAGTCTTGGGTTTTCGTCTTGTGAAATAGTATGTTTTTGGAAAACTCAAACCAAATACTGTTGAGAGAAAGCGGAAACTGGGATTATACCAGAAGGTTCCAAGGTTTAGAACTCAGAGATAGTAAAATATCTCATTGCAGAAAAATGTGATCTTTAGACTGCATGGAAGGATATGATGGTGATGTCCCCACCATATAGAAAGTAAGGTGGTCAGTGCAGGCCAGCAAGGATTTCCTGTAAAAATCTAAACCAAACCAACACATGCAGGATGAGAGATCCAACTAAAGAGATTCTAGGTTTTTTGTTGTTGTTGTTGTTGTTGTTGTTGTTGTTGTTTGTTGTTGTTTGTTTGTCTTTTTTGGTACCAGGGATCGAACTGGGGCCCTTGTGCTTACGAAACAGACGGTGGAACCACTGAGCCAAATCCCCGGCCAGGAAATTCTAGTTTTAATGAAGCTTACAATGTTTTGTTTGCTCAAATAAGGTACAACATTAGGAATAAGCAGCACAGTGCATCTTTATAAACATTAACCATTCTTAGTTGAATTCCTAGAAGAATGATAAGGGACCAAGAGATAAAGGGATCTCAGTGTTGCCCCCGAACTGGAAATTTCATGTTGAGGAGTCGAGTAATATAGTCTATATAGGTTTCAGATGTTTAATTTTTTTTTTTGAGGTACCAGGAATCAAACTCAGGACCTTGCACTGCGAGGCAAGGGCAGCACCCCTGAGCTAAATCCCCAAGTGACAGATGTTTAAAGAAATATTTCAAACTTCACATGTTGATTAGTGGGGATATGAGACTTAGAAATTGGGTAATACAAAAATATGCACTAATGGTATATTTAGCAGAGGAAGCAGAAGAGATTTGCTACTCTCAAATCCTTGAAAAGATTATGCTAGTGATTATGGCTATGAAACACCATCATTACATGGGAGTTATGGATCGCATCCTGACTTGAGTCTAAGGAAAGGCTGTCTAACATCCAGGGCTGCCTGCTCAACAGCGCTGGAAAATGAGTGAGTGAAGTCTTCAGAGCTTGCCAGTCCTCATCCGTGACCATACAGAAGGAGTTCCTGGCCAGGTGTAAGAAGCTGATTGGACAAGATGGTCTCTATGCCTCTTGCCGATTATGATGTATAATTAAGTTAGTTGCTTACAAATTAGGCTCTGTTTCTTTTATAACTGGTTTTATAAGGAGATGTGAGGAATCCAAGGTCAAAATCATCTATTCATGATTTTGAGATAAAAGGGAAAGAGAAGGTGGGTCATGCTGGGGGAGGATCCAGATGGAAGCCACATCATGAAAGATTGGAAGGAACCTTTCTGAAAGACACTAGAGGATCTCAGCGATGCTTTGGGGAAAATCACCCAGCATCACTGATGGCCATCCAAGATCACTGGTGCATGATCTTAGATATTTTCTTTTGTGAGATGACACTAATATAAATAAGTAATAGCTTGTGGAGACCGAATGAGACAATGGATATAGAATGTCACCAGGATACAGGACATACACGAATTGACCAGTAAATGGAGGTATTCCTTGGGGCATCTTGGTGGATGCCTTTCTTCCGGTTCTCCAAGAACTTCCACACACACACACTGTTTTTACAGTAACTCTGTAGTAGGCAAAGGAGGAGTGTCACAGAGGCTGACACGATGCTCAGAATAAATGACCAGGTTTGGAGAAGACGCTGAAGCAGTGAATCATAGATATGATTCTGGGAAGAGGGTGAATCTGACCCTCTTTGATCTCGGGTGCTGAGAATCTAAGTTGATGTGACCTTTGGAGAAGGTACTTTACGTATATGGAAAGCCTCGGACATCCTCATCCTTTGGTTGCATAACTCCTCATCTAAGAATCTAGTTTAAGAAAACAATCAGAAATGGTGAAAAGGCTTCATTCACAGAAGTGCTCACCAGAGTATACTTTCTAATAACGACAAGCTAGGAGCACTCTAAATATCCCGCCGTGGGCCACTCAGAGTAGAGTAAATCACAAGAGGAGAATGTCACAGCGGGAGCAAGCTGGACTCTGGAGCCGGATTCCCTGGATTAAAATTCCTATCTTGACATTTACTCACTGAATGAGTTGGTTAGTGACTCAAGACAGCTCGCACTTAGCGAATCTACTAAAAGTGGATGCACAATTTGTACTTTACAGAGCTGTCGAGAGAGTTCTGTGTAACACTGAAAAGAAATTGTTTAGCTAGTGCCTGACACAGTAAATACTTGAAAAAAACCCCAGCCCTTATCATCATTAATGTATACCGATTATGCGATATATTAAATGCTTGGTCTATGCCAGGTTCTTGGTGAACAGCGGTCTTTTAAAAATGTGATCGTAGCAATCTGACATATGTGTGATTCATCTCTTCACCTACAAATGAGGAAAGGGAGGCCCAGAGTGGCAAATTTACACAGTAGGTAGGTTGGAAAGCTGGGACTTGAACCCAGATTGTATGACAAGAACACAAGCTCTTATGTGTATTGTGTTTGAGTGTACTGTGTACACACATCACAGAAAATCATATTAGACATACACCTTTACATGATGCTTAGAAAAACATTGTTCTAACTGTGTATTACTAGTTTTTAAGATTGGGATACAAATGTTATATGTGGTGTGAGAACCACTGTGTAAAATGCCAGTAAAAGGGCCTGAAACTGACCTGATCACCTCTGTATACTGCCATTTTGAGTGCCTTTTATTTTTGATTCTGGATATTTCTGTGCTTTGCAAATTTTCGACTTAAAATGTACAATTTCTTAAACACAAAAAGTAAAGGAGGGCAGATGTATAAATAAAAGGACTATTCCAAGGAAGATGTGCACAGATCTTTGCAGACAGGTCATGCTTCCTCCCACTCTGGCAGTGGAGTTTACTATACCCTAGACATCCGGGACAACTTTTCGGGAAGTGACTCAGAGCTGGCTGACAGCCCAGAGAACGGGAATGGGCCCACTTACGTGTGCCAGCGCGGGCGTTGGTGCAGGGAGGGCTGGGGTGGCCACTGGCTCTGGCGGGATGAGGACTTCTGCTGGAAAGGTTCCTTCTTCATCCTCCCCAGGTTTCTGATGGGCACAGCGACCGATGTCCGCATTTTTGAAGGATACAGGCCGTGCAAAGTCCATGGGACTAAAAAAAATTAAAATTATATATTATAATAATATATTTTTCTCTGTTTTCCTTTTTTTACAATTAAGTGACATCTTCTCCATGCCTCCTTTGAGCAGTAGGCTATGTGTGCATTAAAGATCTTCATGGATCTCTTCCCCATCAAATAAAAAAACATAAAGTAACTTACACAGAGTTAATAACAAGATTCCACACACAGCCTTCAAAAGAAGGGATATTCTGGATCGAGGAAGGTTGAAATTCAGGTGGAGCGCCCCCCACGAAAAGCTTTTTGACTTCAATGGGCTGCTCAATGGTCAGATTTTGCGTATGTCTTCGGTTTTCATCGACTTGAACCGTGAAGAGGCTGACAAAATACGTTCAAGAAATGAATATAAATCAGTGTTCAATACAGTGGGAAATCCTTTTCCTGCCACCCCTCGTTGCTCATTCCAATACCTCTGATGTGAGCCCAGATTGGGTGACAGGTGGCTCTATGGGTATGGAAGAAATGTTACTGTTTCCCAGAATTTTGTACCACACGTCTCTTATGAACTCTCCCTGAAAGTTTGCCAAAACCAAGCAATGTCATAGCAGCAATGTGAGTCTCGGGTAGAGTCGGCAGCCGCACCCGTGAGCTAAGAGCACCCAGGCTGGTGTGCTGTTTCAGCCCAACTGCTGAAAGATCAGTGGGCTTAGCCCGGTGTGGGGTCACATTTTGTGTGGCTCTTTACTTCTCAGTTTGTGCAGGCTATTATCTTCTCGCTAGGAGACAAACTGTGCTCCTGAGAGCTGAGACTGCAGGAATGAACAGCAGACACTCAGGATGTTTTAGACAGAATGCAGCTGCCGGGTTTTGAGTAGAAGAAGTGAGTAAGAACACCATGCTGATTGTTCCTTGCGATGATTTTCCTTAGTGGATGTTTCATTAATTTTCTTAATTTGCTGATGAGAGATAACACACACTGCTAATCGAGAACCTCATGCTACTTATTTACAACAATCCTTGGTTCCTGGGGCAAAGAATCAAAAGACAACATGGGAAGATGAAAATGGCTGAAGGCATTTTCTCTTTTTTAGAGCAAGCCGGTTTTGTGCCAAGACCCAACAGGCATCATGATGCCATTAGTCACAAGTATTACTCACTAGCCCCAGGGTTATAAATGGATTATTGAAAACTCACTTTCTATCTGAAGAGAAAACCAAAGTACTTGGCCGGGTGGGGGGGGCTCAGTCCTAACATGTCATCTTAACTTGATTTTGTAAGAAAGAGAAAACCCACACATACAATTGCTAATGATGAATAAGAACATGATGCTCTGAATTGCCACTGAACCACGGATCCACTTTGGCACTCTTCAAAAGTAAGAAAATAGAACAAAGGTAGATTTTATAATGGCTCAAAATGTCACTCTTCAAGGGGTGTAGAGGGGCCAACCAGATTTAGTTTCAAAGGGAAAGTAGAGAGAGATGACTTTCTTTTTAAACCAGACTCTTAAAAAAAAAGAATGCATTGGCAAAGATTAAGAGGTTCGACTTCATTGCCAAGAGGGTTGGTGGTTCGAGACTTTTAGAAAACCACTCACTCCTGGGTGTGTGTGACTCACTGAGAAGTCCTCCTTCCCATACCTTTTTGTTCTTGGACTCCATGCAACCTCTTACAAACATGATGGAATGGTACTCCCAAGGAGTCCAAGGAAAGGTTCATACCACTATTTTTTTGTTTTTTTTCTCAGTAGCGGGGATTGAACTGAGGACCCTTAGCTTGCCAGGCAGGCATAGCACCACTGAGCTAAATCCCTGGCTCCTTCTGCCGCTATTAAAGATCATCTTCCTACTTAATTCAAGGTTTTCCCCAAGGCTGTCTTACTTAATAAAAGCACTAATTTACTCAGTTCTTTGGTAGAGAAGGATATTATTAACAGGTCCATAATAATTCCGGTGTTTTATTTAACTTTTTTTTTTTTTTGCTGAGGAACTACTTTGTGCAAACTACCACTTTAAATGTTGCACTACCTATCCGTATTGTGAGTGATCAGCTGCATCAGTTCTTTCTTTTACAACTTCAGTGGTTGGCACTTCATAATTAAATGTTTTATTACTTACACTCTGTTCCTTACTTGTTTGACATATTGGTCCAAGATGTTTTTAAGCCACCACCAAATGTCACGCGTGTGTGGAAGAACACAGTAAAAGAAGCACCTCGACATTTGTCATTTACACAAAAAATAAAATGAAAAATTTTGATTGAACACATTTTGGTCATTAAGCAAGCAAA
This sequence comes from Fukomys damarensis, assembly GCF_012274545.1. Classification (NCBI taxonomy): domain Eukaryota; kingdom Metazoa; phylum Chordata; class Mammalia; order Rodentia; family Bathyergidae; genus Fukomys; species Fukomys damarensis. The sequence goes on along the minus strand of NW_022900926.1, from coordinate 10,103,869 downwards.
TGTTTGAACTGTAGAGTCCACATCATGATCTCATTGTGGTAACCCCAAATTACTGCTGAAACATTTGATGGAACTTCGTGGTCCTTAGCCCCATTGTAGACTCGCATGGAGAATGCTTTCACAGAAATGAGACTCAACTCGATTTCTCCTAAGAAGTTGCCTACACAGCTGTTTCAGGGCTTCGAGATTTAATGTTTTTGTCTCTAGGACTGCTGGCCACTGGGATCACTCCAGGGGAAGGGGCACGTGGCAAAGGAGTTATGACAGGGAAAGGTCATCAGAGTACCCAGAAATTAGATAACAAAACCAACTGAGGTAAGACTTTACCAGAGGAAGGAGTGGAAAAGAAAGAGATTGAAGGAGGAGGAGCAAAAAGAGGCAAGGCAGGGAGAGGAAAGGTCAACTCTAAAAGTGTTGCCCCACAAATTGGTAAAATTCCAACTATTTTACAAGGTGGTATTAAAAATCATCATTTTATCCAAGGCTTTAGGAAAAGAAATGATGACTGCCAATTGCAGTCTCAACAATGCTCGGTTGAGCCGAATCTTTCCAAATTAGTCACAGTTCATCAAAATCAACAAGAAATCATACGAATCTTTAAGGTTGCATAAAGGTACAAAGGTATTTATGCGTGGCTGGGATTGTAACCTACTGTGTGGTTTCCAGTATGCAGTCCGGGGCAAGTTAGTTACTTCTTTCTCATCCTTGTGAAAGGGTTCTAACATACGTCTAGCACACGTTTAAAATAGTTAAAGGATTGCCTCTATTTGATCCAGTCCAGAGAAGTGGATTGGCATACAAAGCACTGATACGTTTCCGAGTGGAATTTACGTGGGCATCTGCGATCTCCAGTTAATCAGTGCTTCCGTACAGAGTAGGAGACAATCATATTTTGACCTCAGAGCTTTAAGTAAGATGTTTGGATAGCAAATGTGTTCTTGTTTGGCACAGAGTTCAGTGAATACACACTAATATGTCCAGTACATTATCCTGTAATTAACAGTGAGTGGCAAAACTGTTTGTTTATATGGCCAATTAACCGAATGACCAGTTTTCAGGGATGTTCTTTACACCAAGCTTAATCAAATAAAGGTTGGATTTATGGTCAACAGCTGTGAAGTTGGCACAGTAAAATGCCCTTTCTGAACACCTGTTAAAAGGATATCTTGGTACAACATCATAATACATTTGGGAATTTCTAAATTTGGGGGGGTCGACTACATTTCCCAAATATGCATTTGCCTATTTTAAGTTCTTCACTTTAAAAACTCTTTCCCATAATAAGGAGGATTAAAGTTTGGCAAAGAGCCTAAAATCTAGTCTAGAAGACATGTAAAACTGGCATTCGGAAACATTCTTTAGGATTCAAATGAGAAAATCCAGTCTGCCTTTCTCCCTAGAAATCATGTCTATAATATCTGGGTATTAGGTCAGCAAAAGTTCCAAGTTTATCCAAATATCCATCCGTCATTTATCTTAATCGTGGTTTCTAACATCTCAGTTTGTAGTTACTCAACATGAATGCTTAGTATCACTTTAGCCCACAACCTAATGCTCTACATAATAACAAAATCAGTAAGGCAGTTTCACCAGTAACTTAGAAGGTAAGAAATCCTTACTACTTGTCTAAACTGCTATCCACATGATAGGATAATTAGAAAATATAGATCTTTAACTATAGAATAGCAACTGGTTATTTGACCAATTGCTCCCCATTCATACGTTTGTTGCATTCAAAATACTCTCTGCATTTTGAGGTTCCTTAAAATTTGATTTCCATCTCTTTTCTATGCCATCAGTCTAATAAGTGCTTTGGAGGTTTATGAATCCGAAGGCTCTGGGCTTCTGTTTCTCTTTGTTCCAATTGTTCTTCTGAGCTAATTACCTCTCTGAGCTGTGGTACTGTATTTTGTTGAAACTTATAGATACCTTTGCCAAGGAAGTGAATATAAGTCTGGTAACATTTTGCAGTAATGAGAAATGAGCTTGTGCACTGCTAAAGAAATTTCGCTGGCTCCATGCTGGGAGGCAGGTGCCCCATGGGTCTGCAGAGAGGTGAGCTCCATGGATAGATTTCAGGGTGGCCACCATTCTCCTCTTATCCTCTCCCTGCAGGGAAGGGACAGGATGAGGCAGGCACACAAAAGGCTCAGTGGGTGGAGCAGCTGCCACCACACTCCCTATGCATGACAGGTTTCTAAGTAGCTGCCACAAACGCTTTGGAACCTGAATGAAATAGTAGCTGCGCAAGGCTGCTGGCTCCAACTGAGCTGTTCTGCCTGTTCACTAGGTGTACACCTTATTGGAGAAGGAGAACATTGGAGAGGTGCAGAGGGAGGGAGTTTTTAAGTCTATAGCTTCAGAAGTTGCATCTAGTTGTTCTAAAGGTGGGCAGGAGAACTGCAGCAAATAAAAATGTTAGGAGCAGAATTCTGAAGGACATGAGTAAACAAGGTTCCCCAAGCATGAAACATAGAAAGAGGAAATTAAACTACTTCCTCATTCAAGATGCACAATGTGTACACACACACACACACACACACACACGGAGACTCAGGGGGCAACTGAGGCTAACAGAGATGTTGACATTAGTCACAACAGTAAGCTCTCAAGTGGATAAATACCCCTGTGTTCTCTCCACATGAACGGAATGTTCTCTCCCATCATGAAACAGACTTGGCTCTGGTCTGATGACGGTTTTCCTCATTGTCCGTGTCCCCGTGGAGAGGTGCACCTCCAGCCGGCCTTTGTTGAGGAGGATGGCATAGTAGGCCTGAAACAACACATGGGTATCAGAGATTGAACAGGAGGGGCCGGGGATTTGGCTCAGTGGTCTCACCACCTGCCTCGCAAGTGTAATGTCCTGAGTTCGATCCCCGGTACCCACCCCCCAAAAAAGGATTCAACCAGAGTGTGCCATCTATGATGTAGTGACAGAGAATCATCTGTCTTGAGACTATACCTAAGAAATTATGACACAGTCTTTTCTCAAACAGAGTTGTTAAAGTAGCTGGAAATCTCTCTTTAGTCATTTACTGTTTTTGCTTTTCAGAGGATGTGGAAAGAAAGTAATGTAGCTGTTCTGAGCCAAGCAGGCTGTGATGCTGAACATAAGAGCGGAGCTTGTGTTGCTCCTCTAACTTACAAAACGGGCCAGGACACAGAGGTGTGTCCACCGAGCCCCTCCCTGTGTTCCTAAGTGGTACCTCACTTCTGACCCGCAGAGCCACTCTCCACCTCATGGCATTTCGAGTGTTCGGGCTTCAATTTATTCTCCGATCCGGTGGAAGAGATTGCTATCACAAACATGTAACTTGTCTCCCACGTTTAGAAAGAAGGGAGAGAATTTTTCATCCGCAAACCTGCCTGCTTTCTCTGTGCTTTTGTTGCCATGGCAACCAGCATGGTTTTGCTATCCGATTATGAACCCTGGGGAGCTTGAATGCAGTCTTCATTCCCAAAGCTGACGCCACATGCACTTCCCTTTCTTCTGGCTACTGGGACACCTGCGGCGCAACAATAACTCGGTCCCCCACGAGGGATCAGTGGCAGCAGCGATGGTTCTGATCAACGCCGCCATGTTTCCAGTAATTCTCTAAATTCTACACGCAGGTGGTGCCTAGCACAAAATGCTGGAAGCCTCTGCACAGATCAGCACTCGCTGTCCTCCGAAGGGCAACCACAAACCCGTCGCTGAAAAACTGCTTAGCTGACGGGAACGTCTGGTATCTCAAACCCTTTTGGCAGAACACAATCTCATATAACCCTGTGGCTGTCAAAACCGTGGGCTCTGACACTTCCATGACATCCCTGTAGTCAGCACTGATTCTACAGCAGACCCGCAGTGCTTCACATTGTTTCGTCTTTGGGGTAGCAATTACAGTTTGATTTAAAAAACTCGATATTCATTATCATGAAAATTTCGCTTCCGATTTACTTTGTACTATACTAGTGTTTAATGTGTCCTAATTTTCATAGTTCGAAGAGGAATGTGTTCTGTTGCAAGAACTATCCTGGCAGATGGCAATTCAATTCTGTTTACTTAGTCTTGAGGAGGAGACATGTAAAGCCAGTAGATGGTGCTTAATTATTTAAGAATGACCAAGAAAACACATATTCTTTCCTGGAAATATATTTCAGGATGCTTGGTCTGATCCTTTTCTATAACTAACTTATCATTTGCTATAGTCAAAAATTAATTTAAAATTTTAAGATAAAAGGATAAATAATCTAAGAGAGCCATTACATTTTATATTTATTCAGTGGTTATAATGTGCAGTAGGAAATGAAGTTTCCTCTCCTACTCTCCAAACATTTATTATGACTCACACTGTCAGTGGCACACACGTAAATGATGAAGCTGTGCCTCACTGCAGGAAATCTGCCCATGAATCTACTGCTCAATTTAGGAAAATACAGTTTTATCTACTAGGAGCTTCTTCTTGATCCACTGCCCTGCTTCCCACTTCACAGGTAACCATTAAAGTCGATTTTTATGTTTATGATTACCCTGCTTTTGAAAAATGATATTTGCAAATTCACACATGCACCTGCAAATAATGCGTTGCTTCGTGCTTCTTATCCTAGGAGTCTAGAAGAATGGTATCACACAGTACGTGGTGCGTTTTCATTTCTATGTCGTTTCTATTCACCCACATCGTCTTGGTTACTTTTCATTTGCCCTCATTACAACTGCTGTTACGCAAAAGCGCTGCTACGCTTATCTGTTTTCCAGCTGAAGAATGTTTGGGTTGTGTCCGGTTTTTCTGTCATTGTAGGAAATGCTTCTGTGAAGATTCCGGTACAGGTCTCTTGTGCATCTGTGCAGAGTGTCGGGCGTACCTGGGAGTGGAATTCTTGGTGTGTCACCAAGCACATGTGCACCTCATAAGACTGTGTCAAATCATCTTCCAAAGTGACTGTAGCTGTTCTGTTGGCAGTGACTAAGAGTTCCCTTTGATCAAGGTCTTTAGGACAGTGTGGGTAGAGTTGCATTTCCCTCATCATGCTGAGGCTGAACATTTTAAAAAAACATTTTGAAATCAATCTTTTCTCTTCTATGAAATGTCCCTTCGTAGCTTTTGTCCATTGTTATATGCTTCTCTCTTTTACTTATTAGTTTATGTTACTTTTATATAGTGGTTGCTAGCTTTTTGTAGGTTACATAATCAGGCTGTTTTGTGTTTTCTGATGATCAGAGAGTTTGAATATTAATGCAGCTCTGATTACAATGTTGTTTTGCTCAATAAATCATTCTCTTCCTCAAGACCGAAAGTGATCCTTCTATATTTTTCTGAAAAATTTTAAAGATCTTTCCTCCCAAATTTAATACTAATTCACTAGAAATATTTTACTTTACTTTATTGTTTGGTTTGGTTTGATGTAGAATGAGTTTCATTTTTTTCCATATAGATAAATACTCTGATATCATTCACTGAGCAGAACACTCTGCATGACAATGGTGGTCAAATGTCATTTCCATCTAAGCTGGTTCCCTACTGTGTTTCACCAGGGTAGGATTTTCCATGAATAAAGATCACATTTTTACAATAAAAAAAAACTCTAGCTTTTAATGTCCTGATACCAAGTAGGACAGCCCTACCACCTGGTTCTTGTAGTTCAGGAGTTTTGGGAGTTTTTGTTTTTTGATATAATTTAAGAATTAGCTTGTCCTAATCTGAATAAAGACAAGTGATATTTTCTCAAAACTGAATCTATATATGATTTCAAAGAGAATGAACAAATTTCTAATATTAAGTTTTATTGTTCATTAATGTGTTGAATATGCCCAATTTATGGTGCTACTTTAATGTCTTTCAGGAAAATCTTATGATTTTCTCTGCATAAATGCATTGTTAAATTTGTTATATTTATTCTTAAATTATGTACTTATTCTTGCATTATATCTACTCATTCTTTTCTTATTGCACTGGCTAAAATCAGTGGAAATAACAGTCATCCTTTTCTTTTATTGAACATTTTGTAACATATTCCTATCAAGAATGTTCACTTTGGTCTTTTTATAGACAGCTTAAAATGTCTCTTTTGCTTAGTTTACTATGTAATTTTTAAAATTCATGAATGGTTGTTAAGTTTTACCCATTTTCTAGATATATATTTATGAGTTTTAGATTTTCTAGTAGTAAGCCACTCCTTCATTTCTGGAATAACACAAATTACTCCTGGTTGTACAGGTTTTGATTCTGTTTGCTAATACTTTTGTGTAGAATTTATTATGTTTAGAGAAAGAAATCATATTTTATTTTTAGTGTATTATTGACTAGTAGCATTACATTTTAAGATTTAAAAGACGTATAAAATAAAAAATTGCATGACCTAATTTACAAGGTGTGGGCATATTTAAGGATGTATTTGTAAAGCCTTTCAACCTTCTGATCATGGTAAACTATGAGCCCTTTCCCTGACAAAAATGAGATCAAGTAGAAGAAATCAAATTTTAAAATATGCTTGAAGAGACTAAGGAAATACCAAGGGGGTAAAGTGTTCTGACACTCAAATCTGGTAGCTGAGCGATTGCTTTTAGTAGAATCAAACACTTAGGGGACATAAGTACTCAATACTCGGTATGTTGGCACACACCTGTATTCTTTTTTTTTTTTTTCCTGTTAAGTTTATTGGTACATTTAAAGCAAACAATACAGTTACATTTATCATTGGGATCTTGTACCTTTACAGGATAAGTCTTGGTTCTCATTTTTTCCCCATATCCCTGCCCTCGCTTCACACACATGTGTATTTTTAGCACTCGGGGAAGCTGAAGCAAGTGCATTGCAAGTTTTAGCTCAGAAACTTAGCGTGGTCCTGTCTCAATAAGGAAAGGGTTGGCAATGCAGCTCAGCGCAAGGGGCCTGGGTTCAAGCCACAGTACCCAACCGAAGAGAACAGATACTCCGGATGTGTCCTCATAAAGAGGGTGCTCTTGAAGTTTTACCTGAATACCCTGAAGGTGTAATGACCTCTGTCCATGGTGGTTTGCTCTGTGGGCCTCTCCTGCGCAGGCCCCTTCCCATCTTCTCTGTGCCCACAGAAGGTGGGAAGGGTCAGGCTCCACATACTATAGCCTCAGCGAGTACCTGGGGGACTGATACTGGAAGAAATTCTTTAAACGTAAATTTAAGGAATTCTAGCTGAGTATGCACAGATCTGGCATAAAGTCAGACCGAGAGACCAGGAAATGTGAATACAACTTGAATCAAGCTTTTGTCTTTGTGTATATGGACCCATGTGAAATACAGTGCAGAGAGGGGCGCAACTCAAACCTGGAAGTGGCCCACAGGAAAATCTAGAGAAGATGACTGTCCTAAGAAAATGACCTGAGAGAATCAATAGGCCGACAGGAGGGCAGAATGTTAGTCTCGGTTAGCTAAGATGAGAGCTACAAGATATAAATCTACAAATGCAAAAGCACTGAGCTGGGTGGGTACCTGTCCAGTCTGCCTCCGTTTCCTCCTGGGCGGTATCGGGGACCCCGTACTTCCCAGGAGGATGATCCCCGATTCCTTCTTGGTGCTGAAGGACAGATTGATTTCAGTCCCTACACCAATGGGCACAGGAGCCAGCTCCACGAAACCTGGCTTGGGGAAGCTCACAGTGTACACGTTCTGTGGGGGAAGGAAAAGAAGGAATGGTCAGACATGAAAATTTAAGTCAGCCTCTCCATCTTATTCTCCCTTCTCATGCACTCAGTGTGACAATAAAATACACCGTGGCGTTAGAAGCACAAAAACCCATAGTTGCATGGAAAACTGAAAGGCAACTGAAGAAATGTTATTTCTAGTTATGACTTTGAATCTTCTGAGCAGATTGGTTTAAAATAAAATTCTGGCCTTGGCTTTTCATTTGGAATTTTTGATTTAAAATATTAAGAACATCATTGGTAGAAGACATTTTCTTTCAGTTTAAATCTATATTATTGTCTTCCTTGAAATACTATAATTCACCTCTTGAATATGCTGTACCTGTTCCTTTTTTGTATTTTAAAGATGCGTGCGAGCACAGTGCATGTCTATATTCTTCACGAGGAGTCGATGAGAAAGATGTCCGTTACTCTCAAGTGTATAAACGCTCTCTAGAATAATTTTTAGAAATCAAATACAACTCAAATCTCAAAAGTAAATGAACAAAACATTCTTTGTCCAGTTTTTTTCCCTCACAATGAAAATAATAACATTGCTCTTGCTGGTCATAAAGTTAATAAATCTGTGCTTCAAAAGGTGACAAAGTGCAATAGGAAGAAAGTTCTCTGTCCTTCCCAAAGCTGTGCAGAAGCATTAGAGCCCTGCAGAATTCATTCATTCATTCATCACACCTTTCCAACCTCACCCTCTCTCTCTGGACTCTTCTGCACATTTAAATGGAATCGTGACAGTCACACTGCATTGTTTCATCTTTTTTCATTTACACACGTGGTAGGTATCTATCAGTAAGGGCAATTTTAATGGCTGGAGTTCATCCCACAGTGTAAATGTTCTAGCATTTATTCAAGCACAGCACACCGTTGAGCATGTAAAATGCTTAAAACATTCATCCTGAAAGTCCTGGATCTTACTGAGTAAAAGCAAGGCATCTTCTCACGTGGGCTATTTGTCCTTCCCTGGAGTTTCAAGCCCAGTTAAAGACAGAAGAGTTGGTAAAAATGCACTGTCTACCTTCTGTTCCAATTTTCAAGTCAGGGAGTTTCTGATAATTCAGATAAAACTGCTTTTTCAGTGTTTGCCCACATCGGCTGCCCACTGTGGTCATGAAATGCTTCCTGGTTGCGGGGCGGTGCCGTGACAGGAGCACCATTTCTGTGGTCACAGGCCGCTCGGGTTCTGGAAAGGCTCTCATCTCACGCATATGGATGAGAGCTGGGCTTTTCTTAGTCAAAATTTCCTTCTGAAGCCAGGCTAGGCCCTTCAGTGTAATTCTGGCTGTATTCTCTCTTCCTGACTCCTAAGCCAGTTCTCAACCGGAGACCGTGGCTGTGAACAGAGAAGACACTGAGAACTCTGCTCCACGCTTTAACCTCTACTGCTCTGAAGGCAGCTTCACTTTTCTTTTTCCTGTCCTCTCTTCATTTCCTCCAAGTACTGGAGTACTTTAAAATAATTTTATTTAGAAGAAGCAGCCAAAACAGATAGCTGTACCATAGCAGGGTAATTAAAAATTTGTGCTTTATAGTGAACATTTTCTTAGTTGACAATGCTCGTCCCTATGGAGTTCCTATAAAATTCCTACTAATGTTTGTTGTTGACTGTTGGCTTCTGCTTATAGGTATTTTAATGGAGCAAAGTTATGTCCTGGGTCTTTTCCACATCTGGATCAGGAAGAGACAGTGCAGAACGGTCCAGCTGAACCAGGGTGCCTGTAGCGTGCTTTGGTATCAGAGAGATCCTGAGAAATTCAGTTAACCAGAGTTGTTGCATTCCATGTCAACAAATCTTTTGGGGGGCCTTGGATACCACAGGTCCTCATCTATGTTATTTCAAAGACAAGACAGTAGACTCCTAAACTGTGGACAGATGCTATATCTTAGTAGTTATGCTATAAAGTACTACTTGCTGTTTGTTTAAATTTGCAATACATTCTAGAGAAAAGTTAATGCTGCTAATAAAGCTACATAGGAATATATAAAATAATATATAATGAAATAGAAAAATAATATCAATTGAAAATTGAAGCAGAAATCTAGGAAAAGTATTGTTGGAAAGGACAAGAGAAAAAGAAGAGATATTAATACTAAAGATACATGCTGTGACTTCTTTGTCTGAGAAATGTCTGTTCATTTCGGATGCCCATTTTTGAATCTGGTCTTTATATTTGGGGGGGCTGATTGTTTTGAGTTCTTTATATATTCTTGATAATAGTCCTTTGTCTGAGGAGTGGCTGGTAAAAAATTTTTCCCACATTGTAGATTGTCTCTTAGTTCTGCTGATCGTTTCTTTTGAAATACAGAAGCTTTTTAATAAGATGAGATCCCAGTTGTTGATTCTATCTGCTAGTTCCCGTGCTACTGAGGATCAGACATTTCTCAGACAAAGAAGACAAAGCAGCAAGTAAATATATGAAAAAATGTTCCACATCACTGATCATTCGAGAGATGCAGATGAAAACAATACTGAGATTCCACCTCACCCCACAAAGAATGGCTGCTATCAAGAAATCACACAATAACAAATGTTGGCGGGGTTGTGGGGAGAAATGAACCCTTCTCCATTGTTGGTGGGAGTGCAGACTGGTACAACCACTATGGAAATGAATATGGAGAAACCTCAAAGAGCTGGGACTAGAGGTTCCATTTGACCCAGCCATTCCTCTGCTGGGTAAATTTCCAAAAGAACTAAAAGAATCATATCACAGTGATATATGCACACCCATGTTTATAGCGGCACAGTTTGTAATAGCTAAAACTTAGAAACAGCCCATTTGCCCATCCATTGGAAACTGGATAAAGAAGATGTGCTTTTTCTATAAAATGGAATATTACTCAGCCATAAAGAACGAGAAAATAGATTAATTCATAGGAAAATGGATACATATTGAAGATATACTCCTAAGTGAAATAAATAAGGCACAGATGCATGTGTAAATACCGAATAGTTTCTCTGGTGTGAATAATCTACAATAATACAGAAGATCCTAATAAGATTACTGACATTGTGAAATGGGAAGAAAGGGGCTAAATGTGTAGGGAAGGTGTGATGGGTAGGGGAAGGGTAATAAGGGAAAAGAAAAAAATGTGAGAGAATGAAAAGATGGAAATAAAGTGTTTGTAGATGGGGAGGGGAGGAGGGGGTGAAGGGAGGGCAGGGGTAAGGGGAAAAAATGAGAACCAAGACTTGTCATGTAGAGGTACAAGATCCCAACAATGAATGTAACTGTACTGTATCCCTAAAATGTACCAATAAACTCAATTAAAGCTGAAAAAAAAAGAAATAAGAAATAACAAATTCACAGGGCTAAGAGGAAACATTTTCAGATCTGCTGAATTCTCAAACATATAGTATATTATGAGATGAGCCAGTTCTTTCAAAACCTTTGTTATTTCTAAAAGTAGAATAAAAAAAGAGCTAAAAAAAAAAAAAAGATACATGCTGTGAAGTACTAGGCGTTCACTACCATGAAGCAGAAGTTTGGATTTTCATTCGAACTGTAATTTCTAGTATGCTTTTTCATCTTGCTTTACCATACTGCATACCTAAGACCAGGACTTGCAGAAGTCTGCAATCTACTAACAAAGGACGATCCTCGTAACAGCACACAAACTAAGCCAGTGGAATATGCTAACCCTGCTTTAGGGAATCTTGGGAAAGGAACCAACCTCAAGTGAGCACCCTTTGGTCACACCAACGTAGTCAGGGCTGCTGAGGATGTTGTACGGGGTTCTCGAAATTTCAATGTCGCTGAGGCAGCCAGAATATTTCCTCACGTTTACTTCCGGCCTATTGAATAGTCAAGGGGAAAACAAAAACATCTTTAGGGTAGTGGCAGTGTAGTTACTCCTACCCCAGAAGTCACCTGGCACGGAGGCTGGTCAGGGAGGTCCACAGAAGTCCACACGCAGACACACCTGGACTCAGCAAGCTATGCTCCCAGTTACCTGCTTCTTGGATTAAGTGCATGACCACAGCATCCTGATGAAGGGGTCTTGATGTAAATTTTCTCCTCCTCTTTAAAAATAATTTCATTTACAGCACTTCAATACAAGGCTCAGGAATTGACTGATGTATTAATGCTGTATCTGCACAATGAAGTAAGTGCTGCTTCTTTTTTTTTTTTTCTACCAAAGACCAGATAATTGTGTAGGCAGCATAATCAGACTACGTTAAAATAGCTTCTTAAAATCTTGCTCAGAATTTAGAAAAAACATATGTTTATTTTGAAGAAAATATTTCTTAATTTATTGAGTGTTATTTGGTGTCGCGGCTGAACTAAAAGATAATATTACTGGTTTTTAAAAAGCTTTTAAATAAAACACAATCCAAGAAACATTCTTCTGGATTATATAGCCTAAACATATAAATTTTAAAGTTACATTTACAGAGTGCAGCTAAGGCTTGCATTCTATGCTGGAACACTTAACCAACCAAATCAAATGTGGAAAACATGCACTTAGTCACCCTCACCCTCAACCTAACCCTAAGTTACACTTGCATGCCTCCTTTCTGCTCAGTCCCTCTTAAAATCAGGCTGAGATGCTAATGGATTAACAATGGACCTCTTGCTCTGTGGCCCAGCGTGTTGCTCTGGTTTGTTACTTGACAGGGGCCGCGAGGTGGCTCCTGGAGACACAGAGGCCTTCTGTGAGAAGTGGGCACGACAGCAGCGGTAGGCCCTACATCCCCAAGTTGTGTGGTTTGTGCGGATTCAGGCAGAGCACAGTACTGGAAGCACTCACTTGCTTCCAGATTCATCACATTTTTTTCGCCAGAAGTCTTTTAAATAAAGTAAGTCACCCCCATAAGTTCATGGCCTCATGGAAATGCAAAAGCTTATTCAAAATATTACGATGTAGCAAGCTCGATGCCATGAAAATCACAAGGCGTAAAGAGTGACAACAGTGATAGAATTCCTCATGACCCGCTGGCAGTTTCCTGAGGGTCGCAGCTCACAGGCAAAACTGCAAAGCTGCTTGGTCCATCCCGGGGGTTTAGTAACACACATCTACACTGACAGCCAGGCTCGTATTTTAGCCATCTCAGCAGACAGCACGAGTGGCCTCCTAACTATGCCATGCTTAAACAACTTGTTTATTTTCCCTATTTTTTTCTATTTTTCTAGTTTCTGGTATTAAAACTCCAGCCTTTGGTTTAAACGTTTCTTGAGACAGTTTAACCTCATTATCTCCTTTTCAGAAATTTGGCCCTGAAATGCCCAGCACCAGGCTTCCGAGGGTGCCAAAGCCGCACATCTGGGGTTGACCAGCCACCTAGAGAGGCAGCTAATTCTTGCAGGTGAGCATTAAAATGCTCTTTCCCCAAATTTCTTCCCTGTTCATCCAAACACTTGTAAGAACAGTATTTCCAGAAACCCTCTTCATCTGGCTCCATAGCTAATTCTAAATAAATGTGGCAACAAATAAGCAACTTGGACAAGAGCTGCGCAGGCCACATAGATGTTTGCATATCTGCAGGCCTGCGAGAGCAACAGGCAGTGGTAAGCATTTGGGAGCACAGGTGGAGCAGACAGCAGACAGCGTGGCACCAGGAAGGCCAGATGCTTGGGAGGAGCCCCAGACCTCTGCTCTCTCCCCAGGGCTAGACTTTGCCCCTGAATTCCACCAGCGGCCCTTTGAGTAGCGCTGCTGGTCACCAGGGGGCGCAGTGTGCAGGTGGTTCAACAAGTAAGATTCGCCAATCTACTCCGCGGATGCAAGGGCCCAAATGCAGCCCACTTGAGGGCGGGCGAGTAGCAGCATCTTCCTGAGGAAGGGCAGCGTGAGAAATCTCGGGCCGCGTTTCCGGCTCCGGTGTTGCTTTGCCTCTGCAATGCTACGTTATCTAAGAAGCCACATTTACCTAAGCCATGCATCAGAAGAGGACATGCATAAATTAAAATTTTACCTTGCTTTCATACTAAGTCAAAGAGAAGAGAAGAAGAAAAAATTTTACTTGCAATTGCATTTTCATTTAGTATAACAATAAGCTGTAGGCATAAATCTTTTAACATATCTCCCAGAGAAGGAATATAAAATGCTGTCAGAACTGAAAACAGACAAGGGCCTTGGACTAAAGTAAAATTAGAATTCGAAGGGACCATTTCCCGTACTTTTCTCTGGAACAACTTTGTATTCTGGAAGATGAATTTAAACGCTTCCCTTTATAGCTGTATGGGAAAAATGCACAAATGCAGTATTGGAGTAGCTTATAAATATGGCCTCTTGTGCTTACCAGAAAGGAGAAATAATGTGTTTACCACACCTCTTGTACTTTACCATATTGAAACTGTGTATAAAATAATTTGTTTCATTTATCCCTCACAAATATAAACCTAAAACTATTTTGAAATAACATGCCCTATTTATCAATAATTATAAAATGCATCATCAAAACACATTAGTGATAAAGACTTATGAGATATATCGTCTCCAAAACAACCAAGACATAAGCCTTTCTCAAATGAGTTAGCATGTACTTGCTTGTAGATGATGTCTGAAAATCACTGATAGTTAAAACCATCACTAGAGTAAGTGAAGCCAGCTTCAGGTAGCCTTATTCTTTTTATGAGATTTAATTCTCTCAGTAGAATATAGCTAATGATTTTACCAAAAAAAAAAAAAAAAAGATTTGAAGAATTTCTAGATTCCCCAGTGTTTCATACGGTACCTGGAACATAGTTAGATGGCCAAGAAATATTTGTTGAATGACTGTGTAGTAAGTTGATTTACAGGGAGCAGCTACTGCATTTCACTACTCAAACATTTGGGTATGCACTGATTTCTCTGATCTCACACCCTGAGTTGTAACCTAATGCAGAGGGACGCATCTGGACAGAAGTGAATGCATATCCAGTTTATTCGCACCACCACGAAGCTTATCCACTGCCCCTCTGAAACCCTGACAGACAATCTGCCCAGAATACTTTCCAATACAATATTCTGAGACTTCGCCAAATGTAACCTGTCTTTTTAGTGTACAAACACCGAGATAGAACTTAATGCACATGAAAAATCACCAAACCAAGCAAAACAAAAAAATTAAAAACATGATACTCTGTTTCTAGTAAAACTCTTATGGTTGAAGCAAACTTATTCCATTCTGATCTAATTTAATGAACATTTATTGAGTGCCACATACTCTATAAGGTTTTTTCTTATGCTTGATGATATGCAGTCAATTAATTACTCCATGAGATGTTTTCTGACCTATTTAGTTATTTATTTTTGGCATTAACTGAACTATGAGCTAATGATGTCTTCCCATTTTGCTAGCTAAAAAGCATACATGAATTTTAAAAAAATATGTTAGCATGAGCAGGAGAACAACTAATATAGTTCTACTATTTGAAACACGGGCAAGCTCCAATGTGCCATTACGATGCTAATGCTTAGCAATAAAATAGGTTACACTCTCGGCAGCCTGGCACACTAATTCTCAGAACCCTAAGCAGTGTCAGAGCACTATTTTCTCCTGTGAACGTGCGAGGGGAATGGTAATTACAAAACCTGCATTCAACCCCGCTTCCACCTTTAATTACTTTTCAGCAGGTGCCTATGTGGGAAACAGTGAGTCCAACCCATCCCTTCAGTGAAGATGTCAAATTAATCCTTGGGTTCCTAAAAACGGGTGTTGTTCTGACGGGCAGCATGATTTTTATTTTTTTATTAGACTTTTCTGCAGCTAAAGGTCATATGACATTCCTATGGCCGTTAAGCTACAGAACTCTAGTGAGCACAATGACCATTTAATTAAAACCTGATTCTAAGCTTTAAATATGCACTCAGTTACCTCAGGTTTCTCAAGGTTGGCAGGCCACCAAAATATATTTTGTCGTCAGCTTTCAAATCAAGACCAAAGTTGTTTCCAGAAGATGAAGTTGCTATGTTCTCCTCCCCGTTAGTATCAATATCTATGATTGATATGTTGGCTGTGAAGGAGATAAGAAATATAATGTTTGATTTGAGCAAAATCAACCATACCTGTATTATTGCTGACACTTCAAGATAAAAGTGACTTCATTCCTAAGCTAACACCAACTTCCTGAAGCACTTGTGCCATATTTAACTGTTTACCAACTGTAGAAGCAATAGCATCAATGAGACACATTTTTGAACTAGCCACAAAAGTGAGTATGGAAATAATGGGTAGAACACAATAAAGGCAAACTAATGAAAATAAGAAGGAAAAATCTGGATGGACATCAACTAACCACTTTGTACAGTTTTCCATAATGCAGGAAAGTAGGCCGAAAACAATCATTTGAGTACTGCAACGAGTACCTAATTAGGAATTAATTAGAAATATGTTGACTCGTGGGTCTTTTTGTAAATTTCGGTATCGAAAGGACTACAGTTTTTAAACTCACAAGGGAGATATGATCTTCATGCCTTACTGCTTTTCTCTTGGGTCTCTCAAGATATTTCTGATGTGATAAAGATAAGAATTTAGAAACAAAAAGGAAAGAGGAAGGTCACTTCTCTGCATTATAGAGAGAGCAGATAGGGATTTTTTGTTGTTGTTGCTTTAATATCTTTATTTTCCACTTTTCTTTATCCTTTTTTATTTTTATCTTTTAATAATATTTTTCTTCATATATGTTTGTGATATATAATAATTATATTCCTCTTGGGGAATGTATAAATATACATATTGCATCTTGATAATTTTTACTCTCTTTCTCCCCTCCTCCCCAAGATCCTCTTATAAAACAAATCGTCTAAATGTTTGAATAGACTTCATAGTAAAAGACACACAAATTGGCAATGAACACAGAAAATAGTACCATAATCATTCCTCTTCTAAGCAACAAAAATTAAAATGTAATGATACTATCATGTTGTTTTCAAATACCTAAAATGACAAACATTTATAACGTCAAGTTTGGGACAGAATAAGAATCAACTATTCACCACTGATAATGGTGATACGGGGGAATGGATGTGACTCCCAAATCCATGAGATAATTGAAACACGAGTTTGTGTTCTCTAAAATCAAAGCATGAATTCTAAAAAAATAAAAATGATGCATAGGAACAGCAGAGGTTAAGGGGAGGAAGAATTTATTGAGAGAAAAACAGCTTCTGTCTAAGAGAGAAGGAGGGGGATCAGAAAGTGGGCTCCCCACCCAGCCTGCTTCTCAAAGGTGTTTTATGGGGCAAAGCCACGAGACCGTTCGAGGTGGGAGGTGGGAATTTTTTATATCACTGGTGGTTCTCCTTCATTGTTAAGGGCCAAGATAAGCTGCTTCTGAATTGTTTTCTCCCCATACCATCTACTTGGTCTCCATCTTCAACTGTTCCATATATTTTGGATCTTTTATTCAACTTGAGAGAACAGTTCATTAACACGACAGATTCTGCCTCTCCCTTTGCTTAATGCTAGATGCGAATTGTCTTGGAATCAAAGATTTATTTTTTTGTTTGTTTGTTTTTTTGTTTTGTTTTGTTTTGTTTTAAGACAGGGTCTCAGTATGTAGTTAAGACTGACCTGGAACTCACTATGTAGCTCAGGCTGGTCTCAAACTCACAGCGATCCTCCTGCCTCAGCCTCCCGAGTGCTGGGATTACAGGCGTGCACCACCACGCCCAGCTAATATGACCCTACTTTTTTCTTTTCTTTTCTTTCTTTCTTTTTTTTTTTTTTTTTCATACTGGGGATTGAACTCGGGTTCTTGCACTTGTGAGGCAGGCCACCGAACCGCTGAGCTAAATCCCCAGCTTGGAATCAAAGATTTGTAAATGCTCCTTTTTGGGAATCCTAGTTTCGTGATGTTCCTGGTTTAAGTAAATATGACAAATACTGGGTCAAAGTCAAACACGTATCTTAACTTGGTGGCTCCCTAGCTTTTCTGACTTGCTACTATGCAATGCTAAGAGGGAAATGGATCAAGAAGTACTTCCAAATTGGTTTGACCACGGAACATTATCATTTTCTCTCCATTCATTATCTTTCAGAGTTAATTTGCTTTGGAATACAGAGAGAAATATCCGCTTCCCCGATTGCACCATACTCCTTACTCTTACTGGTGTGATAACTTTAAACAAAACTGCATAGAAGTGATGTCCAAAATCAAACACTGAGACTCTTACCACCTCAGAGCAGGTTTTGTAAAAGCAAGCGACAAACACATGTAAAAACGAATGATAGTCCTACTAAAAATAGTTTAACCAGATTTCAAACTTCAATTGACGTCATCAACTTGAATTTCTACAGACCTGTAATGACTTTCAGACCTCAAATTAGTTTTGCATATGAACACCCCTCTGAGTAGCCTGGTGGTTAAAAGAAAACAGATATACAAAACTGTTTCCAAGGCTTCTGCATACATATTCCTTTTTATCGAGATCACAAAGAAGTTTCATATGGTGCTGTTGACTGGAACATGAACATAGTCTCTGTTGGCAGACTTGGTGGATATTTCAGTGGTGTCCGTGACATGTGGTTCTGCTCTATCACTGGCAAGCCAGTGACAAGGGTGTTTTCCTCCTTATCCCCGAGTGAATATATGCATTTTAAGAAATCATTCTAAGAAAATTGATTAAAGAGTAGCAACACAATTCAATTGAAACTCACTGGCCATAAAGTTAACCCTGACAGGGAGCTGCAGGGTGGCGTATTCTTACTAAGGCGAAGGAAATGCTTTCCTCTCTCCCTCCTGAGTGACAGCAATAAACAGGGCTCTTCTGGAAAACGCTAGGAAATGCTAATAGTCTCTTTTATTTCTTGCTCCATTTTTTTTCCTTACAGAATAGGAAAGTAAGCTATTAACGCAAAATTTCAAAGCTGAGTTTAGTCATCACTTTTATGGGTAGGCAAGGAAGTAAGGTTTTTTGTTTTGTTTTGTTTTTTGTTTGTTTGTTTGTTTTAAATTAAACAATAGACACAGAGTAGAGCCTTAACAGGTAATGTGACACTCAGGGCTGAACTGTCATACGGAACTTGCTTCTCATTTGGTGATGCTTTTCTTTTCTGCCTTCTCAACTCCCTTTCCACATCAGTGCCCCTGGGGACACCACACACCTGTTAGTTACCAGCACACCCATGCAAGCGGGGGTGTCACACTCTTATTAGTGACTGGGCTGTGGCTAAGCGACTCTCAAGGAGGATGGGGGCGCTGGCTGAAGGACGGTGTTTGAGTTTCCAGAGGCAGTGGTTTTTCAAACCAGCTGAGAATAATTCATTTAAAGCAACTGATCCAATCACCAAGAGTCAATGACACACATCGCAGGCACCTCATTTCACTTGACAGCCCACTCCTCGGGGAATGCAGTGCCACCCGCCTCTCCCCACTTCTCCAGCCCCCTTCCCAGACCCTGTAGAGTACTACTGGTCCTTATCATCCTGCTTATGCAGTATTTGATGGTGCTAGCACTTCTTTCCTTTTAGGAAATGTCTTAGCTCCCAGCGTGCCAAGTTTTCTACATTTTCTTACCTCTGCTCTCATCAGCCTTCTCTATTTCTTTGAATACTTCTGGAATACTGATGTTCTCTAACACTCATGCTTTAATCTCCTAACAGGATGTTATTGACTTGAAAAAGTATATGCTTGGACTTGATATCTTTTACCTAAAAGTCCATGATAAACAGGGGAAAAACCATCTTTCACCTGTATTTTCCTTCAGTACTGCACATATTCAGAATAGAAATGATCATTTAACCCTAAACATGTATTACTTACTGTTTGGCAGTCCTGGTGATGGACCCCCCAGCTCAGGCTTTCACACTGAGCTACATGCCCCGCCCTTTTAAGGTTTTTCTTTTCTTTTTTTTCCTTTCTTTAGAGACAGGATTTCGCTAAATTGCTATGCTGGCCAGGCTGGTGTGGAACTTGAATTGTCCTGTCTCAGCCTCCCTGAGCGCCAGGATTGCAGGTGTGTGCCACCTCACTGCCTTGTACTACTTGTTTTATTTGGTGGCCCTATGATTCTCACCCACTCTCCTAATCTAGAAAGTCATCCTCACCGTTCATATTTAATCAGTCAAAACCATTATAGATATCTAAAGAACTCAAATATCCATGCTATTTTTAAGGCTTTAGTGACATAAAGTAATATATTATGTTTCGTCCTTGTAACCTAACAAGATTTGGAATACATTTACACCTATGGGACTCATCACCACAATAAATGAAAGGAACATTCCTATGACCCCAAAAGTTTCTTTATGCTTCTTTGTAATCCTTCCTTCCTACCCTTCATATATACCTGTCCACAAGTAGCCGCTATTCGCTTTCTGTGACTGTAGATCACTTTGCACCGTGCACATAATTTTACATAAATACATTCTTTTTGTCTCCATTATTTCATTTGGTATTTTAATATTCATCCATTTTCATGTATATTATAGTGTTTCTATTTTAACTTTTTGTGACCAGGAAGCATTCCCTGGAATGGATAAACTATCACCCATATGTGTGCGTTTACCTGTTGATAGATGTCTGAGTTGCTCTGAGGTTTTGAGAACCACAAATAAAGTTGATATGCACAGTACACACATCTTTGTAAGGATAACATACTTCGCTGTGTCTCTGGTGAATAGCTAAGAGTGGAGTGTCTGGTTCCTATGGCACGTAAACCTGGTGACTCATTCATCATTTTACAACTTCAGCAACGGTGTAGAAAACTTTCAATTTCTCTGCCTTTTTACCAACATTGGGTCTGATCAGTCTTGTAAATTGTGGACAAATAGTTGTGTAGTGGTAACATACTTTGGGGTTATTCTTTATTTTCCCAATGTTGAATCCAACCACAGGTCTTATTTCAGTGTTTTAATTGTGATCATTTAATATTGCTAGACAGTACGTGACTATTCTTATATTCCATGACAATGCATTTCTCATTTATATAGAAGAAATCTATATTTGTTTATAACCTTGCTTTATTTCTCTTTTGACTTCAATGCTTTTATTTGTAGAAGAAAAACTAATAGATGCTGGAATAGTAAAATGCTTCAAAAGTTTCAGGGACTATATACTGTATGTATGAGAACACATATGGAAAATCAGACTAGCTATAGTTATATTATAATACAAATCTCACTTATTTGATGTGCAAAGTTGGCATCAGAGATAACAGAGAAAGGGGAACAGCCACAGGAAGAAGGTAGAAGTTCTCAATGTCATCTGAGAATCAAAGTTCTGAACACCTGACTCTCATAGGATTAATATGATTTAAAACATGGTAACACTGTGGCAGCACATGAAAGGAGATAGTGAGATATTTCACCTAATTTATGTCTGAAATGAAAGTAAGGATGGTTGCTTGGTGCATTTGTCAGAGGTGTTCAAGACCGTGAAAAGCACACCCACGGAGGCCTCTTATGAAGGAGAAGCTCTCAGCCAACTACGCTGAAGGGCTGAAACCAGATGAAGAATGAAGCAGAAGACACTAGGCAGGACAAGAAAGAGTCCCTTCCAGCTTCTGGACAACATGGTAACAACGGTGTGGGTCTAGTAAAAATCTGGACAATCCCACCGAGTAGGGAAGAACCCTCGGCATGGGTGGACGGCTCAAGTTGACTACTTTCAAGTTCGTGCAGCGCTGTAACTTGACCAAGGACCAACATGGTTTAGGATCTCAGACCCTCTGATTACTTGTTTCAAGGGACAGAATAAAATGGTCTAAGCATCATGCTGAGTATAGAGATAATATTAACAAGGTGTCGATTCGTGGAAATTATTCTCTTACACAGTTGAGTCATTCTAGCTCCACGTTTTACACTATACTACAATTAATATAATTGAACACAACACTACGTTTAGAATCTGTAGCACCATCCCACACGGCCCAGCATTCCTGCATCTTTCTTCGTTTTATCTTTTGCACAAGCATATGCATTTTTCTTCTTTCTTTAGCCCTGTTATTTGATTACCTCTTCCCTGACACTATTTATTCTTTCATATTCAATAAAAATTTAGGACCTCTGGAGAAAATGACCACAAAATCTTAATCCACGTCTACAAATTTATCTTTGCCTTCTTTGGTCCCTTTCCTCCTCTCATCCTCTTCTGGGGAACAAGGACTCCTCATTCTGGGGCAGAACAGCACTCTCTCCAGTCTTGGAGCCATGCTTTCTAAAGGCCTGTGCATGACTCCTTCATGACTCTTTCCTATTTCTTACTGCTTTCCCTTTACTAACACATTCTCCATAGCCTACAAACACGGTCAAAATCACTTATCCACTCGACAAACACTTCCAGAGCGCTTACTGTGTCCCGGGAACTGATGGAGAAAGCCAACATGTTCTACTTCAACATCCTTGCCCTCCACCTCTCCGGTCCCTTTCCTAGCTACTGCCCATGCCTTTTTTTTTTTCTCCCAAATTTTAGAGCCAAATTTCCTTTGGAATCGGTACACAGTCACTGTGTCTGCTTTCCCACCATGGGACAGGCTTTCCCTGGGACGATTCTTGCCAAAGCCTCCAGTGGTCTCTGTGTTTCCAAAGCTGATGAATTCCTTTGTTCTTGTCTTCCTTACGCATTCTCTACCAGAGGAAAATTAAACTTGATTATCTTAGAAACTCTTATTTCTGTAACATCAGTCTTCCTTAAAGCTTTATTTCTGCTTTCTCTGATTGTTTTTTATAGTCTCCTTTATGGAGTCTTCCGTTAACCTACTGTTTTAGTATTTGAATGTTCCTTGGCTTTGGGTCACTTTATCCTAGACATGATTGCTTGGGTTCCTAATCCCTATTTAGATGCTGTTGCCGAGATGATTATGACTGCCAGCCATTCTCCTAGAACGCTGCGATCCTCTGATAACTATAACCAATCACACAGCTTCCCTAGGATGCTCCAGCTACCAAAAACACCTTGAGTATAACATGTACAAAATAGCACTCAGTATCCTCTACAGAAAAACCCACTATT
The DNA here is from genome assembly GCF_012274545.1 of Fukomys damarensis. Lineage (NCBI taxonomy): Eukaryota > Metazoa > Chordata > Mammalia > Rodentia > Bathyergidae > Fukomys > Fukomys damarensis. The sequence goes on along the minus strand of NW_022900926.1, from coordinate 10,081,342 downwards.
TAGTAGTTTCTTGAATATCACCAACATATCATGTTATCTAAGGAAAAAAGAGGAATGATTCCAGATCTTTTTTTAAACTCAGGCTCCATATCAAGTAATGCACAAAGCTTTTCAATGTTAAGATACTTAGTGTCTTTCAACTCCATTATTTCCTAGTCTCCTTACGGTTAGTGATTTCTTTTTTCTTCCCCTTGCTGTTTGCCTAGTTTATTGTTGGTGCTGAATCTCAATTGTCATAAACCTACACTCAAAGACGGTGCAAAAAAATTTTTTCTTTAAAGTATGCATCTGATGATGTCATACCCCAAGACTCATAGTTCCTTGTACCTCATTTGCTCAGCTTACAGGGCTTCTATAATCGGATGGTTTTCTGTCAAAAATCACTCATTTAGCCTATGGATTCACTTGTAAGGTTTCTCAAAGAGTGTTCTGGTGGATGCTAGTGCTGCAGGGGTGGGAAGACTTCTGTGATTACAGAAGTTTGAGAAATGTTTGGTTAAATGACTAAGACTTTCCTTTTACTGGACAAGCACACAGACTATGTAATATGCACACACGTGCTGTGTCTCTTACATGGGAACAATGGATGCTGTGGCAATACAGTTTGTAGAAGTCCCAGAGTTAGTTTTGGTCTCTGCTGAGGATTTTCTCAGGGCTCCATGTTCTAAGCAAATGCAGGCGGTAATGATGTACTCTGCTCTCTGATGGCTGCAGGCTTCCAGGCTGCCGTCACCGTGAAATCTCCACATGCTTCCCATGCAGCTGACTCTTCACCTCTTGTTTGTACATCAGGACTGGGAGCTCCCTGGGAACTCACCTCTGCCTTTGACTCAGATGCTTCTCTTCTGAGACTGGGATGCTCATCTCTTCCGGCAGTCAGATTTCTCTCCTCTAACCCCATTAGGTTGCAAGTTCCTTCAGAGCAAAGACTGTTTTGCACTCCATTTAGTTCATACACTCTACTTAGTAGGTGCTTGAGAAATACTTTTAAAATGCCGGAATGAAAGCTGGTGCACAACTAAATCTCAATTTTCATGAAATGTCACATTGGTATGACCAACATTAATGAGGTCTGTTTATATTAGCAGTGGTATCAGTTCCATTTGCAGGTATCAGTAATACCCTAGTACACAGAAATAGAGGAATTGTATCTAGATAGCAATAATGCCATGCTCAAAACTAGGAGACTTGGCTTTGTGTCTTGGTTGTGAGATCTTTTTCACAGTTCAGTAACCAGTGTAAGTTTGAGTATATGTTTTCTTTTCTCTAGCAACAGAATAAAACATTTGCTTATATTGCAAATGAAACAATGCTCGTGGACATGATTTTAAAAATATCGGGACCATACAAACATCATACTATAACTGACCAACCATTTTCTTAAATATACACAAAATTTTGACATTTTTAAAAGCAAAGAACTGGTAGCAGTGCCCTACCTTATAGGTTTTATTGTGGGCAGCTTTAAAGAAAACATCTTGGCAAAGCAGGAATAAGGAAAGGCATACAACATTTTTCAAACCTATTACAGGATATAATTTTACAGGTTGTAAGACAGTTTTATGCTTTCAAATTAAGCTCTCAGTTTCCAAAGAAAATGACAGAGAACGATTTGGCTCTTCAATCAGTCTTGTCTAATCCAAACCACCTATAATCTAAGCCAAAGCAATGACTGTATCCATTTTTCTCAGAACTTGAGAGTAGCTAAAATTACAGACAAGGTCTTTCCCCTGATTAGGTTCTCGGGTGCTTCGGATGGCATGATTAAGGCCCATACTGCCTTATTACTATAAAAACTCACCTTGTTTTTGAATCCTTGACAGGGTGAATGATTTCCATTTCCCATCATTATGGTTTTGATTGCTGACAACAGAAGCCATTCCCGAACCCAGATCATAGCTGACTTTTATGTGTCCATCAGCCAGCTCTACACTCATGAAATCTTTCTATTAATGGAGTAAAAATATACCAGTGATTAGCTGCACAGAGAAATCTATGGGTACTCACTTTTCTATGGGGTGTAATAAGGCCTTGTGGCTAACTTGCTAACTATGTTACACTGTAACAGAAACACATTTTGGAAATTGAATTGGTATTATTATTTTGTGAGTTTTTGCAGGTGTGATGGTATGGTACAAATGGTCACGACCAAATTAGTAGGACATATTGTTTTCATTATGGTAGGACTAAATGGGTTCCTTGAAAACATGTTAAGCAAACTGAAAGATTTGTTCTGTGAAATAATTTACTAAGAAATAAATACTGACTAGAAAAACATGAGGCTGAAAAATATTTAGAATCCCCTCTCAACAACAACAACAGCAACAAAAACCCAGAAACAAAACGGTTTTACTGCCGCATAATGCTGTACTGGAAATATCTTTACAGGCTGCTTCTCTTAAAGGACTATACAGGGAGTTATACTGAAAATAAGTAGTAATTAAATTGTACCTATGATTAAAGTTATCAATGGAAATATATAAGTGTTGTCTCATCATGCATTTTTGGCTGTCTAGATATATTTTAATAAGAGATATTTTTACCAGTAACTGATAATTAATTGCATTGGAATTCTACAAAAAATAAGCAAATGGATGCTCAGTCATAGAAGATCTGCTCTGTGTGTGTGATCCTTACCAGGTCCCGTGTGGCAAGATACATCAGGAGAGCACTTGAGGAAAATGTCCGGAACTTGAACATGATGGTGGAGATATTGGGGTACCAGCGAATGGGGCGGCTGACCAAGGCATAGCCTTCTCCATCAAACTGGATAGTCCCATCACTGTCTTCCACCTGAGGACTGGAAGGAAACATTTTCAACTAATTAATCACACTTGGTCCTCATGGTGTTTTATTATTCAATGTGTCAAATGCTCCCCTAGGACTACACTGCAAGCTGTTCTATCACAGAAGACAACCCAAATATATCTTCTACCCTTTGCTTCTCTCTACTCCACTGCCACCATATTTTTTTATTATGTCTACTGCTACATTTAGGTATACAGCACAGTTACATTCATCATTGGGTTCTTGTACCTTTACATGATGTATCTTGCTTCTTATTTTTGCCCCATTCCCCTGACCTCTCTCCCTCACTGCCACCACCTTATGCCAGAATGTGCTCTGTCTCACCAGGACTTCCTTAGGTGTTCAAACGAGGTCAGTGGTGTTTCAAATGCTTTATGTTTTAGAGAAATACTTGGTGGGTAGTTATAGCAGAAGTTAATTATGTCTTAGTGAAATTTATGCAAACAGATGAAGTTTTATGTTGGCCAAGATTACATTATACAATATATATATAT
>NW_022900926.1:9998166-10078021 GCF_012274545.1 Fukomys damarensis | reverse complement strand
ATATATATATATAATATCGATCATAATGTAATAGAGACCCTTAATCTAAATACTCACCATCCAACATGTTATTCAACAAATTTGAATACAATGAAGGATGCCTGTTGTGTGTGTGTGTTTTAAATCTGCCTTCTACACTTACAACAAAGTTCTAGAAGCAGTAGGACACCATAGAAAAGTTAGGGTTCAGTCCCTATGCCAGGCACAAACTCAGCATCTAGCCTGACACTTGCTATAGAATGCTACGGAACCTCTGGGGAATGAAGCTGATTTCAGTATCAAAAAGTGCTTCACAGAGTATGTCGGTCAATCAATTTTGGTTGAATAGTTAAATATCTAAGATAAGCCTTGTAAATACAATATTTGAAAAATAATTCAAATGTGAGGCTACCGATAGTCTATCTATCTGTGTCTATTTGCTGTTGCAAAGTGAGTCTTAATAGCGGGGATATTTTTTCAAACTTTCAATATTTACACATTAGCATATGTGTGATCTCTGAAGCTGGAGTGCTGTAGCTTGAGAGCAGGGGCAGATGCTGGGACACACTGCGGTGTTGTCACAGAATGACAAGAACATAGAATATATCTTTCCATGAAATTGTGGCTAACGAGAAAATTTACCGATTACAAAAATCAATGGACTTGTGTAGGAAGCACAATGGCACATTCTCAGGAAGTTGGCTTTCCTTCTGGATTAGAGAGAAATGAAACAATAAAGACAAAATAAAAGATGTTTTTTCAATATTCATTGAAAATGCTAACATCTGGAAGGCTGAGGAACTAAACCAGAATGTCAACAGTACAATTGGTTAATGACTAAGTTGGCTGTTACTTGCACTTCCTTTATCATGGTAATGAGCAATTCCTATAGCATTAAATTAGAGATAAAAGAATGTTGCAGAGAGCCTACCTAGGAGAAATTCCTTGAAGTTCTCAATTACTAGGATTTTTCCGCTAATGGAAAGGGTTGCACAGGGTCTCCAGTGATTGTTTTCTGGATGCTTTCGCTCAATACATTCTTATTTAGAATTGAAAAAGTGCTAACCAGAAAAACAACTCATGATGCAATAAGGGTAATGGGGAATCCAAACAAAATACATTTATTTTCCTTACAAAAACACTTAGGGCATTTATATGTTCGTGTCCTTATGGACCTAACCGATGAACTCCTTAACATATCACAGAGAAAAGAATAGGTCGTATGGCAGGTACCCGGGAGTCTCTTCTGGACTTTTCAGGGAGGCCTTGTTATAAGTCACTTACACTTCACACCCGATCTCCTCAACCATGAGATGAAAGGTTCAATCAGCCCCTTCTAATGCGAATACTGGGGATCTTTTCCTATTCCAGCAAAAGACAAATCTACAGGAAAGAGTTTTATGCTGCAAGTGGCAAAATATACAGATACAGAACAGTCTTCTGAACTTAATTCATTAGCTTATACTAACCAAACAAAGTCTAGCTTCAGAACTAGTTAGTTTGGGATAGGGGAAACTATTAGTTCTTCTTGGTATATTCCATAACAATTCAACATGCTCCTGGAATTTTCCCATTTGTTTTGAGTATATTTACCAGCAAAAGTAAATACTCTTTTACGATTAATAAAAGCAGAGAACCTTAACTTGGTTTTTGTTTCGTTGTTGCATCTGAATGACTGGTCAAGTTAGAAAGCATTAGTTATGCTACTTTGAAACAGCCATGTTCTTCCACATGTAACTTATTTACTATAGAAATGGATGTATATTGGGCATTAGAATATGAAATTTCATCATTATTTTAATGTTCAGTTAAATAATTTTTACTGATAGTAGTTATATTTGTATTTCAATCTTAATATGATTTTCAGAAGTTTAAGAAAAATGAAATAGGTGATTTTGTATATTCCTGAGAGATTAATCCCTCTAAAACATAAAAACATTTGTATCCCTTATTGAACATTGATAAATACAAATTTCTAAAACAGACATCCTAACATCTTGTACATTTCCCCAGTCTATCTCTTTTAGTTTCATCTTTTACACTTTTCCCATAAAATAATTTTTGCTGTTTAACTTGAAGAGTTGGTATTTGTCTTAAAATGTGATGAATGTTTTAGTGAAAACAAAAGCCCAACAATACCAGGGATTCTATAGAAATTTAATCTTATAAATACCAGGGCTTATAGGAAAATGGTGTTGGGGTACATCTCTCAAAACTTATGCAACTACAGAATCAGGGCACTCACAAACACAATAACAATTCTGTTCAAAATATCTGTACCGCTCAAAGAGATACATTAAAAATTAAAAACATGGAATTATTTCAGAGGAGAAGATGGGTGTAGTTTAATGACAAGGGGTATCTGCAGAGTAGACAGTGCTGACCGACAGAGGTGTGAACAAAACGCAGTGGAGACCTAGAAAGTGGGCACTTCCAAGATGGAGCACTCGGCAGAAGCAAACGGAGAGCAAGCATATGGGTAAAACGGCACAGTGTGGGGGCTGCCTTTGGGGCAGGGTACTCTTGAGTTAGGTGTGCTCGGCTTGTTGGTTTGCTTTGCATGCAACTACCCTTATGTGGAGGTGCAGCACATTAATATGCTGGGAAGAACTTACTGGAGTCTTTCTCCTACTTGTCAACCCTGGACGAGCGAATTTGCACTTGTTCTTTCCCGAACACATTTCTGGCTCTCCGACCTTCCTACACTGCTCTTTGGTCTCTAGGACTTGAACGCTGTCCATATTCCACTTACTCTTTCTATTTATTGAACTCTAACCTCAAATGCCACCCCTCCAGAGCAGATCTCGATGCCCTTAACTCAATGTGACTAATCATTGTATACTCTACATTTTAAAAGGGATTTTAGATACACCTTGTATTTGAACTATTTTAGCGCTTGTCTTTTTCTCACATTTTCATAATAAATTTCTTGATGCCTGGGATTGGATTGGGTGAATCGTAGTACCAGGAAGTTGTAAGCATGAGTCTCAGTGATCTACAAAACACTTTATGAATATGCAGGAATGCTACTGTAATTATATTAACTAGAATACTAGGCTCTATGTTAGGAGTAGAACATATAATCTTTGCAGAATTAATGTCATAGTCTTACATAGTATGTTTGCTGACCGAGCACTAATGCTTTAGCTCTTTCACTGGTAATAGCCACTTGAAACTCTTACTGAAAATATACCAAAGAAATGTTTGGGGGAAATTGGTGTTTATTTATGACAACATTAATGTGGATTTCACTGTTTTTGTGGTATTGAAAGAATTTTACAGGCAATCTCCCATGGTAGAGTTCATAGATTACTGTCAAAACCATCTTAAAGGGATCAGACTTTGAAACTTATTCTCAGTGCTATGCTGATAAATTCATAAGACAAAAAGAGTGTTGGAAGTAAATTATACATCTGATTGACCACTGAATAAATGCAAATTTCTAAAACAGACATTCTACTTGTATTGGAGCTACATTCTTCTATGAAACTCTAGAAATGTTGGGAAGGAAGTGTGAAGTGTATTCTGCTTCATTAATGGGGGATTTGGGTTTTGAAAGGGTATCTGCATCTTAAATTGGAAATAAAAAATACAAAAGTATTATGTTTGAATTGCTATGTATGTCACACTAAGCTTCTAGGTATTTAATTTGTATTTTGTAGTGCTAATTCAATATATTTAAACTATTTTAGGCTCAAGTGAGTAGGGAGCTCTAATTTCTTTATGCCAAGAAATCTACTTCTAGCTAGTTGTTTTATATCTTCCTTTCAGTTATATATAAGAATATCCTCTATACTTGCAAACAGTTTCAAGTTCCTATCTCTTATAACTGGTGACATCTATTCGGTCTTCCTGGGCTGTTGTTTTCATTTTCTTCCACAGACTTTTAGACTTCCATGGATTAGAACTCATGTATTGGTAAGAAAGGTCCCACAGGAAATAAAACCTGAACATGGGTTGTAAGTGTATGCTTGATCAGCTTGGGGAGTACTCTTTTATGAAAATAATTACACCTTCATGACAGCCACACACTCTGAAAGCTCTGGACGTGAAGGGACTCAGAAGCAGCGCAGGAGATAGTTGTCTTAATTGACTGTGGTTGAAATGTCTTACCCCTGCAAGCTGTGCAGAAACTTATGGCCATAGGCACGCTCTGCTAGAGCTCTCCCAGGACCGGGGCAAGTGCCTGCTGCACACACGCAGGCAGGGAATTGACATTTCATTAGTTTGCTGGTGAATCCACCTCTCAACATAATCATTTCAAAATAGCTCCACATCCTCCAAAAGGTAATAGAACATTGTCCGATAAAACAAAGACATCTGTGATGCACACGACAGACCTGAGGAGATTTTTCATCTCAACTAACCTGACAGTGCATCCTTTGCAGTCACCTTCTATTTCTCGGAAATTCCACAAACCTATAGGTTTGCTGTCAAAGTATGTTTCTCCCATGCAGCCGGTGAATGTAATCACACGTACAGCATCAGCCTTCTGTAGAGAGAGGGACACAGTGCACTTATTAGAATATAAAATTTCACAAATAATCTGGAGGTATTTATGAGAGTTACTAGCAGCAGGAGCCAGACGATTTTCTGACACTCTTGGTTTTATATACAGTCTTTTCACTCTATTAGATTATCACAGCCACTTCGAGATGGGTCAACAAAAGGGGAACAGCTCCAAAACCTCATCAATGGACCCTGGTTACTTTTTGTGGTGCCTGCATTAGTAAAGGCTGTTGCTCCTTGATATCTTCTAGGGATCTGTCACAGGATCTCCTGGAAGCCTCGGTTTTTTTTTATATAAATGGGGCAGTGTTGGCACAAAACTTACGCACAGTTCTCGCATGCACTTCAAATCCTCTTTAGATTACCGACAAAACCTAAACTAATTTCAATGCTACATAAATGGTCATTATACTGCATTGTGCAGGGAAAAGTGACAAGAAAAATATCTGCATATGTGCAGTGCAGATGCAATGTTATTTTTTGAACATTTTCAAGCCTTGGTTGATGGAATCTGAAGATGGAGAACCCATGGATGCTAAGGTCAGGCTGTAAACACTTCTCAGCTGCTAAATTTCTCCATGGTGTATCCCTTGGTGGATAACATGGGATTGCTGTGGGAATTCAATTAGATAGTGTGTGTATGGTTAGCTCAGTACCTGCTACAGAGCGGAAGTTTTAGCGTTACTGCACCTGCAGCACTGTCTTTGGGTAAATCTGGGGCATGCATTCACCACAAGGACTCCTGTCCTGAGGTCATGAGAAAGGAAGGACACTGGGGACGCAAGGAGCACGGGAAGCATGCGCATAAATTACTCTCTGATAGTGCTGCCCTAAACCTTACCTTAGAAATCACAGCAAGGCAGGTCTTCAGTGCAAGGAGAATGAAGGAAACCAAAGCAACTTAGAAAGGCCCAGGTAGATGTTTGCTGGGACTCCATAAGTGTCTGCTGAACCCCAGTTCACAGAAGCCTGATCCACACCATAGTCACAAAAGAGCAAAATTACCAGTCCATTCTAGAGAACCTGGTAATTTAATTTAAATAACTGCTTATTTTAGCCTTGACAGATTACAAATAAATAGTATATTGTGCTGCTTATGACTTTAGAAACTCTGTGCCAAATCTAATGTATATTTAGGTGAATTATCTGGAAAAAATGGTAGATTGAAATGTTTGGACTTTAGAATAAATGTGAGAATATAGTCCTTGACATGGCTAAAAAAAAAAAAAGTGTGTAATTTCACATGAAAATTTTTCTACCCCTGTGGCCATTTGGAGGGGACACTTGCGACAGTGTAGGTCAGAGTTCTCCTTGGAAAGTTTCGCCATCAGCTGGAGCCCCTTGATTTACAGAGCTTGATTATCTTATGTATGGATTCTACTAGCTGTCCTGTGCCTCCTCAGATCCTGGAAAGCTATTCTTCAGAAAATTCCCTGCTCATTTAAATTTTCATCAAGTCCCGTTAGCTAACTGTGTTCAGCTTTTGCTCAGAGACTTGAAACTTTGTGACTAAGCTATTAAAAAAAAAACAAAAAACCCTTTTTATTTGCCTATATCTTCTTTTTTTTATGAGACTGACATAAAGTTGTTTTGTGCCAGTGACATCTGCAGAATAACTACTGAAAATACAATTCAAGGTACGACTGCTATCTCTTTGGCACATATTTTATACTCATAATCTCGTTACTCATCACGGTCATGAAATGTGGTGACTTAGGACTGGAGACGTCTGTGCTTGTTAACCTGTGTTCAAATCTAACCTCTGTCACTAAGGATTGTCTGACCTTAGTCAAGACATTTAAATTCTCTCTTCCTCACACTCCTTAACTATAAAATGGGGAGACTATTAGTGCCTACTCTACTCTGGTCTAAATGCCTGTGTCCGGCTCAAATTTTTATGTTGAAATCTTAACTTCCAAGGCAATGTTATTAGGAGACTGGTTGATGCTACTGAGACTGGCTGAGGACTGGGAGGTGATTAGGTCGTGAGGCTGGGGTCTCTATGACTAGGATTAGTGCCTTATAAAAAAGGCCCAAAGGAATGCATTCCTCCATCCACCATGTGGGAGCGCAGCAACAAAGCACCCTCTACTTGGAACGGGATCATTAGAGACCATACAGGCTAGGACCTTCATCTTGGATTTCTCAGCCTCCCACACTGTGAGAAACATATCTGTTGTTATATTATAAGCTTCCTAGAGCTACTGCATTTTTATTATAGCAGCCCATATCGACTAGGAGGTAACTTTTGAAAATGAAGTGAGCTAATTCATCCAAATCGCTTAGAATATTAGTGCATACTGAGTCTAAGGATGTTATGAAAGCCTATCACTGTATCCTACCATAAATAGAGCAGATATTTTTATTGCTTGTCTGTAGCTGAGAAAACTGAAGTCCAAGGGGTTAGGTGACTTGTCTATGGTCAGACTGTAGAAAGTGATAGAGGAGTAGATCCAAGCTGCATTTCATTTCAGTAGCTATGGGTTTTGCACCACTGTGTGCTGCCCCTACATTTATCCTTGTAGGAAGTAGAAAAAGTTGGCCATATGACGATATATTATTATGTATTGCATGCATTTATATGCAGTTCTATGAACTGAGGATGATTTTAGTGTGTCGTTATGGTATCAGTTCTTTAGAGTCACATCTCATACACAAAGCAAATAAAACAACCTCACTCCGTTTGAAGGTCGAGTTCTCATAAATTTGGGGTCACCCAGGCTTTTCACATTTTCTGACTAATCTCATCCCAGGGTGACTCTGACAAGGCCAGGATTATCTATTATATTTGGTTGTGCTCTTGCATCTCACCCACAGGTCGTTTTGAAACAGCTAATTCCATTTAATCAACTTAAGCTTCTTTAGAAGGAAGGCAAGTTGCAATTTGAAATGCACAAGGACCTGTCATGGAGCAATTATGAATATTAAGTGCATGGCTCTGTATGAATGAGGAGAAAAGCAACTGGAAAACTTTTAAAACCTGATCATGATTTGAAAGCTTATGCCTCCTGTGATATTTACCATGGTATTCATAAATCTTTTAATTAGATGTATGAACTTTATAACACTTCATATCTATAGATCATGCATTGATTCAGAAAACGAGGTACACTTAAAAAACACTTTACCTTTTTTTTTTTTTGTACTGGGGATCAAACTTGGGCCATTTTGCTTAGTGAGGGAGGTGGCAGAACCACTGAGCCAAATCCCAGCCCCCAAACACTTTATTCTTAAGGCAACTAAAACAAGATTATTAAAAAAAGATGCCACAGATAAGGACAGGACAATAACTATTTAAGTGGATATGTGTAGGCTTATGAATAAGTGCTTTGGAATTGAATTTCCACAATTCAAAGATAAAACCTCACTTAAAATAAATTCACTCTTTCATAACAACCAGTTAAGTAAAACTTGGCCAAGTTATGCAGAGCTTTGTCCCCAAGGAACCAGAGCAGGTGTCGTGTGTCAGGATGAATTCAGCAAGGCGGGGAAGAGCACACTACCTTTAACTTTCCAGTCAGGCCTCCGACGAACAGCATCGCATTTGCATCCACGTCTAGGATGGTGTAGCCTGGAGGAGATGCTGAGTAGTGGGTAGTAGGCATAATACTGGCTTTGGGTCCATCCAGGGCTCTCACGGAAATGGACCCATTTCTCCCCGTTCTTCAAGGGCACAGGTGGAAATGAAGAGGAAGACAAGACAGAAAATGAAATGCGTGTCCTCTTTCTGTCCACTTGAGATTTAAAAGCGGCACAGTATAGAGAGTTGCTCAAGAAAAGTTTAGAGATAACTGATTGTTTAGCTTTGAACCTTCCAGATTCATTAAATCTCCCATCAAGACTCACAGTTTGATCATTGCTAGATACTTAGGGTTAGATTCCGCCACGACTAGCGAGCCACACGCTGTGATTCTGAGTGTCCACGGATAGGGTAGGAGATGACACGGCAGCAATTAACTGACAGAACCGCTGTCCAATGGGTCAACTGGAAAGCCATGAGGCTTTACTTAATAATCTACTATTTTCCAACACATATAATTTAAACACATCTATATGACTTCATTTTGTATTTTGTTTGATTTAATCAAGCCAGTTAACCCCAAATGAGCCACCCTTCTGCAGTATAAGCTGCATAACCTCTCCTAAAATTCCTTGCAATATCTGGGACCCAAGGAGTCGTCTTGGCATTGTATGTCTTTTATTGTCTGGCACATCTCTTAATGGATATAGTCTCTAATCTAGTCTTTAGAGTTGTGTATACAAACTGCATAAAGTTCCGTTTTAAATTCAATTAACACAACTTTGAAAGCTATTATGATTTCATTTCATTTTCTTTTTTAAGTGATTGATTTCCACGAATTGTTAAGTGTGGAAAATCTGGTCTCTCTTCTGAAACAAGCAGTCATAACGCAGCTTTACTGTCACATCCCTTTCTCTGCTGCCTCATTTTGGCAATGTCTTTATCTGTGAGGGGGCATGGAAACAAAAGAATGATTCTGTCAACTAAGGCTCTTCAACAGAACGAATTTCATCTGGTAGAAGAAGAATAAATGTCTTCAAACCCAGGAAAATACTTAAACCCCCAACACCACATATGTGAGTGTCTTGTTTCCCTCTTACACATACACACACACACACACACACACACACGCACACACACACACACGCACGCACTTTTGCTGAATATCTTAATAATGAAATAAAACTGTCATTTTTCATAAAATTGTCTTTCAATTTTTTTGGTAAAAAATTTAAACATACACAAACAGAATGAAACTCTGTGCACCCTTATCCCAGTTTGATCAATGTCAGTTCTTCAACATTTCTCTCATCTCTGAGCCTCAGCTCTAGCCCCAGGCCCATCGCTGTACATGCAACTCTTAGCTGCTTTGGATGCAACAGGGAGCTGAGACTTGATCAAAGGAGAGAAAAGGAGGAAAGTACTGAGGGCAGGAATGGTTCTCTAAGTGGTCTGCACCCTGTCAGAAACTGATAATTGATTAGAGATAAAATTGTTGATTACTGAAGATTAAGATTATTGAAAACAGCTAAAACTCCAAACTCCTACCAAATAGCAGATAAAGGGCTTATAAAGGCCTGCTCACTCTGGTCACTGCTGTGAAGGTTTGGAAATTCCTAAGAGGTATGACAGATGTACAAATTCCCACATATATACACATGTAATATGTAACATTCACATACATGTGCATGCATTCATATGTCCCTGCCTGATTGAAATGGACATAGAAGCTTTCTCCTTAAACTGAGGAATGACTTCAACCCTGTCATTCAGTTATCTTGATCTTGTTACCTTGATGCTTCAATGCGGTACCAAGAGGCGTCATTGATAGTCATATCTGGGTACTCCGCGCGCCCCACTCCAGAGCCAACATCCCACAGGAAGCTGACTTTGCCTCCACGCATTTCTATAGCCAGGAAGTCAATCTGGTGCAGAGAACCACAAAGACAATAGTTATCAGGTACCAAGCATTGTGACAGAGAGGAGAGCACAGTAATTTTCACTAGGTCCCATTTACAGACACATGAAAGAACAGAATTCAGAATTGATTATTATTTTCATCAAAGACACTGATTTTCAGGGTGTAGCTATGATTTTTTTTTAACCTAAAGTGACCCAGAGCTCCACGTGTGAATGGCACACACTAACTTATGCCACGACTGGTCTGCTGAAAAGACATTTGTATGAATGAATCCACACTCGGGCAAAGTCAAATGTTCAAACAGAAAGAGGAAGAACTCGATGGGTGAGTTTTTGTAGGTGAGACTTGGGTCACTCCAGTTTGAGTTAGAAGAGTTTTCACCCACCATAAATTAGTATGCAGTTTACTTTTCTCACTTCATGAGCAAGAAAGTTCCTCCTAATTTCTTAGTTTGAAAAGTTATTTTCAAAGCTTTATTCTTCTTAGCCTTTCTTCGTAAACAGATAGCTCTAAAAATATAACCCAAAGTAAACATTAGGGCACTGACAAATGAAAGCAAATGTGCCTGAATATTGTAGAGAATTTTCTTCCCGTTTATTTGACATTTCAGAACTTTGTAAAATTTTGAGGTTTCCAAATGTGCAAAGTCAATCTGGTGCAGGACCAGTGCGAGGGTCATGTTATTGCGTTCTATACATTTCCCAGTGCCAGGATTATCCTCTGATACCACATACGTGCAGTAGTCCACAGAAAAGCTGAATATTAAACTTACAAATTTGGCACTCCCGAGATAAAAAAGGAGGTTGTCAGCAACAGCCGTCTTGACATGGATAATAATATTGTTGTAGCTTCCTTTCTTGATTTCTGGCTTGTATGTTCGAATGCAGTCACCTCCCGAAGAGACAGACACTTTGATCTTTAAGAAAAATGAGACACAAAGACCTAAGATCGAACCTCTCAGCAAGTCTGAAGTACCTCCCAAACAACCATAGAACTAGCATCATTTTTTTTCTTTGAAGTTACTTTTCAATCATCAGATAGTATCATTCAATACCCATATGCAGATCCATTATACTCATTAATCCAGGCACACAAGAGTGGTCTTCCATGAGAATTCTGACAATGAGCTGTTCGAAGTTCTATGTTTTCTTAGCACACTGCTTTTATTTGAATCATACAACTAACAAATGCCTACCTTTCTCCTTTAAGAATATAGGCACATTTTTCCAAAAGAGATTTTTGCAAGAAGCTAATGGGAATGATCTTTATTAAGGTTGTTTAATGAAAGTTTGCCATTCACATTGCAGCAATTTTGGCATCGTTTAAAGTAGAGGATGAATGTTAGGGAAGCCATTTTTCTTTTAGTTTTCAAGAGGAAATTACTGGCCCTCCTATTTTCTTACAGATGAAAGAGGCCAAATAGATTTTGTTCTAGATGTTCTAACAAGAATATTAATCATTCCTCTCAGAGCATACATTTCAGAATAAATTATACCTTTTTATTAAGTTTCCAGGAAATAAGATGGAAATAATTTCCAATGGGTATCACTACTAATATATGTAACAGCTCCTTTTTTCTTTTGAATAGTACTTTAAAAATTACTATAAATTGCCAAGAAAGAAATTCCTATGTGAATCAAATGACACTGTTCCTTCAGGTTTTAGCTTATATTCAGGAAGTCTTCCTTCAATCACAAATTACACTATTGGATTTAATTGCCTTTGGTTAAGGTACAGAATTATCATCAAAGGGGCACTTTCAGGACAGCAGTGTAGTTCTTTGGACTCGGAAAGAAGTTTTTACTTTGCTGACTGATGGCACTCAAAGTAGGAGGCAGGGGAGAGAAGATGCAAAACATCTTTTGCTACTGGTTCCAATGCCCAGCTTCCAGAAAAATGTTGGTACTCATACCCAGGGAATTCTTATCTTCCCATTTCTTCTGACATTTTGTGTGACTCATTTAGTTTGTATATTTGGAGGAAAAGCAACCCTAGCATTATTGTTAACCCCACACAAAGCCTTTGCAAAGTCTAAGCAAGTAGCCTACGCTATCATTCCAATCTCCATACTATGAAGACACAAGCAGGTGTCTCGAAGAATTTGATTAGGTGTGAATGTAGGGAGCATGATGGCCCCTCTCCAAGGGTGAAAAGTACTGAGGAGGTGCTAGGTGCAAAACTGGTTGGATTCAAAAGGGAGAGCTAAGAAGGGATTTGGGGTACTGAGTGCAGGTAAACGAAAATACATTTGGGAACCTCTGGGAACACAGCAGATCAGTGGCAGCTCCTGTGACTCCACACAGATTGCAATTTAGGTGTCATTGTGACCTCATCTGAACTGCTGAGCAAATTGTATCTCCATACAGTTGAAATGGTTGGGAAAGAAATAGATAGTGGCTATTACCCAAGAAAAGGCGCTGTGTGTGACAGCCTGGAGCAGCTGAAGGACATAGGATCCCACTTCTGAGGCTGCTTCCCTACCCTTGTCTTCTCCCTCAGGGTGTGGCCCAGCCTCCTAACTGAGGAATTCAGGACTTGGGGCATCTGTGATGCCCAGCGTATTGCTGGTCGTGTGGTGTTCAGTGAGGAAGTTGGTGCTTTGATTCACAAATGAAGGACATTCCTGTCCACATATGGAGCTGGGAGTGAATGAAAAAGAATAGAAAAGAATCTCAGAAAACATGCAATTTCTACTTGATGTTGATAGTGTAGCAGACATGCAGTAGAAGGTGACAACGCACGCTACACGATAGGGTAACGTGGTACAGAGTCATTCAAGGGCTTGGAAATGAACAGGATAAAATAACACGAGAGAAAGACCACACAGTGGAGGGAAGGCAGGGAAGGCAGTCTTAGTCTTCATCTATTTTTAATGTTCAGAAAATGGTGGAAGAGACTGAGTTTTTGCAGCAAGTGATCCAAGCAATTTCTACTGATGTTGATAGTGTAGCAGACATGCAGTAGAAGGTGACAACGCACGCTACACGATAGGGTAACGTGGTACAGAGTCATTCAAGGGCTTGGAAATGAACAGGATAAAATAACACGAGAGAAAGACCACACAGTGGAGGGAAGGCAGGGAAGGCAGTCTTAGTCTTCATCTATTTTTAATGTTCAGAAAATGGTGGAAGAGACTGAGTTTTTGCAGCAAGTGATCCAAAACCATTGTGGTAGAAAACCTAGGTGTTGAGTAAGGTTAATATCTCAGGGGCATACAGGAGCCACTGATATAGTAAGAGAACAAGAAGTCAAGATCTGACTGCCATCCACGAGCAGAGCTAAACAACAGGCTGAACTGTCTACGGCAAGAAATGTGTGGGACTCATTACCAGTCAAAGTAGTTTGCTTTATCTTCACTTCATAAATGCTTGACTGTAGTCCTTGGCTGTAGGACCGTACCGTGGCAGGTTTACTCACAAATGAGCCATGGTTACTCAGAGAACACAAATGAACAGCACTCCTCGGTTACTGTCTAGAGAAGGAATGTTCAGGTATGTGTGGATGGGTGACCGTGTAGTCTCAGACCATGCAGCACAACATGGGGAGTGACATGACTGCACGTCGGAGAGGGAGCTGTCACTGAGCCAAACAGAACCAGCAGTGGGACCTGATGAACTGTGAAGCTCAACCCGAGATGTCAGTGTGAGAAAGTAGCTATTTTAGAACCGAGAGTATGCAATGAAGCTAGGATTAACAATTAATTTACTCTATACATTTGAAGTTCTAGTTCTCTGAACAAAATGACATTGCCGTGTCCAATATGCCAGCAGCTGATCTTGCAAAGACAATGTACTGTTCAACTCTTATGCACACATATGAAAAACCCTCTGAATTTTCTGTCTTCTGGTTTCGAATATAACCTGAGTACCTGAAAATCACAGGCAGCCCAAGCTTTTGGCAACCAATTCATCAATACTAATTTCTCCTTATAAATACTCTGTTTAATTCACAATTACAGATATGTCTTTTGAGCAACTTAAAACAGGTAACTCAAAATACAATATCTATAAATTTCTTTAGAAGAAATCACTAGGATATTTGCCTCTTTCAAAAGGGGTGAACTTTCTAAAATACAAATGTCCTCTGGCTCTATCAGTCATTGTACTTCTAATACAGCCCCTTAGTGAGATTTCTAAGGGAAATCATTAAGCATTTGATACTGCTAAGGCATTTCTGACATAACATTATTCATCATATAATCATCATGAACTCAATTAGTCATTATTGAGTATCCCATTATAACTATTGGATTTTCATTGCATTTTCCATGCAGTAACTAGGACATTTATTTAAAAAGAGTATCAGCAAAACAAAACAAAACAAAAAAAGAGATTGTTAAAAAAAAAGATTATTAAAAAGAGTATCAGCTACTCAAAGTGAGAACCAACAAGCCCAAAAAGAGCTGG
Organism: Fukomys damarensis; assembly: GCF_012274545.1. Classification (NCBI taxonomy): domain Eukaryota; kingdom Metazoa; phylum Chordata; class Mammalia; order Rodentia; family Bathyergidae; genus Fukomys; species Fukomys damarensis. Next base: position 10,063,686 of record NW_022900926.1, on the reverse strand, counting down.
TTTAAAATAAATGTCTTTAATTTCTTAATTAAGAAATGGTTTTTAATTTTAATGTCAAATATATGCCAGGGTCATAGCCAGACACTCAAACCAAGTTGAAATTATGTTACAAGTCAGAAAATATAATCTTTAGTTTGTACAAAATTCATTTAAAAATGGCCACTTGCATATTCTTAATATTTAACAAAAATAAGGCATTTTGTTGTAACTTCGCCTTGTAAAGTGAATTACAATTTCTTTGAAAGATTATTTTATACCTTTTTAATGTGTACCTTTTACTCTAGACAGGTACGTAGTTGTACTTTTTGTTTGTTTGTGGTATCAGGGATTGAACTCGGGTCCTTGTGCTTGCAAGGCAGGTGGCAACACCACTGAGCTAAATCCCCAGCCTTGAGACAGGTACATAAATGTACTTACACATCGCAATTTTGTCTTTTTTATGAGGAAGGAGAAATGAATTTGCAAGTGGTGAATATTTGGGCAAATTTTAGATTTCTTACAACTAAGAAATAATGAATATGCCCAGGTTCCCCTATTTTATCAGGTAATTAAATCAGAAACAATGGCTCAATGTGTGATGCCTAGAAAAATATTTATTACTTTTTCATTAAAGATATCATTGTTAAAAATGCATATGGAAGTGATACGGTAAGTACTTTTTTGCTACCGTCAGGGTCTTCTGTCTAGGTTCTCCTAAATATGTTCTTGATATTTAAGCAGCACAGGTCTGGTCTACTCGACTACACTGTTCAGGCTCAAACACTTTCCCAACAGCCAAACAACAGATGGTGATTCATCTATCATTTAAGCACAGAGAAGACCTGGTTACCTTTGGCCTTTCCAATTTCATGCTGACTTTTACACTTTCTGCACTTCATGACAAAACAGAATGCTTTTTCATGAACTGATCCTACAATGTTCTTCACTTTCTGCCTTCGTTCAAGCCATTCCTTGTCTTGAGATGCCCTTCCACATCCCCTGTCCCTGCTCCCCACTTCCACATTATCCCACTTCAAGCCCTGGCTCAAAGTCTTCCCTTTGGGCTCTCTTCTGATCTCCTGAAATGATCTTTCACTTTTGCCCAGGCCCACGTGATTGGTACGGTATTTCTGCATTATGTTAGCATTGTTTGTATACACGTCTTATTTCCCTTATGGCATGATAAAGTTTAGTGTATTCGAGCAGTAATAAAATATAACAGGATTCCTAATTTTACAACAATAAGGGTGGCCATCATTCTCTTGAAATGTCCTTTGTCATTTATAAGAAAATTCATCCCCCCTTCCATCTGCAAGTAGCTTTAAAAGAAAGAAAAAAACGACTTGGAGATTGTTCAACAGGGTACCTGGTGGGGTGTAGGGGTGTATGTGTGGCATTCCCTCTACAGTAACAGTAACAGTTATAATCAGTTACTGGCTATGGAAATAAAAAGAGCTTACGGAATTGGCTTGCTTCCGGGCTTGGTTTATCAATTCTTTTATCTCAGAGATATTTTTCTTGAGGTTATCCTCCAATTCCTTGATGGGTTTGAGTTTGTCTAGGAGTCGATCAGCTTCCTGTTCGAGACTTTTCACCGTGGCGTCTGCATCTGTAACTGCATTGAACACATCCGGGGATACACACGAACGTACACATGCATGCACACACGCACGCACCCATGCCCAGAGAAATTAGCACACGGGTGTGTTTAAGTGATTTCTTCTTGTCCAGGGGACCAAGCAGGGCCGTGGCTATTAAAGCAGGGTATGCCGGCAAGTGGAGACTCGAGCAGCCCAGAGATGTTAGAAAAAGTCTTTGGCTTTGTGATTAAGGTGAGAATTAGCATTGAAAGGTAGAAGATAGGATGAATTTAATTCAATGCTTAATTTTTAGTTTCAGCCAAAAAGCTAACCTTTATAGAACAGAACTTTAGTCAGATAAGTAGGAAAGTGAAAGCATCTTGAAAATGTCACCTAGTCTATCCCGGCCTGAACTGTATTTTAATCAAGATTCTTGCACAAAATTGGTTTTCTTTCTTTTCCTCGCTGTCTTTCTTTATACATCTTTAAGAGAGATGCTAGCAAAATGTGGCTTGAAGAACATTTCGAGCAACCCTCACACTGAAGGCCTGCACTGTGCTTTAATTAAATCTTTCAAGGGTACAGTTCAGTTTCATTTTGAAGGACAGCTGATTGTCCTGGGGTGTGTATGACGTTGAACCATATTAAATGACTGTTTTTGTGGGTTAAAAAAGTGGAATACTGGCAATTTCAAAAGTTTCAACCCTAAAATACTTGAAGGCTTTCACTGATCTGCAGACTTTCAGTACGTGCTTTTGTGGGAGGGCATAAGACAGATGAAAAAGTAATATCCTATCTCTGGGATGCTGGCGGTCTTACCCCAAGGATGTCATTTATTATCTGGTTAAACGCCAGTCGTTCAGCTTTTGGTCACTGTGATCCTGATGAAAAACTGGTACCATTTAAGGTCCAAGGCTACCTGCCCTGCAGACTGTGCTCGAACCCAAGGGAGTTATTTTCAAACAAGGTTTTGAAATAGGTATTTTCAACTCATGCTCATAAATATGAACTATACTCACTGGTGTTTAAAAAGGAATTTAGGGTTATTATTTACTTTATTAAATCCAGAACTGAGTATATTCTTCTGGAAATGCAGTCTGTCTAGCATAAAGCCCTTGCTCTGTGTAATTGTGTAATTGTGTAATTGTGCATAAGCACCGTTATCCCACTGTTTTGTGCATTTGAAATAAACCATTTGTTCATTTGTTTCCTTCCTTTAATTCTCCATTGTTATTCTGATATTCTACAAATCACTCCAGAATCAAGAAATATTGGCTTAGATTTAGATTCCTAAGAAAGAGAGAGTAGTTAAGCAAAGATTAGGTAGGCTTAGATACAATGAAGGTCCTTCTAATGCTCTCAAAAGCTCCTCTATCAAATACTTCTAAAGAGACTCTGGAGGGATCTTGTCCTCCTGTTTCCTTTCTATTCAGAAGCAATGTAAATAATGCAGGACTTTCTTCTTGGAGGTGTGAAAACTAAGTCATTTGTGGTATTAAGTTGGATGCTTTCTTTTTAGTAATTTTGAAAACATTCTCATTTTCTTTCCTAATTACTTACTTGAGTATATTTTAAAATCACTTCTGAAAATGGCTTTTGATAAGGTGGTTATTTTCTAGATTATCTGTATCTTTTAGGATTTAAAATTTATCAGTGTAAAATTTGACCCAGTACTCTTTTATGTGTTAAATTTCCTCTCTTTGGTAGTTATATCTCCTTTAGAACTTGGCCTATTTGTGCCATATATATATATATATATATATATATATATATATATATACTTTTTTTCTATTATTATGTACTACTAAACTTTTACCTCTTGGATTTATTAGTTCTGTTATTTTGCCTTCTAATTAATTTTTAAACCCCTTTTTCTTTAAGTCAGTTGTATTTTTTCTAACTCACTGAATTGATTGCATAAAAGTTGTTTATTTCAGTGCTTATTCGATAATTTCTCTCACTTTGCACTGAGGACAGCCTTAGTCACATTCTTTAGATTTTGATTTATTTTATTATTTTTTCTAGTTATTTTGATTTTCAAGTTAGACTGAGATATTTGAGAGAATATTTTTATATCCCAGTACTTGCTCATTTGTAAAGACTCAATATCTCTATACATGTCTTCAAATTTCATTATTTATAAGTTGAGAAGAATTACTTATAAGGAGGAGGGAACCTGTTTTTTTGTTTTTTTTTGTTTTTGGTAGGGGATTGAACTCAGGTCCTTGCGCTTGCAAGGCAGGCCACTGAACCGCTGAGCTAAATCCCCAGCCCAGAACCTGGTATTTTGCAGGGAAATAACAGCAGCACTGGCCTGGTTTGTTTTAACCTTAGTTCAAGAGGCCATTTGAGCTTCAGCAGCTGAATTTGGTTTAGCAGAAACATTGTGATTTAGTTCAATCTGTGCAGGAAGTCACTTTTCAACATTTTTGTGCACATCATAGATATTTTACTAGTTTTTAAGAATGCTATGGAAGTACTGTATATCAAATATATCAAGTACTAAAGTCATACAGAGGAAGACACTTTTTTTGTTTTTTGTTTTTTGGTCCCGGGATTGAACTCAGGACCTGTGCTTGGGAGACAGGCAGAGGAATCACTGAGCTAATCCCCGGCGAGGAAGAAAGACCCTTTTATGCATCTAACTTTCCTATAGTGACAGCAGAAAGAATCCCCGTGTGATGTTTACAGCAACCCCAAAATATGGTGCCATGCTGAGTTGAGCTTTCTGCGATAGACAATGAGTTAAGCATATAAGTTACTTAACAGCGTATGAGTAAATGTATACATACTGATTTCTGCAGGCAGTTTCACGAGGAAGTAAAACAAAAAGAAATTAGAAAATTCATGAGGAAATATTTTCTGAAAATATTACAATATAGTGACTATCACAAAAATGTTACTTTTTACAAGAGGTACAAATTAGAAATGCACCTCATTTTAAACAAACATTATCAAATAAAAGTACATAAAATATGTCATTTAGCAAGCTTGTTCATATGGAACAAAATGATCTTATAATGTTCTAATAAAGCAGAAAATGGAGAAAATTTAATATTTATAGATAATTATTTCCATTAATGGAGGGCAAATTTTAAAAAATCCTAGATATATATTATCAAGAGGCCATTACTGGTTGTGAGTCAATCTAAAATGGAATAAAATGATGTTTTAAATGATAAAACAAGTGAAACAGATAGCAATATTTACATAAAAGTGCATCTTTTCCTCATTTTGATTGGAAATGTCATGCTATGGAATGTATCAGAAGTTACTCAATGAATCTTTGGGCTATGGAGGAAGCTACATCTGGGTTTACATTAAAACAAACTAAAAAATCATTCTTATTTCCCTTTTATTTTCCCAGAAAAAAGGACAAGAAAGGGGTCCTCTTCCTGGCTCTGCATATGTATCAGACGTGTGTGCCCTTTCCTGCTCCGAAAGGGGCCATGCAGTCCCGAGACCCAGTGTCCCGCTGATGTCCTGCGCTCACACCCTTGGCACGTGAGGGGAGGCGAGGGTGCTAGCACCAGGCTCCCCTCCCGAGCCAGGCTGCATCTGGAGCATAGAGCTCAGAGCATCGGTAACGGACTGTGTGCCCTTGCGCTGCACCAATACTTTCGTGAAGAGGGCCAGTCTCTTGGAACTGAAAAGAACAAAAAGCCAAACATGTCCCTGGGTGAAACTATGCAGCAAAATAGTGTCTTATCACTTGGCAGACAGGAAAACGATACTTTAAAAATGTTAATGTTTATCAACTATATGCAGCTAACAATATAAATTATCCTATTAAACTCTTAGATTTCCTCAGTTCTGATGAAATCAATATAATTTGACACAGTGCGTAAGAGATGTGAAGACACAGCCCTTATAAACTAGATATATGCTTTATTTTATTCCCTGGAATATAAGAGGATGGGATATAAACAGTAACATCAAAAATTCCAAATGTTAATGCTTCTCAAATTGATATTTGCATACCCTGTTCTGACTGGTCCGCTAATGGGTGTGTTCCTTACATTCTGTCACGTGAAACTCGGCCAATTCTAAGTAGAGAATTTCCTGTGAACAAATGTGTTTTCAGTTATACTAATGGGTTCAAAAGTGTAAAAAGCGTTTGGCCATCTTACACCAGATATAATGCAGATGACGAGAATTCTTCATCTCCTCTCACACGGACAAAATGTAGTTGACAAAGGCAGATGGCAGAGTTAGGAGACTGACTAGGGAGTGGAAGGCAACTCAGTTTCCGTGCCCAAGGTATGTGGAAAAGGACAGACAGCACCACCCTAGGATCTTTTCCAGCTCTCCCTTTTATGAGTCTAGGACACTTTTATAGTGTGAAGAAATAAATGATATCATTACAGTGAAAAAGGAGAGCTTACTGTTCTTAGAAGGATCTTTTAGTACAGCGTTCGTTTCGGCCACACTGGCTGCCAGTCTATTGTAATTTTTCTTCAGGTCATCAAGATTCTGGTGGAGATCTTTAATCTGGGCCAGTACATCTTTCGCTGTGTCGTTGGCTTGTCTGGCTTTGTCCTTAACAGCTAGCAGTTTGGTGGCTGTGTCTGTCAGCAAAAGAGAGAATGAGAAACCAAACAAAGGGTTTAGAGCTGGTGGTTTAAGCCATGCTTGTCACAGTGAGGCTGCGGCTGGCTGACCTCAGGGACACATTTTTGGTAGGAAAAGGCTGAACTTTGTCTCATTCAGTTGTAGCAAATGAAGCAAATTTTTTAGCTAAATTAAATTTTCTCAGGGACCTTTGCTATGAATATCTGATTAGCTCTTAAAATAGACAAGTTATTATTCTAAATGTTCACTGTATAAGGGCATATTGTGATTTGCTGCCGAACATATTAAAGTGTGAAATTTATTTGCATGAGTTAGATAGCATCAACACAACTGGGCTTAAGACTTAATCTGCATTTCCTGAGGGAGGTGGAGAATGTGTTTCAATTTTAGGAGAGAGACTTTTTCAGGAATGTTAGACTGTGTTAGTGCATTTTCATTTGTTTTTAGCTTTGATTTTCTAGGTGCAGTAAGTTCCTGACTTATGAACATTTGAGTAGTAAACTTTCACAGGTACAAACAGACCTCACATTATGAACATCTGTGGATGCAAACCAATCACAGAAGTAGCTCACGTGTCTACTTTCTTATTTTAAGGTAACCATAAAAGTAAAAATATTTTATTTGTAGTATTTGTGCATCTGTTTGGTTTTTTCTGCTTTCGATTGTGTATTTGTGTCTAAGGTGTATAAGATTCACTTTGTCTGATTTACAGCTGAGTCAGATTTACAAACAAATCCCACTTAATGAACATCCTCCCAGAATAGAACTTGTTCCAAGTCAGGGACTTACTGTAGTCACTACCCAAGAGGTGACATGAAAATCTAAAGAATTACTCAATGGTTTAAAAAATTAAATTTTCATTAGCCCATGTTTGCAGTATACACCGATTTATATTCACTGTGGATTGGCACAGGTACACAACACATCTTTTATCCCTCCCCCTATCGAGTCAAGTTACAAAAATGCTTCTGCAAACAATGGCCTTCTGTCCCCTCTGTCCCATTCCATCCGTGGAAAGTGAGGTCAGTCTCATAGGATCAGTGTAACAATGGCACACATTTACAAAAGCACACTGACTAAGCACTCAACGATGCTTTTAACCCTTGCTGTTGTACAATGCCATTAAAATATAAAAATAATATCCCTAAAGGAATGTATACTTTTTGAAGCACAAATGTCGAGGAGTTCTCATAAGTAGAGAGTGTGAATATGTTTCGACCATTAATGTTTTTGAAAACTGGAGCATGTAAGGAATTAAATTTTTCCAAGAGCTATGTGGAATGGCACTGGCCTGTCATCTATTACTGTAGGTGCTATAATAAAATGTGACTTTGTGATAGTACATCATGATTTCAGAGAACAGAGCCTGTGTGATTCTATTCCTTTACATCAATGAAAGAGTTCTTAGGCTGAAACTTGGAAGGCAATATAATAATAAGATGTCTCTTTCTACCTGTTTGTAACATATCCCTTTGGACGACAGCTGAAGGCAACGAAGGATAAGTAATGTCACAGTGTTAAATGTGGTTTAGTTTCTCACTCTCACAAAGAACAATTCATATGGAAGAAAACCGGTATCTAATTGCCTGACAATAGTACAAGGATGATGTACGAAAAATGGTAAAAGTTTAAAATGTTCCTAGAAAGTCCAGATGAACTGGCAGAAGGCGTAGGTCCTGAGTGCTTACCATTTGGAATGGTTGATAACTTTCCTACAGTGGCATTCAAAGCTTGCAGGAGGTCAACATTTCTAGCCTCGGCATTTTCTAACCGGGTGGTCAAGCCACGGAGATGTGCGTCATTTTCTGTGAAGAGAAAGCAAAGAAACCAACGGAAAGGATAAAACAATTTTAATCATCTGTGAGTTTATACTTTGATATGGAATTTCAGCTTATTTTCTCACAAAGTTAATAAAAAGCAAGAAAATTGATATACTTCTTTTACTGTCATCTATCAATACTTCTCATCATGATATGAAATCCATGTGTTTAGGAGCACTGGGCATGTCACTCTGCCAATATTTATATATTCTTCTTGGCTATTATCTGGGAACAGCAGTGGAGGGAAAGGAAGACCCTTCAGGGAGAGGACTCTGCACTATTAGTGCTCCGGATCTGAGAACATACTGAAAATACCAGTCATCTACTCATTTCACACATAGGTTTCATAGGCAGTGCTGTTAAGCCACTGTTACACTACATATATAACCACGGTTATACTACAGATTATACTAATATAAACAGATAATTTTGTTTAAGGTGCATGCTTTTAAGTTTCAAGCCAGAGACCCAATAGTAAGGAAAAACAAAGCATAAAATAGTTCAACAAAGCCTGGCTCTAAAACACCAATATATCCATTTCAGTCACTAATATGTTGTTATTTTCAACTCTAGTCCCTCAAATATACTTTTCCAAGTAATTGAATTTTCTACTACGTCAATCACAATTCATCTTTCTTTTAATAATTCTGTGATTGCCACTCTTTGTACTGAAATAAAATCTTTGGCTAGGTTATCAAAAGTAGACTTTCTGAAGCAAATTCAGTCTTTGACTGTAATATCTATATGAATTCCTTGAAAACAAAGGGCTATTCTATTGATATTAATTTGGAAATCTTCATCAATTAAGGAAAGAGAACTGTGTAAATTTCATTTTTAGCTTCTTGATTGGATTTTATATTTAAATAATGAAGCCTTCAATTGCACTGCCAAGGAAAATATTCACAGAAAGTGAAAAAAATCATTAATTCAAAGGGCATCATTGGGCTTATACTATTTTCTGCATTCTGATATCTAATACTGGCAGATCAGGCCAATTATTCCAAAAAGAGAATGACCTGAAGACTATTTTCACTTCTGTCCCTCAAATTCTAAAGTAATAGTAGCATGAAATAAATGAAATCTCAAGAATCAATATAACAAAGGGAGTAAAAGATTTTTAGATTGAAAACTACAGTACTCTGGAAAGGAGACTGAAAAGGATGTCAGAAAATGGAAAAATATCCCTTGCTTGGGGGTAGGAAGAATCAACATGGTAAAAATGGTCATGCTTCCAAAATTGTTATACAGATTTAAAGCAATCTCAATGAAAATACTAATAGGATATGTCACAGAATTCGAGAAAACATGCCTAAAATTCATTTGGAATGGAAGAGACCTAGAATATCAAAAACAGTTCTGGGCAACAAAGCCACATTAGGAAACATCAATATCCCTCACTTGAACTTATACTACAGAGCTACTGTGATAAAAACAGCACAGTACTGGCAAACAACACAGACCTGAGGATCAATGGAACAGATTAGAAGATGTAGAAACAACTCCAAACACACTCAGCCACCTTATCTTTGACAAAGGGGCAAAACACCTTCCCTGTAATAAATGGTGCTGGAGAAACTGGCTATCCACATGCCAAAGATTAAAGCTAAATTCATATCTCTCATCATGCACTAAACTAAAATAGAAATGTATGAAAGATCTAAATATTAAAACAGAAACAGTAAATCTGCTGAAAGAGAATAAGCAGAACTCTTGAAGCCACAGGTATAAGCAAAGTCTTTATGAACAAAACCCTGATCACACGAGAAATATTGCAAAGAATCAACAACTGGGATCTCATCATATTAAAAAGCTTTTGCACAGCAAAAGAAATTGCCAGCAGAGTGAAGAGACAAGCAACAGAATGGGAAAAAAATCTTTGCCAGCTGTTCCTCAGACAAAAGATTAATTTTTACAACATATAAAGAACTAAAAAATAACCCCCCAAACTTAAAGACCCCATTAAAAAATGGGCATCTGAAATGAATAAACTCTTCTCAAATCAAAAGGTACAAATAGCAAATAAATAAATGAAAAAATGTTCAACATCACTGGTCATTCAACAGATGCAAATTAAAATGATGCTGAGATTCTATTTCATTCCAGAAAGAATGGCTGTTATCAAGAATCCAACCAATACCAAGTGTTGGTGGAGATGTGGGGGGAAATGAACCCTTCTCTACTGTTGGTGGGAGTATAGATTGGTGCGACCACTGCTGAAATCAATGTGGAGATTTTTTAAAAACCAGGACTAGAGGTTCCAGTTGACCCAGCGATCCCGCTTCTTGGTATCTTATTGAAAGACTTAAAACCATCATATCACAGCGACATACACACACTCAGGTTTATAGCGGCACAAATTGTAATAGCTAAATCTTGGAAACAGCCCAAATGCCCATCAAAGGATGAATGAATAAAGAAGATGTAGGTTTTTATTTTGTTTTGTTTTGTTTTTTAAGTACAATGGATCACTGCTCAGCTATAAAGAAGGATAAATTTGAGACCTGTCTAGGTAAATGGATATACCTTAAGACTATACTCTTAAGTGAAATAAATTGGACAAATGTGTGAACATCACATTGCTTCTCTGGTGTGAGCAACTGAAAGTGTAAACAACGACCAACATGTATTATAGATATTACAAAATAGGAAGAAAATATTTAAGTGGACAGGGGCAGTAGTGAGGGTGGAGGAGGAAGGGGGAAAGGAAGGAAGAGAAAAAGAGATGAGAAAAGAAAAATAAACTGGAAACAAAGCTCTTGTAAAGGGGAAGAAGGGTCGAAGGGAGGGAAAGGATTTATTGTACCAATAAACAATTAATTTAAAAAATTCTTAAGTAATCATTTTGACCTTTTGCTTTCTGTACTAGAAAGTTATAATATGAGTATTCTGATCTTATTTTGATTTTTTATGTTGCAGCCATTTGACTCTGATTTCTTTGTAATTTATCCTCTCTTACACTGATTATTCATTGCTTAAGTGACTTTGGAAATTCAGGAGCCAAGTCTAAATATTTCATAACTTTGGTAATAGAATTAAGTGAATAAAAGTTGTGAGCAGAGAGAACTGCAGATTTTAAAATGGAAAGCTTGCAAAAGTATAGCAAGAGCAGAATAAAGGACAACAGAAAACAAAAGAGACAGATCTCATGTAAATCGGAAGGGGTAAGAGACGCTGGAATGGAGGAGGGCGGGAGGGGAAGAGGCCGCAAAAAAGAACTGAGATGTGTTATGTACCTGAACGATTCACACGATGAACGCCATATCATGATGCACTGCAAAGATGTAAAAGATGTACTAAGAAAAAACCATGGCAAGAAAAATCCTAGAAAAATAAGTACTCCAAAGTTGGTTTTAAATTAAATAAAACCCTACGAGGCTCTGTGTGTTGTCCAATTTGATTTGCAACATGACCGAAGAGAAAGAATTTTGATGGGCAAAAAACCTCAACTGATTCTTTACTCATCATTTTTGGAGAATGAAAAGATGATCCAGTTCACAATCCTTAGCTACATTTTGTAGGATTTCTTCTCTCTCTCTCTTTTTTTTTTTTTTGCTGCAAAAGAAGTATCTCCAAAAAAATATCCCTGTATTCAGTCTTCTCTCTAAAGGCCACACCCACCCTGCCTCAAAGGCTCACACCCACACTGCTGTGGAACCAGCTCCCTTTTTCTCATTTCTCTCCTCGTCTGGTAGAAGACTAAAGTCCGAGAATAGTTCGGCACAGCCAGAGCTTGGGATGTGGATGGAAGGGAGCAAGGACAGGCTATGAGCACGTGTGACAGTCTAATTTCCCCTTGTTGGGTGCCACGGGGCCCGAGAGAGTCAAACCCAGAACGAAAATCACCAGGAGACAGAGCTGGAAGTCACTTCCACTAACCACAAGCGTTTACGTATGTTTACCACAGTCCTGGCCCGCTACTCAGTGTGAATTGCAGTTTACTTAAATTAAAACTAGCGACAGCGAACTGTACTCTGTAAGGGTTCCAAAAATGTTACACAATATTTATGTGATCATTAATCATTTGTTCTCCAAAAATGCTAGTCATTAAAAAGGAGTGCGATGCAGTAAAATGATTACAGGACTGAGAATTGGAAGACGGGGTTTCCAATGTCACCTCCGCCCCTTTTCATCTGTGTAAAACGAAAGCAGCACCCTTCCTTCACACGACTGATGTAAGAAGCTCATTGGAAGGCACGCGAAAAAGTGCTAGATTTACCACAGGCAGTTAGTAAAAAGTTACACTTTCACATTGGCTGGATTACTGCCCTGTGGTGCTTTCGTTCTTTTTAATATCTTATTCATATGAAAGGGGTGTAAATGTTCCAAGAAAATCTCACAATCACAAGGATAAAACTCAGAGAACTGCTATTAATTCTTAAGGGATCTGGTTAAATGGCATTTATACTAAATTGCTCAATAGATAATGCTTGCAATGAACTTCTTTACTTCCATATTTTCCTGCTTGCACAAGGTCATTATCAGTTCTGATTTTTTTCTTTTCCAAAATATACAAGAATACCCTCTCTGCAAGATTTCCCTCTCTCTCCCTCCCCTCCCCGCTTTCTTTCTTGGTACCAGGGATCAAACTCAGGACCTTGAGCCTGTGAAGCAGGCACTGCACCACTGACCTCATTCCCCGGCCCTTGCAAGGTTTCTTTGTAAAAAAAAAAAAAAAAAGTGGTCAGTTCATATAAGTTCTATGTCATAGTCATGCTTCATCTTTTGTTCTGCAGGCTCTGTCTGGATTAGGTTCATCTATGCTGTATCTACCTTGCATTCTGAAGGAGGAAGTTTGGGATAACTTTGGAGGAGACATTGATTTTCACCTCATTGGGAATGATTCCTGGTACTCGTAAGTATTCATTCACCCACTCATTCTCTTATCCAACATTTGTTACGGACATGGATGTTAACTTGCCACCTTCTGGAATAGGTACAAATCCAGAGGCTTTTTTGAGGCAGGGTCTCACTCTGTATTTCAGGCTGGCCTTGAACTCACTATGTAGCCCAGAATGGCCGAGAACGCATAGTGATTCTCCTTCCTCTTCCTCCTGAGTGCTTGGATTACAGGCATGCCACCATGTCAGGCCCAACTCCAGAGGTTTTGTCCAGCAGTGGTTAAATGCATCAGCTGTGAAGCCAAACAACCTTGTGCAAAAATGTGACTCCACTGCATACTTGCTGTGAGCTGTGGAGCAGCTTGTTTAGCTTCTCTGAATCATGCTTTTCTTATTCTAGATACAATGGTAATGGTGAATATGATCTAGGGATGTTGTGAGTAAAATATATGCATTTTAAACAACTTACTTAGGATTGTCATCTTGTTATTTGCAGCAGAATTTAGGGGATTCTTTCCATGAAAATCTAGATTTGTCTCTTCAGTTGCCATTCAGTAATTGCAGCATCAGAGGCCAGGTGATTTTCTAAGTCCAAGATACAGTTTTTATATATATGTGTCTGTGTGTGTGTGTGTGTGTGTATATGTTATATATATATATGATGATGTTTTATATATATATATATATAAAACATCATCATATGATCATATATAATGATGTTATATATGTGTGTGTGTATATATGTATATATATATGCATATATGTATATATGTGTGTGTGTGTATATATATATATATATATAGCACTTGGAACAGCCTCAGCCTTCAGCAACCCCTAGGGTTAGCATTGTAATGCTAATTTTATAGACCAGGGTAAGGATACACTGCTATTCTGGAAATTGTGTAGACGTTGGTTTCATCTATATTAGTAGCATTTTCCCATTGGGGCAGTGAATAATATTTCAACACTAAATAATAATAGACTTCCAATAAAAGTGGGAACTTGCTGTTTCAGCCTCTTTAAAGCCAACCTTTCTGAGCAGGAATCCACCTTGAGTTGTTGTAGCTGTTCTTGCTGGAATATACCATTTTTACATAACTAAAATGTTTATATTTTTATTGCTACTTTAAATATGTACATGATCCCTTGATGTTATCATAATTGGTGAGCATTTAGTTTTCTTTATAGACCTACTCATTCACCCTCTCCTTTTACTATAGTCAACTCTAGTTTAACTGGTGTAAAATTCTAAATTGCCTTTCGTTAATGTTTTTCTCCTTGTTGTTGTTTTGTTTCTTTACTTAGGTGCTGGGGCTTTGTGCATGGTATGAAAATGCTCTACCACAGAGTGACAGCCCAGCCCTCTTTTTTTTTTACTGCTTAAATCATTGTACCTAAACAGCACCTAATCTTCTCTCAAATCAAGTGAGGAGCTATGATTCAGCTTCCTTTGGTGTATCTTTTTAATTCTTGTTTCTTAGGGTTTTTAAAACATGGTTATCACTGATTTAAAATTCCAAACCCACTGGTCAGGGTGGCCCACGCCTGTAATCCCAGTACTCGGGAGGCTGAGGCAGGAGAATCGCTGTGAGTTTGAGACCAGCCTGGGCTACAAAGTGAGTTCCAGGTCAGACTCAACTACACAGTGAGACCCTGTCTCAAACAAAACAAAACAAAACAAAACAAAACAAAACAAAACAAAAAAACAAAAATAAAATTCCAGACCCAATGTGGGCTGGGGCAGCAAAAATAAAATGTTTGCTATTCTGATCTTCCTTCAAAAGGGAACCCAAATGGGTAAATCTTACTTTTGTCAATTACTTATTCTATCTTTAAGATTCAAAACTTTTTTCTCATTTAGCTTTTTAGAAGATAAATTTATGGGGGAGAAGACACGTTAACTACAGTGATCTTAGTTAACTGAGGGGGCTAAGTCTTTCCGGTATTGATACTCATCAAGCCCCATCTCACCAAGCCAACACAAAAAAATACACTAGAGTAGCCTATTTACTTAAAAATATATATTACATATAAAACGTACATGTGTCCCATAATTATTGCACACAGCACATGATTTTACAATTCCTTGGATATATGGAACATTTAAACTTTGTATTTGCTCAGTTACCCATCAGTTGTCATGATAAATGAAATACACCGATGGCAAGTCTTCTAAAACAAACCCTCAAGAAGATTATGTCTACCCTTCTGCATCTTAAACAGCCCTGTAGCGGTGTTTTCCTCTTGAAACAAGTAGGAAATGTCAAATGATTTCCCCTTACAGTCTACTTTTTTTTTTTTTTTTGATGAAGACATTTACCTTGAGTGTAAAGGTTTTATTTTTTTTTTCTTGTGATGTCCTGACCTCCCAGAGAATTGGACATATGTATGTGTTGATCTTTGTACACTTCAGAGTAATCTACAAAGCACTGGGTGAAATAGAAAGCATGCAAATCAGATCTCATGTGAGCTGGATGTAGTAGGGCGTGGGAGGTCTCTACTAAGTGCTACCTACAAAAGCTTATTACGCCCTGCCTCCCACTATAGGACCACAGGAGATATCTCAGGGAAGAAGGGAGGGGTGCTTGCCTGGTGGCAGGTTCTCAGAAGATTTTGCACAGGAGGATGGGGGAGTGCTGTGTGAAGCCAGAGAAATGAGAAACTAAACCCAAGAGAGAAAATCTTTTCATCCCTGACTGTGAGTCTATAGGCTTGTTTGGCATTGGCCAACAAGAAAATTGATTTTGGACACCTTAAATAAGGTGAGAACTTTCTCATTTGACACAGGGCCTACCATCCCTTGGGTCATTTGTTGGGCATTTGTGATAATCTCTGCTCCATACAAATTTATTTGCAAATCTACCACGGAATTCCAGATTCTGATTCTGGAAGAATCAGATGCCAGATGCGATTTCCACTCCCCTTTCACTGAACAGAGCTCTGTCTCTTGCTAAGATGATCCAGCGGAGGCTGTGAAGCTCTGGTCCTGGCCCTCTGCTCCCACCCTGGGCCGGGATAGGACAAGCTAAGTCTCTCTCCTCAGGCACATCTTTCCAGTTGTTTCCACCCCTCTGTTTGCCATGGATTTGTCACTTCCTGTTTTGCCTCCTAACCTAGTGTATCCTAGTTTTGTTTCCTCTATTTTCTTTTGTTCACGCTCTAAAGGAGGAACCAAAATTCTGTATGAGCAATTTCAATGACAAAAGACAAGAAAGTTTGATGGGCCTGGGGTCCAGGACTTGGCTTCATTCATCTGGTTTTAAATACTCCTTGTCAGTGGAAAATGTGTTTGATTTTTTCATGTGCTCACACATGGAAAGCCTGCTGTAGGTAATCGCAGCATAAAGATTCCGAAGGAACATATCTTTAACAACGTAAGAGTGCTATCATTAAAGTTTAACTCCCGTATCATACTTTGATATGAGCGCCGCAGTATTCTTATTTATTTTTTCTATATCAAAAATAAGATACAGCCTCAACTGGTTAGTGCTACAGGTATTGTCTAATGTCTCCCAAAGCCTCATGTGTTCGTAGGATTTTTCAGAGGTGGCTGGACCTACAGCATGTGGCACGGGAACTGATTTGTGACACAATGCCAAGCTCAAGGGCACTAGGATTAAGTCAAGGGCACTAGGTTAAGAGTGTGCCTGCTACCCGCCCTAAATAGTCCAGATAAAATAAAAGCAGCTAAGTAGTTTGGATAAGACAAAAGGAGCGGAAAGAAGGCATCAAGTTCCCTTGTTGTTTTACTACCTCCTGTCAGCTGCCATGAACTGTTGCCCCCTTGCCATGTGCCACCCAGCCAATTAAGGACTGAAACTTCCACAGACTGAGAGCCAAATAAACCTTTTGTCTTTTAACTATGGGTGTCAAGAATCATGTCTCAGCGATGAGAGAAAAGTAACTAAGACAGTAATTGCAAGTGAATTATAACCATGATCTCAGAATCTCTGTGACACACTTGTTTAGAGAAAATGAGTGTGTGGAGAACCATAGAAGAGAAGGAAAATTGTTGACTGGTTTGATAAACATCATGGAGTAACGT
This sequence comes from Fukomys damarensis, assembly GCF_012274545.1. Lineage (NCBI taxonomy): Eukaryota > Metazoa > Chordata > Mammalia > Rodentia > Bathyergidae > Fukomys > Fukomys damarensis. The sequence continues at coordinate 10,046,852 of NW_022900926.1, read as the reverse complement.
TGGAGCCTGCTCTGTGTCGGACAGCACCATATGTGAAGCAATACACGGTGTCATGTCCCTTGGCCTAGAAACAGGTGATTTTATTTCATCCAAGTGTTGTTCATTTCACAGAACGATTATTTATTTTTTCCCAAGTAACATGGAAATACATTTATCTTGGGCAAAGACAAAATTAGGGGTGGAGCAGGAAGTAAATAAAATTGAAAAGTGACTGTGTGTAAGGTAAGGTCTGAGCAGCCTCAGATGTGCAATGCCCCATCGACTACAGGATTTCATTGCTCACCCTGAACATATTCCATGAGAACCTCCATTACTCTATCGACAGAACCTGTTCATCTGTAGAGCAGCATTACTTCACCTGCTGGCATTAACTCATCGTCCAACTCTTTCGATCAGCAGTCTGTACCGAGCCTCGTACCCATCAACACAACGCTTTTGTCTCCACAGACATTCAATCAGCGCAGTGCAGACTGGCTTCAAAGCTCAAATGCACACAAGGGAAAATTTACTTTTAACAGATGTATATTCAAAAATTAAAAAGCAAAACAAATCGCTCCTGGCAAGTTCAGCCTCCCTCAAGGCAAGGACAGCATAAAAATGGCAGGGAACAGCAGTAAGTCATTCGTGACTGAGGCTTGGGAGTTAACTGAATTGTACTGAACTGAACTCAGCAACAAATTAGAAATATGGACGGTACACTGTCCCCAGCATTTTTACTCTTTCTAACTCCAGGCACCACAGAGAGAGAAATGACTAAATCTCTATTTTAATAGTTGCTGTCAAGAGTTTTGCTCTGTAGGGCCTATTTCAGCAGTTTCTAGTGGTAATATATGACATTTTCCCGATTAACAGCCATTTTATAACCTGTGTAATTGGCCACAAATCAGGGGAACGTCATAATGTAGCAAGAAAACATTCTCATCTCCGTCATAGTCTTGGCTTGGTTTTCTGGAGGAATTATTACTTGAGTAGTTTCTGGGTTTTCATTACTTTAAATAATGTACTACCTGAAGTACAAGAAAAGACATTTAAAGTAATGAACATTTCTGTCTCCTAACCCTTTTTACCACCTCTGGCCTTAGATTTCTTCTTCAAATGCTAAAAATGCATTTTTTTCCCCTTAATTTTTGTATTAGTACTGATGTTTATGGGGAAATAGAGGCAAGGACAGGATGGGGAGAAGGGTGTGACACATAGCATGCAGCTCAGCATGACATTTGAAAGCACATTTTATTGCTTGTTGTCATTGTTGCTTGTGATCCTGGGGATAGAACCCAGGGCTTTCACACTAAGCTACATCCGCAGCTCTTTTTCACTTTCTAAGATTTTAAAGACAGGCTCTCACTAAGAGTCCAGGTTGGGCTTCAACTTGTGATCTGCCTTCCTTAGCTTACCAGAGGACTGGAAGTAATGAATGTAATATTTTAATAGGTCAACATTAATGCAGAAAAAGACCTATGAGGAACGAAATAGTAAAGTATTGAGGAAAGACACGAGCTGCCCCTGCATTTGCATGAATGCCTCTGCTCACCTGCCCCTGGGCCAGGGTATTGGATAGGAAGAAGCAACCGCAAAGTAATGGGGTTCACTCCAGTTGTGCAGCAAGGCAACACATTTTGGCTCTTTACAGTCACTTTTCAGAACCTAAGAAGAGTTTTCAGCTGTACGGAATATGGAAGTAGGTGGTTTGTTTCACCTGTTGTACGCTGTCCAAGGATTTTCTTTCAAAGTACTACCTTACATGGTGATAGATCTTATCAATCCATATTGCCCACCACGAGAGACCGTGGTTCATTAATTTAAAACATTGTAAATTGAAAGTATTTTTCAACATCTGTTTCTGGGATAAATAGAAACAAAAACCGATCATTTATTAAATATGTATTAACTTTGTTCCAATTTGGGCTGGTCTGTGTGATATGCAGTAGAAATCTGAAGGTAACAAAAGACCCTGTCTTTCCTGAAGAAGATGGAGTGAAGTTATAACTGTAATGGCTTGACAAATCCAAGGGGAAGGCTCTGCACAGAGAAGAGGCAGGCAGATAACACAGGGCATTAGGCTTCCTGGAGAACAGACAGGAGCCAATTCCTGAGGGCCAGGAGAGGGTAATGAGATGAAGAACAGGGATAGAGGATGGTGCTTTCCAAGGCGAAGAAATAACACCGAGAAATCTTGTAATCTTAGAAGGTGGTATGTTTTGGAAGGATCATCAATATTTACGTAGCAAATAGTAATGGTTGAGATGAAAGAAACAGGAGACAATTCCAGTGAGAAAAAAGTAATACTTGAAAAAATTACCAACAGGAAGAGCAAAAACATTTAATAATAAACTTTGAACACAAAAAACATAATATATAAGGATAAATATTTTATGTGCTTAGGTTTTTTAGTAGGAATAAAATACATGAAAATATATTTAAAAGAGGTGGAAAAATTTTAGAATACACTAACAAAACTGAGTTTCAGAGAAACCTTTGTGCCATATGCACTAAATTATTCAAGAGCTTCATTTCTGAAGCCAAAACAACATGGCGTTTGGTACTTTAAAATTTATCATTCTAAAAGTTACTTTGCTTTAAAGATAAGTAAAGTAATGCTATAGAAATCAGGGTTAAAATTTGAAATATTACTCAGTGCAAAGTAAAACAGTAAAACTTGTGAGAAAGATTACTTGTGTTATATCCACATTATCAAATAATCATGAAAGTCATGCCAAACCCATTTTATTCTTTAATACTGTAATAGAATATCTTACCAGTTACTATGCAGTTAATCTGAATATAATAAAGACATTGGCCACACTAACCATTTACGTCATTTGCTAACTTCTTTGCCTCATTTAGAATCCGGAAGCTTTTTTGAAGAGAGCCTTTAGCATCTTCCTTTAGCAAACCTCGAGGACTTGTTGCCTGTGGAGAGAAAGAGAGTTGTCCAGGGTCTAAAGCCATGGAATAATGGAATAGAGATATCTGGAAGGCAGTTCTGGGCTACAGATTTAGGATTACAAATTTATCAGCACATATCTGGTGACTGGTTATGGGGAGATGGAAAGGTCTAGCAGAATCTTTGGGAACTGCATCACTCAAGGTGCAGGTAGAGGAAGTGGGAGGGGCTGAAAAGGTGGCATGGATTCCCAAGGGGAAAAGGAGCAACCAGGAAAGCAGGGTTTTATGAGAGCTAACAGAGAGAGAAGAGCCTCAGTGGGGACAGCTGGCAGAGTTGTGAGGTCATAATTGACGTTATCGATGGTGAAAAATACACAAATAATTAGTGCTATTGAGCGCCGCAGACGTCAAGCAAACCCAGGACCGAAAACATCCACTGGCTTTATCTGTAAGCTCATTTCACTGTAGTTGTGGGGTGAGGGGGGAGCCTTTCCTCTGTCCCCCAGGTGTGGAAATGAGAAGGAGCAACTGCTCCCTTTTTAAGTACGTCTCAAAGTACAATGGGAAAACACAAACTTCTAAACAACAATCTCAACAATCTTCTAAACAAGGCTGTATTTGTGGAGGCTTAGATTAATAGAGGTGTTACTGAGGTAATAGAATGGGGATAGGGTCATTTAACTTGACTGTCTATTTATGCACTTTAATAGCGTTTCTCCTCAGCAGTCCTTACATACTACATATATACCAAGCCATACATCAAATAGAATCTTATGTGTAAATTTCAAATTGGAAAAATATTTCAGTGTGCAAAAAGGGCTGGAAAATGCTAAATGCTTGCTGTAGCGGTCATAAATCTCAGGTTATCCTATATATAATACTCTGCAAAGACAGTGGTGGCACCTAAGTAACATTATTTTTATCAGTCTTGTTCTTTAAGCACTAAACTACGAATGATTACAGAACATAGTACGGCTGTAGTCAAATTTAACATGTTATTTCAACAGCTTTCATTTAAGTACTCTATTATTCACAAGATGCACTGTGCACTATGATATCTAAAGAGTAACTTATTAGAAAGAGCAGGATAAATAGAAAGGAACATTGTAAACACTGCATACAACTCTTTCAAAAGACAAACACAGCAAATCATTCTATGGCAAATTCATAATGTTTTTCCTTGGGGACGCAAGAAATTTTAGTTCTATATTTTATTTATTCTTCTCCTTCTTATTCTGCTTATTGTTATTTTGCTTGTTTGTTTTTTGGTACTGGGGATCGAACTCAGGTCCTTGCTGCGAGGCAGGCACTGGAACCACTGAGTTAAATCCCCGCCCTGTTTGTTTTTTGTTTTTGAGACAAGGTCTTGCACTATGTAATGCAGGCTGGCCTTGAACTCACTATGTACCTCCAGCTGGCCTTGAACTTGCTGTAATCCTCCTATCTCAGCCTCTTGAGTGCTCAAATTACAGGCTTGCACCATCATGCCCAGTTTACTCCTACATTTTATTTTAGGAATTAGGCAAATAACATCACATAAGGGACATTTATCTTGGGGAAAAAAGTAAGTGTAAAAACGAATGGCACAAATTCAATGTATGCTACTCAAAAAAATAAGCCTCAGGTTACCCTTTTCAGGTTTTATATTTGTTCCAAAATACACACCATTCTTACTGTCTTGGTTATAATTATTATGAATTAAAATAGATCAAAGATAGGAAATTACAAAGAAAAAAGTTGTAAATATTCCTTAGACATATAAAAAGAGCAGAAGTGACAGCCAACAATCTGTTTGACAATGAGGAAAGAGACATGTCTAAAAGGAAAAAAGAATTTTCGAAGCTTAGAAATCTAAGTCAATTTGCAGAGAGATAAAATATATAAAAGTAGTCAGTAGATTTCAGGATTATTGTAGTAAAATACTTCATGTTAATAATGATGATGATGCTGAGTTATCAAAAGAATATGTGTCATTCATAAAATGTTAGGTGAAATTCTAAAAAAGAGAAAAAGAAGAAGTTTCCCCTATATCCCGGAGATATGGATAGTTTTTATAAGACCACTGGCTCGCAAGCATTTAAAAACCATAATTTAAAATGTAAATTTTGCGAGTAGAAAATAAGGTGCAGCATGAAAGAATGAGATGACTGAGTTTCCATGCAAAAGAAAATTAGAAGGAATAGAAGAGGGAAAAGAGAAGGGCCAGTCAACCCCGAAAGAAGCTAACGTCTGAGCTGGACTGTTCAGTGACTATCGTCAGTGGTCACCAATATTTGGCTTTTCTACCTTTACTTTTGTTTCAACAGACTGTTGAGATATCACTGGCATCAGTAAACTGCACACACTTAGGCTTTACAGTATGATGTTCCATATATGCAGACCCACAATTACTTCGCAATTTCTCCCTTTCATCCCTCCTCTTCTCTCCATTCCTAGACAAACCCTGGTTGATATTTGCTTCATTATATGTTTACATTTTATATAAATTGAGTAATTCTGGAGGTAATTTGGGGGGATTCTGGCTTCTTTCACTCAATACAATTTTGAAATTTATAAATGTTTGATCTTTTTTTCTATTAGTGGGCCAATATTCTTATAATTCCAACTTTACAAGTTTTAGGACTATGAAGTGGTTTCAAAAGTATTTGTGCTACTTTAAATTTCTACCAGGAGTGAATACAAGTTCTACTTTTTAAATATCGTTGTGAAGAGTTGATATTGTCAGACTTTACAAATTTTTGACATTCTAATTTATCATCATTTTGGTTTCAATTCAAATTTTCCAAAAACTAACAGTGTTTTCCTGTTCTTATTGCCAATCTTCTTTGGTGAAGTATTTGTTTTACTCTTCTGTTAAATTTTTTATTAGATTTGTTATTATTGAATTTTGAACCATATTTAAGTATATTTTGAATACAAATCATTTATCAATTATCTAATTTGAAAATATATTCTTTTTATATGGGGCTTACTTTTCATTTTTTTAATATTGTTTTTGAAGGATAGAAGTTCTAAATTTTAATGAAATCTAATTTTTTGTTTGAAAATCAGCCTTTGGGAATTATAACTACAAATCTGTATCCAAAATCTCAAATATTTTAATATTTTCTTTTAGATGTTACATAGTTTAATATTTTACACTTATGTCAATAATCTACTTTTTAGTTAATTTGGAATATGGCATGGATCAAAAGGTTTTTGGCACATTTTTATTTAATCATTCAAGTAGCATTCTTTGATTATACTTTGAATTTTTTTTTTTTCTTTGTCAAGTATTATTTGGCTGTATTTTTCTGGACCTGTTTCTAGACTTTTTCAATACTGATACAAACACTATACTGGCTAATTGCCTTAGCTTTAAGTATGACAGCATAACTCTTCTAGATATTTTTTTCTTTTTAATTTCATATAAATTCTAAATTTACCCCTGTCAATTTTTTCAAAATTAATGCTATGATTTTAGTTTGGGTTTCATTGCATGTGAATAACAGTTTGTGTAAAATTGGAATTATAAGAATTTTGGCTCCTCTAATCCATGAACATGGTATATTTCTTGCGTATTTAGGCTTTTAAAATTTTAAGTAGCAGTCTGTGTATTAGTCTGGATTTTTTTTAATACAGTATATTCCTATTTCATACTGTTGATGTTATTTAAATTGTATTATTTTACTTTCAACTTCCAATTTATATTTAACTGTGTATACTAATAATTAGTATATATTATTAGTAGTATATATTAATATCAGTGTCATATTATATAAATTGGTAAACTTGCTTATGAGTTCTACTAAGTTTTTAATAGATCTCATTGGTTATTGTGTGTAGACTGCAAAGGTACTTATGAAAAAAGACTAGCAAACTTTGCTTTCAATCTGGATGCCTTTTACTTCCTTTTCCTTGTCTATTGCAATGGCTAGCAATTTCTGTGCAACATAAAGCAAAAGTGATGAGAGTGGAATCCTTTCCTTTTTCCTACTCCTAATAAGATAGCATTCAGTCTTTTAATATTAAGCATGAAATTACTATAGGTCTTTTAAAATAATAGACTTCCATAGATATCAAATAGAGAAGTTAGTTCCCTGTTCATCTTAGTATACTGAGAGTTTTTTTTTTTTAGAATATATGTTAGATTTTTGTTACTTTTTTCATCAATTGAAATATTATGATTTAATTTTTAGTTCATTAATATGAAAAATTTCACTGACTGTTCTTCAAAATTTGAATAAATCTTACTTTTTTGGATTTATCTCACATAGAAATAGTATATAATCCTTTTAACAAATGGTTGGATTTGGTTTGCTGTAACTTGTTAAGAATTTTTGCATGTGGGGGATATTTATCTGTAATTTTCTTTTCTTGTGATATAATTGATTGGTATTGCTATCAGAATAACACCAGTCCTATAAAAGGAGGACATATTTTCTCATCTTTAATTTTCTGTATAAGTTTATTATTTCCTAATATTCGATGGAATTCTTAAGTGAGTCATCTGGAACTGAATATGCATGTGTGTGTGTGTGTGTGTGTGTGTGTGTGTGTGTGTGTGTGGTTTTTAACTACAAATTCATTCTCTAATAAATATGGATTTATTCAAGTTATTTATCATTTGTGTATCAGTTTGGGTTAGTCATTTTTAAAAGAATTTGTTCATTTAACTGAAATTATTAAAATATGGAGCACGAAATGATTCAAAAATATTTTCTTAATATCTTTTACCTCTGTAGAAGTTGTAGTGATATTGGTAGTTGGTAAACTTTCTCATTTTTTTTTTCTGATACTAGTCTGTCTAGAAGGTGATTAGCCTATTGATCTCTCATTTACCCTTTGTCTTCATTGGCAGTAAGATTGAGACTTCACTGAAGCTTATTTACTGATAGATTTCCTCACTGCTATTTTCTATATTTGTGCATTTCTGAATATCACCTACATTTTGCTTTCAGGCATCTTGTCTTTCTTGTGTTTTAAGAAGCCAGCAATTTTTCCTCTGGGTCCTTGTCTACCATTCCTTGCTCAGACATGAGGATGTGGGGAGGCTGGAAGAGTGTATGTATAGGGACATGTGAGGAAGAGCAGACAGGCAGGTAGCTTTTATGTGTGGATGAGAGAACAAGCATTTCAGTTTTTAGGACTGTAGTTTGTGGAGGGCAGTGTGGAGAAGCTGGGAAGTAGAGTCCATTCCTGGAAGGTCTGAATGTCAGACTAAGGAAATTGAGCATGAACAATTTGGAGCCATTTAAAGTTTCACATTAGGTGAGTAAGAAGAGAGCTGAAGTCCAAGAAGAGGCACTGGGAAGTTGTATAGGAAAAAAGAGGAGACTTCAGTTGACTACTGTAATAGTATAAGCCAGAAACATGAGCAGTAACCTCAGACAGGGGATGTAGAATTCAAAGGTTTAGATTTAAGAGGTGTGGAGGAATAAGACATACCTCAGTGTTTCCACACTTGCTTAAAAGTGTTAGTAAAGAACTGATGGCCTGCAACTGTCAGTTATAAGCAATCTGCCAACAATCCTGGTTTAAAAGCCAGGTTTCTAATATGATAAGGGAACAGAAAACACTAGCGTGCATATGGATGAACAGAACTGTTTCAACTCATTGCAGTTGAGAAAGACCCTTTTCCAGCATTGCTCAGTGAGTTACTGAAGCTCATCAACAATTGGGACAGGTGATGAAGCAGCATTTTCCAAGGTAATTATGCTTCATGCATATTCAAAAGCATCACATCTGAATTTCTGAGCTGTGTCTACGGTACATGTGAAATATAAATGAGATTCTTAGAGTTGCAAGATATTTTGTTTCTTGCTTTTTAGAGGCTGTGTTTTTAGAAATACTTTTAATACTCTGTATCTATGCCTATATACATGTATAAATTATATAAATGCACTGTCACACAAAATTGAACTTATAGTTACAGGTAAGTTTGGGTATTATCATCAGTTCATATTCATTCAGAAAAATGTGAAATAATTTAAGACAGAGTAGGAAATATACAGTAAAAATGAAAAGGGAAAATCTATAAAGATTTTATACAGGGCTTGGCACTTAATTGCATTTTAATATGTGTTTTCTTTTCCCTACTATTTGTTAAATATTCATAGTGATTCTTGTTAAAGCACAATGTCATTGATTAACTGATGAATAAATTTATTAAGTTCCCCAACAAAAATTTTAGGGATTTCAAGCACCACAGTAAATTCTATTAAGAATGAAATGACTATGTTTTCCATGGTGGAGTTAGAGTAGAATAGAATGGAGAGATAAACCAGAAAAATCACCTGCAAAAAAAAAAAATTGATTATTTCCATGATGGAAGCAGAGAAATAATAAGTGTTTGGCTGCCCCAGGAAGATGTACAAAGGTGACCTCAAGGTAAGTTTTCAGGCTTGTAAACTGACAGACCAATGATTTATTTTCTATAATACAAGTTTAAAATTTGCTTATACTGTTCATTAAAAAAGATAAGATTTTCATGTTTCCAGAAAGGTGCATATGCCAAAACAATAAGTTAAATTAAACAATTTTTAAATGTAAAAACTTTTCCATAAAGAGAACTACTTAACATGTGCAAGGTACTTAAAAGTCTGGTGATTGACTGCAATGTGTTTGTGTGAAGTGTATATCATCAAAACTCATGCTTTGGTGTCAGATTACTGTTAAAAATCAGGGGTAAGATTCTTTTTATAATGAGGTATATTTTCAGAAGAAACAGTGGAATCTAGACCTAAATACATTTTTAAAGATACAATCTTTTCAGAGTATTTTTAATTGTGTGTGATATTGATAAGTTGTAAAACAGTTACGCAAAAATTATCTGTTGGTACAAAAATATTTGGAACTTATATTCACCATAGGATTTACGCCCTTAGAGTTAGCAGAATAGGCTATACAATGTTTCTTGGAAAGGTTTTAGATTAGCAGGCAATTCATTACCTAGATGAGGTTCATTCAATTTATAATCCCCAAATTCTGACCAGCTAGATTTTTTCCCAACTTTATCAGATTTCAGCACACCACTTATACCTGATTCTGATCAATTAAAAAAAGCCTACATGATATCTACATTCAAACAAATATTCAGAAACAATGTCTAACTAGAAAAAGAAATTAATTTGACTTTTTATTTGAATTTTTCTTCCCTTTCTCTTGTGGTAACACAAATGTCAAACGGATTCAGACTCTGAATCATGGCTGTTTCAGTCATCTTGCATCATCAGTATTTGGAGAGGGGAGGGAAGAGACTACATTCAGTGATCACTTATTGTATACCAAGTACTACCTACTTGCAAACCACAGAATAATGCTGCGAAATACGGAAAGGGTAAAATACTCAGGACCATTTTTGCTTGTGCATTTTTCTGTCCACTGGGGAATTTATTGTCAGGCTAAATTGTAATTCTGGAGATAGGTGTTTTTGGGAAAAGGAAAAAGCAAAAAACTAAAACACTATAGATACCAGGCCACGGAAACAGAGGGGCACACGGAGGGGCAAGGGCCTGGCCAGGTGCCGCTCCCGTTATGCCCAGGGGAGAATCCTCTTAGCCTGCACCCCATGACTGCATAGAATAGGGGAGGTCTCAAGTGTAGTTTGCCTAGGAAGGTCATAAAATGTAAAAACGCAAGAGACCACTCAGAAATACAGAATATTTAATTTAAATTTTGAGCCAAAGTTTGAACCTTTTTAGAGGATAGTGCCAAGAGACCAAAGAGGAGTGACCACGCAGGGCAGGGCAGATCAGCGGGAAATAAAGCCATGAGTAGAGAAGACTGGATCAGAAAGAAGTGCCTGACCTCTGGGAGGAACCTTCCCTTCAGCAGCAGCACGGCACCGCCAGCCGTGCCAAAGGGGCTCTTCAGATACTTACTACCGCAATCTTTCAGTTACTGTGTCCACACCTCGCACAGTAGGGTACCAGGCTGAAAGGTGGTACAAAGAGTCTGCAGCAGGTCAGGCTCAGAAACAGCAGGTAAGGTCAAGGATGAGAATGAGGCAGGAGAATAAAGACAGAATCTACTGCAAGTTAGTTATTTGAAGTGCCAGTACCACTCCTCCCTCCCACACAGAGCAGCCACCGGGCACCAACTGCCCCCGGGGGAGAAAACAAAAATCATCTCCAGAGAAAGAAAAGATTTCCACATTCTTCCACGGGACAATGATGGCTATTAATAGAGTGTCAATTATGGACTCTGACAATATGGAAGAGAAAGGGGTAGAAGTTGAGAGAGGACAGAAAGAGGGGAAGGAACGGGAGGATGAGGGCCAAGTAACTTCATCTTATGCATGCAGAATCCACCATTTATGGGTCAGGAGATAGAGCTCTATGTGTAACTCTATCAGTTTAAATGGAGAGCAACATAGCATCAAAGTACTGTGATGCTCCCATATGGGGAACGGATGGGAGGAAGGCATCATGTGATACCCTAAGTGAAGCGCATCTCACTCAGTATAGCAGGAACCAAAAAACAGTGCCACGTTAATAAAAACCGACAATGGCCCCATAACGGTACCACTGAGAGACAGAAGAAGAAATGTGGAAAAGATTTAGAAGTGGTTCCCCTTGGGGGTGTGAGCTTAGCAGTGAGAAAAACATTAGGTTGGGGAATTATTGCTTTAAGTTATCAGGCTCAATTTCCATTAAAAAAATTAAAATCTGCATGCATTATGAATTAAAAAAAAAGAAATATAGAGACTCTTGTTGTGTTAAGGGTGAAGGATTTTGTTTTATTCCCAAACCTATTTTAAACCTACTTTTTAATTTTTTTATTTTTTATGCTCTCAGGACTGATCTTGCAGGACTGACCTTCTATCTCTTCTCCCAAAATGTATTTAATGAGAAAATAATTTAAGCATACAGATAAATGCAGAAATTACTTCAGACAGCTGTATTCCCATCACACATATCTGGAAAATTCTGCTCCACTTGTCCAGATATTTAAAATATGTGTACACTTGGATTCAATTTATCAATATTGTTTTTAAAATTCTGTATCTCTATTTAGATAGTTATCCTATAGTTTTGCTTTTCAGTATTTTAAGAGATTTTGCCATCAAGATTATAGCAGCCTGATAAAATATGTGGGAGAAACTTTTCTTCTCTTTCTGCTCTTTGGAATGTTTTGCAGTTCTTAAAATTTTGGTAGATTTTGCTAATTTGTTGTACTTGTTTCATTTAATGGTTTAATTAACTCGGGTTTACATATTTGTTTTTACTAAATTTTCATGTAGATGCTTGTCCACTTCGTTTAGGTATTTAAATTCATTTGAATAAGTGCCTTATGCATCCTGGTACATTCATATTCAGATTAAATTCCACAGGGGTATCCAGCTACCATCCTCATTTCATTCTAATCCTGTTCCTATGTGTCACCTCTCCCTGTTTACTTCATTATCCCTGCCTTTTCTGTTTATTTGCCTGTTTATTCTCAGAACCAGCTTTCCGTTCTGTCAACCGTGGCTAATTTTTTCCCTACATCGTTAATTTCTGCATTTATTTTTATTTCTTCCATTGTACCTTTTTAAACTTCTTGAACATAAACCTCAGATCATTAGTTTTGGTTCTTACCCTTTCCTGAAATCTGTATGTAAAAGCATACATCACCTATGGGGCTCCTTTATTTGCGTGCCATAGACTTGTGAGGCTTCATTTTGATTCCGTTAAGTGTTTTGTAATTTCCTTTGTGCAACTTAAATTATTATTTTTTGTACATGTCTGCAGTACATAATTATTACATTTATTGTGGGGAGTCGGACATGCATATTAGCACATCTTAATTCTTTTTATACTCTCCATCTCTTTCTTTAAATCTATCTCTGTCTTTCCTATTATCCAGTTTTTATTTTACCCTTTAATTTATTTATACTTTGGGATTCCCATATAAGAAAAAGTGTGTGGTATTTAAACTTGTGTCTGATTTTTTTTCAAATTATGTTTTTCTTTGACCCCAGAGTTATTTTGAAGTGTGTTTTTAATTTTAAAACTGATTTTCAGCAATACTTTTGCACCTGTTTCTATTTTTATTGCTTTGTGATCAGAAAACATAGCATAGGTACCACTGGATCATTAGGGTTTGCTACACTTCTTTTGTGCTCTAGTTCATGGCCTCTTTTTTTAAGTTTCTTGAGTACTTTATCCAATGGTGCATGTAGAATTAATTATTTAGTTGTTGCAAAGTTCTATAAGGCCATTAAACGATTATGTTTATGGCACTTTTCAAATTTGCACAGTGACATTTCTTTGCTTGACCTATCAATTTTTAAGTGACATCGTCAAATACATCATTATGAATATATCCATTTTCTCATGCTGATGTGGTCCTCTTCATTCATTCTTGGGCTTTGCTATTAAGGCCTTTCAGATTCACCACTTTTTATTCTTCCTGCTAACTTTTTTTTTATTCTATTACAGGGAGTCTCTTTATCCCTATGAACTCTTTTTTACAAGTGTTAACCCTATTGTGATTGTTGTTAAGCATGCTATGGCAGCTTTCTTCTTGCTATAGTTTCATTGCTGTGTCTGTTCCTGTTTGTTCCTTCTGTCCTTTTATGGTTTCACAGTATTTTGTGTAAGTCATACACAGATGGCTGTCTTTATGAAACATTATTAATCCAATGTGAAAATCATTACCCGACTGGAAGTTTTAATTTGCTTTGCATTTTGGTTTGAAGACAATTTGAAGTTAAGATAGTTGCTACTGTACACATTTTATGTGCTATTTCTCCATCCTCCCTTAGTTATGTTGGACACATGACTAATTTTGGCCAAATAGACTTAGAACAGATATAATCCAGGCCACACAGGTCAACATGTAAGAGCTGACATGTTTCTTTTTTGCCTTTTTTTTTTTTTGCCATGACAAGCTTGGCATCTAGATGGTGTCATGCCATTATAACATGCACAATAGTTGTGTGACACACATTGTGTTGAAATGTGAAGCATAAATTTAAATTGTGCTCAGCCTCTGAAATTTCAGTACTCATTTTTTGAGGCAAGTAGTAACAGTTATTTTGACTTCTATATTTGGATTTAGGTAAATCATCTTTTGAATTCTATATTCACCATGGGTTTTTGTTTGTTTCTGTCTTTCTACTTTTTACCCTTTATAGAATTAATTGAAAATTCTCTACTTCATATCTTTGTACCTGGTGTATATGGAATGTATAACTATTAGTGATGGTTAGGTAACAAAATTATGCAACTATAGCACCCAGGTTTGGGCCAAGCCCCAGTCCAGGAATTGCTGAGAAGATATTTTTTGATGAAACTAACACTTAAAACAGTGGACTCTGAGTAAAGCAGATTACTGTCCATAATGTGGGTTGGTCTCATCCAATCAGTGGAAGGAAGATCTCAATAGTCTGAGGATCTCTGCAGAAATTCTGTCACTAGCTTACCTTTGGACTCAAGGCTGTAACATGAACTCTTCTCTGAGTCTTTAGCTGGCTAGCATGCCCTGAACATTGCAGACTTGAGAGGCTCCATAATTGCCCGAGCCAGTTCTTTACAGTACAGGTCTCTCTGTACACAGGGAGAGGCCACATACTGGTGTTTTGTATAAAGATGAGTTGCACATATGACAGTGATCCCATAAGATTATATTGGCTAGCTAAGAGTGTGGCGTTTATAGGATCTCACAGCATGTGGTATCTATTTGCTCACCAATTTAAAAAATACGATGTATTGCTGATCATGTAGGTTTCAAGTTTGACTATGACCCAGAAATTTAAAAAAAGTTGTTTTCTGTTGTCTTGGAGACTTTTCATTATCTTCTCAAAAGATAAAAGCAACAAATTGTTTAATAATTAATTAAAAGTTATTCATTATTCTCATCCTGTTATTAAAGACTAACACATTTCCTTTCTGCTTTTCCTTGTACTCACCAAAGAGAAGTACTGCATGAGAGGTTTTCATGGAATTTGTACTGAGGGAGACAAATGCTTTGTAATACCTTCCCCACCAAACACTAATAGGAAAATGGTGTCAGCTTTTTCTCATAATGCCTCATTTCTTAAAATAATATTTCATATGGAAAACAAGCAATTAATACTGTGCATGAGAATACTCTTACACACTTAAATTGTATATAGCCTTCTCCCACTTATAGAAGTTCAACTTCTCATATTTCTTTCAGTTCCATTTTTAATTAACAGACAAGTAAATCTGAAAACATGAAGTTACTTTTAACATGTAGTCTCAATTACAGGTTATTTCTACCATATATTTGTTTCTCTCCCTACAGTATTTTTGATACTTTATTTTGTCTTTTCAAATTTTCTGATCTCTGTTTTCTTCACACTGATAATGTGTTATTTTGTTATTATCTAATAGTTCTTTTTACTTTGCAAATACACACTTTATTTCTTTAATTTTTCTTTCCAATTCATTGTAACATTTTTTTCTTTCTAGGGCCAGACTCAATGAGTAGAAGACTCATCTATATTGTTCTCCTTTGACTTCTTTCATAAATAATAATTTTGATTATACCCTTGTGTGTTTGACTGTAACTTTAATAACAACACCAGATCTCAGGGTCAACTTAATGTTTGGCAAATATATTTTGTTTCCAGAAAAAAATCTAGTTATATTTTAATGACCTCTAAAAATTAAACACTAGTTCATTCTGCTCATAAGTCCAGTGAACTTTCTGCCATTTTAAATTTGCTGATAGCCATTTAATAAATTTGTGATTCTCTTTAGCACATACCTTGTACTTTTTCAGACATTCAATCATTTTTACATGGCTTGTGGAAAAAGGGAATAACCCTAAGTGGAGACACATGAGAATGCACGACACCTTATCATGGATTGGTTGGCTTATCAGGTAAAAGCAGCAGTGGTCAGGAGAAGTGAGTACACGTTTCATTTCGGTAAAATACTGAGGGTTTCCTCTGTGTAAAGTTAATACTAAGTGTAGGTGAAATCGGATGGGTCTTTAACAGCAGACGTTAGAAGATATTTAGAAGCATGAAACAATGACAAGAGCAAGATTTTTATTTATATAAAAGATTTCAAATGGGCATAGAAGGTGTCAGTTACAATGAAATTCATTCATTCACAAGTATCTGCTGGTTTCTAGGTCTTAGGACATACGTGCTGGAAATGGTCATCTGATAAAAAAACGCAGATGGGGTGAAAATGGTGAACTCGAAAAGTACAGCCTGTATAATAGAATACTATCAATAAAAAATGAATAAAATGTAGGTTACGTTTAAAATCTAAGTGCATTTAGAAAAGATAACTGAGTATAGGAAACTTCCTGCAATGATAACATCACTATTTTGAATAAGGAATAAACACATGACATTGGCTGGGCTCATTCCAGAGAAAACAGAAAGAGTGGTACTTGTTGGTAGAATATTATATCCTCGTTATGATCCCAGAATAATCCTCCTGAGATTGTGGTCATTATCTGTAATATTTCTGAGATCCAAGATGATATTTTTGCTCAAAATCAAAGCAAAGAAAATATTAATCTTTCTTCAACAATCTGATTTATGTATACTTCATAATCAAATATTTAATTGGGGTTTCTTTTCCCTCCAAGTTTCTGATATATTTGGAGCTCGTGTGTGTGAAACAAAGGGGTAAATAAGTGATACTTGTGACCATTTTAATTAAAAGTATTCTTCTTGCAAGGTGTTTATTAATCTAAAATAGTATTACCAAGATTTATCTCACAACTTATTTGCAGAATATTTCTTTGCATATAAAGACGTCATTATTAATGATATTCAAATAAGGTGGCATAAATTGAAACCTCCAAGCTCTAAAACGTTAGTTCTAAATATACTCTGAACACTGACTGCAGTAATAGGCTAAGGGTTTTTCAATGAATAAAAATAATGTAAATAGTTTAAAAGTATACGATTTGATGTGTTTGGTAAAAAGCTCATTTGCCAGTCAGACTTCTTGTGTGTGATCATAAGCAATGGTATTAATTTTCAAGGAGTTGTTTTTTTTTACACTGATGACATTTGGAGTAACAGTGACGCACTTCTCTCTGGGAGATTCTGTGAGCCAGTGGCACAAATGTGCTTGGCTTTTGCACTGATTTCAAAGATTCTGACATTGATGAGAAGGGGATGCCTGAGAACAGAGTTGTGGTGTGATGGTAGCACACTGAGGATTTATTTTGTAGAAAACTGAAAAGAAGCCTTCGACTGTATTGCAAGACAAGTATCCTAATTACTGGGGCTTTTCAGAATGTGCTCCAGGTGGCAAGATTTAGTTTCAGAATGTAGTGAAAAATGTTGATCTTGGTTTTAGCACATAAGGCTATTTGTTTCTTACCAGTTTTGTAGCTTCAAGGGCAAGACCTTTGGCTTCTGTGGCAACCTTGTCAGCTTCATCAATGTAGTCCTTAATATTGCTGTAGGCATTGAAGGCTGCAGTGGCATTGAAGGAGATGTTCTTAGCCTCATCGAGGATTCTATTGGGATGACCCAAAAAATGAAACCAGAGCAGTCAGTACTCAAATGAAGGTCTTCCAAGTACTAATAAACATGGCTTCCAAATGATCATGGCCAATATGAAAATTCCAAATCAGAGTATTTTCTAGATGGTATCGTGTTATCATTTTTAATTTAAACACATATTTCCAAACAGTTCAGCTATGAAATCCTACTGACACATCTTAAACATCCATAGTGCCCTCTGGAAGCCTCAGCAGCCATGGGTAGCAGGCAAGCATGATGACCTTTCACATTATTTTTGAAAGAGGCAGCCAGTTTCAGAGAGCTGATGCCATACTGAATGAATTTTGCAAAATCTCTCTGGGGTAGGTGCATTTTCCAGAGGAAATAAAGAAATAAAGAAATCTCAGAATGTTGAATGGCTCATTTTAGGTCGTAGGACTAACATACTCCTGGCTGAGAACTTAGAACCCAGGTCTCCTGACTCCTGGCTTACAGTTCCCTTTATCTGTCTTTACTCTAAATTGGCAAAAGTCTGATATAAAATGAGTTGTACATGTAATGTCTAGGACTTTTCAAACAATAATATTCTACTTTGTATTAATGAGTATTAAGCGTGGAAACAAAGTCCTCTATCTGATGTGTTTTAAATGTAGATTCATTTGAGAAAAATTTTCTTGGGGCTGATAGCTATTGTATTGGTTATGCCAATCACAAAACTGCAGGACAACAGACCGTTTATATCTAGAGGGCTATGTATAAGTAACACACCTCTTCCCTCCTGCCCCTTTCTCTTCTGACCCACATGCTATATTGAGCAGCTGTAGTCAGCAGGTACCCCACTGGGGAGGGTGTAGTACCTCCCTGGAGTTTTAAAGAGGGAGAAAAACAGACTGAAAGGCCACTGTAGAGGAGCACGTTTTCAAAAAGCATCTTTCAACAATAAACTGTTTTGATTCCATTAGAAATACAAAACTGAAATTTGAAGGCGAATGTGTGCTTATATACTATTATTTAAAATGCTAATAAGGCCACTGCTGTGCTTTCTAATAAAGAACAAAAAATCATTTTCTAAGTGTAGCCTAAGGCTGTGTTCACTTCCTAACAAGCCATATTTGAAGCTACTTTTAACTCAGACTTTTGATACTTCTCCAGAGGAACTTTGCCAACACACTCCTAATTAGGGTCCTCCATCCAAGGGCCATGTCGTTCTTTTGTTTGTAATTATAGAAATCAAGATTTGAAAGTGATTCTCTACCCTTTATGCCTGTCAAAACTTTCAGATGAGCATCAAGATCCACAGTCATTTCCAACAACAAATGACATACCCATCAAGGACAGCGGAGGAGTCATTCAGCTGAGCGGCGTGGCTCTCAGCTCGGGACACCCTCTCAGCAAGCTTCTTATCCTTGACTTCTTGGGAGAGCTTATCTATTTTATCCTTGAGCTCCTCCGACATCGGAGGCAATTTAGTTTGAATGTCTTCAACATACTGACGTGCACACAGAAGAGACAGCATGGTAAGCAAGTGAATCTAAGTCTCTGGGAATTTATTAATTACTCTGTGATATAATTCATATACTTAGTATTTCCATAAAACTTAAATTTTATTAGCATAGCAAAAAGAGCATAGAGAATAAAAGTTGCTATTTAATAAAAACATTAGGAACTTTATGAAACCAATGTGTACCAAGGAGAACTTACCTTTTTAAAAAGCTTTACTTTATAGCTATAACTGTATAAGTGACAGTCATTAGGATCTTTCAGAACATTGCATTTCTATTACTGCATATCACTGTGTTGTACCCTAGACAGTATATTAAAAGGCTGCTTGTAGACTTACGTTTCTATTTTAACTAATGTTACATAATGCATAAACAGATCACAAGTCCTGCTCTAGGAACAAGGAAATTGTTTCATCACTGAAAAAGTAATGCCCAGCCGGGCATGGTGGTGCACACCTGTAATCCCAGCACTTGGGAGGCTGAGGCAGGAGGATCGCTGTGAGTTCGAGACCAGCCTGGGCTACATAGTGAGTTCCAGGTCAGTCTCGCCTACAAAAAAAAAAAAAAAAAAAGTAACGCCCAGGTTGTGTAACTGTGTGAGGATCCTTATGTAAACACACATGTCTATCAGGAAAACAACATGAAATTCTAATTATTATCAATAGGTGGACACGATCACGAAGGCATAGCACAAAAAGTTTACCATACCACATATGGTAAAAAAGTTTTACCATAAGAGAACACATATCAGTATTTACTTATATTACTGAGATCTCTCCTTCTCAATTTATGAGACCCTCTGGCAGTGTTGTCTCTCTTTAAACAAAGTTTTATGAAATACTCACCTCTATGACTGAGTTGATTTCATCTGCAAGTCGGCTGGCTTCACCAAGTACATCATTACCCTCTTTTAAAGTGTTTTCAATTTGTTGTTTGCCACTCTCAACAGCCTCCTTCCTTTTCTGCAGCACAGGAGGAACAAAACATCACAATGCCATGTGGGAAAAACCCACCCAGCTTTGCTTTACAGTCTCTACTGAATTGTCCTAACAGCTCTGCAAACAAGGTACTTCGTGTTGGCAACATGGCCGGATGAGAATGATATGAACTACTCAGCTAGTCCTCCAAAAGTTGTTCTATTCAGACCCCATACAGGTGATTTTTCCTTCCCACTTGGGAAAGTCGTCCAAGGGAAGAAGAGTAATGTGAGAGTAGCTAAGCAATTAAAATTATCTTTAAAGCAAGCAGGAACATCCATTTTTAACTACAATGTAAGTGCTGAAAATGTATTCCTGAACACTTGGTAGTAACCAAATTATATTGGAATTACATACGGAATTCCAAAATCTATATACAAATGACTCCCTTAAAAGCCTAAACATAAGCAAATTTATTCTATGGAGATTCTGTAAAATTCAAAGAAGTAGGATTTTTAAGGGAACTCAGGGGAAATACTTTTCAAGCAAAAGAGAAACTATCACCTGGAAGGGGTAAACCTAATGGACTGTTTCATAAGTTGGAGCAGACTCCAGCTTTTCTTTGGAACTTAGGTTGTCTCAAAACTATAAGAAACTCAGTCCTGGCTTAGAAGAAGGAAATCAATGAGAGAGAAATCCTGCCATTTCTCCCTATGGAGCACATCTCTGTGTATTATTTTCTTTGCACTTCTGGCACATTCATATTCTTTCAGTCATTGTTTTACCTATAAGTTTAACCATATCAATTAAAGCTTAAGCTTTGGCCATTTATGTTTTTTACATAAATAATCATGGTAGTTTATATTTATTCAGGTCTCAGTATGTGCCAGACAGTTTATGAGCTTGTTTCATTTAATTCTAATATTCCCTGTCTGGTCTTTGTCACATTTGAAATAAGTAGGACAGTGAACAAATGACAAGGCCCAAACATCTGTGTCCCCCAAAACTTGTTCATAGAAATCCTAACCTCTAATCTGTTAGTACTAGAAAGTGGGACCTTTGGAAGATGGGGAGACCATGGGCAGAAAACTCATAAATGGAATCAGTGCCATCATGAGGGAAATGTGAGCGAGCTTGTTCACCCTTCTTCCATGTAGGGAAAAGCAAAACAATGGCATTTGTGAGCCAGAAAGCAGTCCCTCACCAGATAGCAATTTGCCAGCTCCTTTATTTTGAATTTGCAAGCTTCCAAAACTGTTAAAATTAAGTTTTTGTTTTGTTTGCAAGTCACCGGATCTTTGGTATTTTCTTACAGCAGCCCACATGAACCAATGCGTTCATATGTCCAATCTCATACAGTTAGTACAGTGCAGTCGAGAACTGAACCCATTCTACTTATAGATAGATCTTGAGTTCTAGACTACAACAGGACTGTCTTTCTGTCATAGAAATCACATTTTTTATGTGCACTGGCATAATACTCCTTTCATACTTTCCTTTCCCAATCTCTTCACCAAGCACTTTGAGGAGTTGGTGGGTGTAAGGACCTCATCGCTGCTGAATGTGGCACCTGTGGTTTTCTCTTACCTGTGCTCTTCTGCAGTTCTCTGACTTGCTTCCTTCCTCCTTTCCCTGCTCATGGCCACTTCCCTGACCATCTATCTATAGCACCTGCCCACATCCCAGTCATTCTCTATACAGACAGTACTGTGATTAAAAGTTATCAAGTCACAGCCTGCGGGGATGATATATTGGCTCTTCAATCTATGAAGTCTTGAGCAAGTACTCATCACGGGAAATGCTTCCTCCGTACATGAAGAGTGGCCTTTTTTCCCAACACCTTGGCTACCTCTCAGAAGCTTGTTAGAAATCTACATTCGCCGTCCCTTCTGGGAAACTACTGACTCAGAATCTGCACTTCAATAAAGAACTTCAGCTGACTGATATGCCCAGAAAAGTACAGAAGATTTGGCTTAGAACAGTGCTTGGCACACAGTAACAAATATAGTTGTTAACTACTGTGGTAATTCTTGCTTCTAGCATTGGCTCATCTGAATTATATTCTATAGGACAGGGGTGGCAAACCTTTGGCATGCATAACACATAATGCATAACCTATGGTTGCTTATTATCATGGGAAGTACTCAATGTCCTCCGTCACTGCTAAAAGGTGTCCATAAACTACAGAACATAGAAAACAGAATTTAAAAGATATAGAGATTGAATTGTCTCAATTGCTTCTTCTGGGGTTTCTATAGGTAAAGACAACTGAATGAACAGAGACAAAACAACATCACAGATGTGGCACAGAGACAGTGGAGAGGCACAGTGCCCTGAACTCTATGCTGCAGAAGAAGGGCAGGCACTACATGGATTGTAACATGCGACACCACAGAGCAGATCATACATTGTGTATCAGGAAATCCTGTCTTATATAAGTCAGTGTGCCCTTCCAGACTTTCTGGCCATATCATATGCCTATTTATTGTGTTAGTGAATAGCTTCCTCATTTCCAATTAAATTCCATGAAATCAGTCTTACATATCTCTGTAACTCAAATAACTAGAAGAGTTTCCTCAAGAAAGAGTTTTGAGTGAATATGACATCCATGCCTGGTCCTTGTGCTGGTGACACGTGGTTCCCTCAACCACTCTCAGCTCTGGCTAATTCAGAGGAAGTTTTTTGTTGTTGTTGTTGTTGTTGTTGTTGTTGTTACTGGGGATTGAATTTAAGACCTTGCACTTGTGAGGCAGGCAGGAGCACCACTGAGCTAAAGCCCTGGCCCCAGAGGAAGTTTTGATTGGCTATGTCCTCTTCCCAACAAATGTAGGACGGGTCCCATTGTTCCCTGTTTCAAGTCATACCTTTTTTTTCTAAAGGTCTGATATTCTTTTACATAACAGCAAATGGTAGCCCCTAATTTTTATATGCACCTATTTAAAATTCTATTATGGACAGAAATTCTAGAATCATTTTTTTGTTTGTTTCTTCCAACATGGCTTGTTTGTGCAAAGCAGGGTAATTTAAAACACTTCACCATAGCTGAGTGCTAGAGAGAACTTTTGTAAATAATCTAAAAGCCTACAAAATGTTAGGAAAATGTAAAATGACTTCTGCTGTCTGTATCAGCAATCTGCTTTATTTATTTCAAAATTAACAGACACTGGAGGCACTGACCATGAAATGGGACATCTAGCCTCATCCCTAACTTTGAGCACCTGCTTCCTGCACTAGAATAGATAACTAGACAAATCTTAAGGTAAACCCCCTAACTACAAGGAATTGTTATGTCTGAGTTAAAGTCAACTGTCTTGTTACCATAAATTGTACATGGGTGATGTGAACTGAGGAAATGAAATATAACCAATGATAAATGTAACTGAATGAGATTCTGGCTATAAAATATGTAAAAGAAAAAGCTGCAACCCAGTATGGGGGTCAGTCACTGGCACTGCTCTTAGTGCGATCAGCCTTTTGTTAACAAAATAAACCTTTCATTATTTTACTTCCATTCTGTGCCTCTGTGCATGTCACTTACCAATTCCTTCCATAACATGAGCATGTAACTCAGAGCACTTATCAAGCATGTGGAAGTCTCTGGGTTAGATCCCTGGCATTGCAAAAATAAAGTAAAATAAAATAAAAACAATGTACCAATGGGAAAGAGGAGAATATTTTCACACATATGTTAAGTGAAGAGCTGGTTTCCATAAACCAGTGAGATTATCTCTTGGAAAGCTCTGAATCACTTAGGGAGTTCATTTTCACACACAGATCAAAATGTGTTCTTTATCATACTAAAGCAGAAATAATGATCTAAATTAAAGAGATTTTAGGTGTGTCTAATTTCAGAGTAGACACTGATGGACTCTAGCTGTAAAACAAGAAAATATGGCGATTTTGAATTCCCAAATATTGATGGAAGCATAGAGATAATATTTATTTATGTTTGTTTTATGATATTTCATTTTTGCATCAAAAATGTCTATTTTTTCTTTTTTCCAGACACCATTCTGGCTTTGGGGGTAGTTGAAAAGAAGGCATGTTCTCTGTGCCTTCTCTGGGGGAAGAGGAAGAAGAGGAAGGAGAATATGAATAAGTGAATGAATGCATATTTTAGGTAACACTGAAACAAATGCCATACAAATGAATTAAAAGAGGGAATGGACAGAGAATGATGCGGGATATAAAATACTTCAGATAGAAAGTTTAGAGTATTTGAGGAACAAATAAGAAGGCTCATGTATACAGAGAATTTTTCTTCAAAATATACCACAAATAAATTGTTAAATCATTCTCTTTGGATATCAAGGTTAATTATACTTCTACTTTTAACTTCTAATTATTTACATCTTAATTCATTCCAGAGTGCTATGTTAAACATTCCACTTTTCTTTTGTTGTAACTGAGGTAAGGTAGATTCTTCAGGAAACTGCACAAAGTTTCTTGCTTTCTATTCTTTAGCAACTTACCCTTCTCTTTCTTTGCAACCTTTTCTTTAGCAAGATTATAAGGGCAGACTTTGCAACAGATGGTTCAATGCCCATGCTTTGTGTGGGCCAAATCCCATCTCTTTCTGTCCATCAGGCCCCCAAGTTTTCTCTGCATCACTGGAAATGCCCTTCTAAGCACATATCCTTCGGCAGGCTGTGCTCAAAGTCCTCTCTACTCTGGCTCCAAATGCCATTTCCAAAGCCATCTTCTGCTGCAGACTTTTACATAGCTTATGAATGATCTTCCCTGCTCTATTTGACATTTCCTGAAGTTACCTTACACTTTTGGAGCTTTGTGTTCATCCTCATGCTGTTCTCTCTTTTCTTTCAATTTCTCCCAATTCTGATATGATGCTATAGTTTTTGTAAATGTTTTGCTGATTTTTCTCAGAAAATATCAAATTATTACATGCAATGAAAGGTTGAAATGTTTGAAATTTTCAGGAGGATCTAAATTCTATGAAGCCAGGAATTATTCCTATCCAACCTCATACTCTGGTGACTAATAGCATCTTGATATAATAGTTACCTAGAATATACTTAAATATTTTTATTAAGTTTATTGGTACATTTTAAGTATATAATTTAGTCACACTCATCACTGGGATCTTGTACCTTTACATGGCTTATTTTGGTTCTTATTTTTCCCCATTCCCCAGCCCTTCCCTCACCCCCTCCACCCTTCCCTGTTTACAAAGTCACTGTTTCCATGTTTTTTCTTTTGGCATATTTTTTCTTTTCCCTTTTCACCTTTCCCCTACCACTCCCACTTCCCTCTACTCTTTTAGACCTATTATGTAATATCAATTATTGTGTAATAATAAATTATTGTGTAATAAATTTTGATCCTTACACTTTGTTTTTCACACTAGAGAAACTATTCAGTATTTACACATGTGTGACTTATTAATTTCATTTAAGAGTATAGCTCAATGAGCATCCACTTAGCTATAAATATCTCCAATTTCTTGTTCTTTATGGCTGAGTAGTACTCCATTTTATACAAAAAAAACTTATCTTCGTTATTCAGTCTCCAGTTGATGGGCAATTTGGCTGTTTCCAAATTTTAGCTATTAAAGTATATTTAAATATTATCCCTGCCTACTTCCCAAGCCTAAAGTCACACTATTTTCCAATGCAAGCCAATTCCCCGGTTTACATGAATTCTTCCAAATTTAATTTTAATCTATGATTCTGTATTTCAATTGCTTAATGTAGTTTTCAGGATAAAAATCAAATTCTTTAGCCTCACAGAGTAATTTTCTTATCCCACAATGGCTGGGCCCTATCTATACCTGCTGCTATCAGTCCGCTCACGCATTTGCAGTCTTCATGCTAATTCAGCCAATCACTCAGTGTTCTCTCAGATGTCTTACCTTTGTTCTTCCTATCTTTACATATCCTTTTCCATGTTTCTAGACTATTCTTTGTTTCTTTTTTTTTTTTCTTCCTGGTACCAGGGATCAAACAGAGGACCTTGTGCTTGCTAAGCAGGCACAATGCCATTGAGCTACATCCTCAGCTCAGTGTTTTTACTTTTATGTTCTTACTAACTAGTGCTTAGCCTTTGGGGCCTAGCACATGTGTCAGGGCCTCTAGGAAGCCCTTTTGTTTTCTTTCCTTTTTTTTTTTTTTTCCACTGGGAATCGAACTCAGGACTTTGCACTTGCAAGACAGGTTTTGTGGGACCCCTGAGCTAAATCTCCAGCCCTAGGAAGCCCTTTTGGAACCAGAGGTGATTATCTTCACTTAAGTCCTTTTCCTACCTCAATGTTAACCAGTGAAGTGTATAAAGTGCTTTGCTGATGTGTACCTCTCCCTAGATACAAGTCACTTGGCGTCATCACAGACTAGTTAATTCACAATGAATCATTGGTTCTCAAACATAAGGCTTCTCAGAACCACTGGAGGGGCTTTGTAAGATGCAGGCTGCCCGACATCTCAGAGTTTCTGAGTTGAGGGGTTTGGGGTGGGGCCTGAGATGCTGGATTTTAAATGAGTTTCTAGGTGATGTTCAGACTACTGTTGCAAGAACCACATATGACTTTGTAAATAGCGGGGGGGGTGGAGGGGGGGGAAAGGAAGGCAGGAGTATGGGGAAAAATGAGAACCAAGATCTGTCATGTAAAGGTACAAGATCCCAATGATGAATGTAACTGTACTGTATACTTAAAAAGTACCAATAAACTAAATAATAATAATAAAAGAATCACATATTACAACCATGTCTGAATAATCAAATTTGTTTTCAGCACAGTTTCTGAATGTAATAGGCACTTGATACAAGTTTTAATAATAAATAAAAGTTACATGCTTATCACCTTAAAGTAAAAAAGTGTGAGGTCAGTCTTAATTATCTCGTGGTCAGTGTAGGCACTGGTACAAGCACAGAGGTTTATTTTAGAAAGAGTTCATTATATATCCCAGTGTGCAAAATAAAGCTACTGTTCTTAAAACAGCATGGACATCAAACGAACCCAGGGAGTCTAAAGCTATGGATACCAGGCCAAACCCAGACCAGCCTGCTCAATCTACGTAAACCCACACAGCATGTTTGTTTAAAATGATCCAGGCAATTTCTTTTTAAAGCTGTTCTGATACCAACCTTGGTGGACTAGTAAATTTAAATAGTCTGTGCATTACTCATGTTGCTGTAGTTATTTATCCTACCCAGTAAATTTTAAGCAATCTTTTAGCTAAGCAAGGTATACAAAATGAAAAGACAAAAAGAACTTCAGTGCTGACAACGGAAGCTGCAGGCATCTCTGGGGTACCCAGGAATGATGGTTCTAGGCTTTAAACATCACTGAAAGGAAGGAATGGCTGAAGGCACCATTTACTGTGCCACTATAATTCTTCATGAAATACTTCCCAGGTGCTCATGACACTTTCCACACAGGCAATTTTAATTTCTGAAGCTGTTGTAATAAAATGGAGAGGTGCCCCTCTGGGTAAGCGGCAGCACAGGCATGTCTCCTGCACAGTGCATCAGGCTGGAGTCTTTGATGGGACAGGCTGTCTCCCACCTCTCCAGACAGTGATTTCTCTCCAGTATGGCCAGTGTGTCCACAGACGTCAAACTGGCTGAGATTGGATATATTGGTTACAAGAAAATGGACCCTTTTCCATCTTCCACCAAAATAATAAGGCTAACATGCCTGCAGAAAAGCTCAGGAATAAAAAAGCTTCTCAAACATTTAATTCATTCTCTTACTTAGTCCAAAGGAAAATGGAGAGAAACAAGAAATTTAAAAATCCAGTTTTTCTTTATTCAGCCATCATTATCACTCAGTAAACATTTCTGAGAGCAAACACTAGGCCAGAGTGGTGAGTATGGTTGAGGGTAAAATTATCTGTCAGGAGAGAGAAAGACCTCTGGCTGCTTTCAGATCTGTCGGGCTAAGAGACTTCCAAAACCCTGGTTTGCTTCTGGAGTGAAAGACTATTTAAATATGAAATAAGCTTTTTGCCAGTATATGTATTGAAGGTAGTTTTATGAAAAGTGATTATTTATCATGCTAACAATAAAGAAGGAATTGAAAAAATGGAAAGAAGAAGGGATGGAAGAATCTGTTTTAGTCCTAGTAGCATCTAAAAACCTCGGCAACAATTTCTTGATAATTTATTGACCTCTTGCAAGAAAGGAGGCAAAAATAACCCAG
Source organism: Fukomys damarensis (assembly GCF_012274545.1). Lineage (NCBI taxonomy): Eukaryota > Metazoa > Chordata > Mammalia > Rodentia > Bathyergidae > Fukomys > Fukomys damarensis. The sequence goes on along the minus strand of NW_022900926.1, from coordinate 10,018,982 downwards.
ACCTGGATTTGTTCTTGTTAGTCCCTTTCAAGATATTATTTGCATAAAACATTACAAAAACAAAAGGGAGCCACTATCTTCAAACATTGATCTTGCAATGAGCTATTTCATTCTTGCTCAGATTCCACTAAAAATGAAGGGAACTTCCGTGACTTTTGGTAACCAGGTTTCTGAACCAGGTTTCTGGATTAGGTTGGGTGAATTACAGAATCATATGATATCAGGACTTGAAAATCCTGTAGATACAGTTTAGTCTAATGCACTCATTGCAGAGTTGAGAAATGCTCAGAAATGGTCATTGACTGGTCTGATCAGACTTAAGTTAGTGGAACAGGAGACTAAAGTCCCCTAACTTCTAGGAAAAAGTTTCAACCACTATGGAATTCTGACTTTAAAAATCTTCAGAAATCTAAATTATCTAGATTTTATATGATTCAGTGGGAATGGTCATTAAGGATATACACATTTTGTATTCTGCATCTGAGAAGGCTCCCTTCAGAGTTGTCCTTCTTCGTCTCAAGCCTACTTCCTGTTCTGGAGGACACTACTTCCAGGACTGGTGATGGCAGCTCACCTCCAGAGCAGTCATGTTGTTTTGATTGGCTGTAGATAAACGGTTTGCTTCTCTGATTTTATCTGTGGCTTCTCTCAGCAGGTCCCAAGCGTCATCAAGTTTGTTGTTGTAGTCAGCCAGCTTTTCCTGCAGATCTTTCTCCATTCTTTCATTTTTGCCCCTGGACTCTCCAAACAGCTTGTTCACTTTCATCAGCAGGCCCTCTGAAGCTCTGCAGATGCCCAGTCCAAGCACAGACAGGAAGCATTAGCACCTGGGTTACCGATACTCAACCGTGCTGCAAAGGGATGCTAACACGAAAAAGGTTAAAGACAGAAAAAAGACAGCCAAAGCAGCCTCACTGTGTAGTGAATCAAGCCGCAAACTGGTTTCTGAGAGGGGGAAACTGTTAAATTTAAATTAATGCAAGATTTCCCATCTTTTAAAATTATTATAACACTGTTACTCAAAAGGCATTCATGTCACTTTCCTAATATGATAGATGAAATGAGTTTTGTGATTCACTTCACATTATAAAACAAAAGAGCCACTTGTTTCACCAAAATGAGGCATTTTCTCTACAACTTTGAACATAAAAGATGAATATTGACATATGTGCTTAGAAACTGCTCACAGAGCTCTGTATTTTTTTCCTTGCTAGTATAGTAACTTTTTTGATCTGTTTTTCTTTTTTTTCCCAACTGAATGATCTGAGAGTTCTTTGAGTTTAACTTTCTAATATTTCCTAAAGAAATAATGTGTAGGTTGGGCTGGTGAAGTAATAAGCTTTATTTACCCAAAGGTGGTCTTATTAAAACAAAAAAATCTACTGATAATTTAAAAGTCCTTGATACAAGTAATTAATATAGCAAGCCCACTGGGCTAAGTGCAGAATAGAAACTCCCAAAAATATCATTTAGAGGACTATTTTTATATAGGCAAAACTATAATTGTAGTTCATTTTAGAGCAAGACAAGGCATAACTAAGCAAATGAAAGATAAATAGAAAACATCTCCATATCAGAAAAACAAAGCTCTTCTGCACACATGTAATGGGCATTTAGAAAACTGTAAGTAATGTCCAAAGCTCAGTTTATCTGATGAAAAACACCAGTGGATTTACTCACACTAACTCATCTTCTGCAGTTTCCTTTTGTGCATTTAGATTTTTCCTTCTCAGTTCAGTCATCATCTGATCAATCTCTTTCTGAAGCTCTTGCAAGTTTCTCTCAAAAGCCTTGTCTTGAGTTCCTAGAGTTTCATTTAGTTTTACAGCTTTTTCATTTACACCTACAAGAGGCAAAACAAATTTTTGTAAATGAGGAAACAAAAGTGTCACAGGCAAAAATGGCGTTCAACATCTGCTCTTTACCACCATCTCCGAAAGAAGTGTAATTTGCCAGTGGTGTTCCTGCTGGGAAACAGAGGCAGGTATGAGGACAGGCAGTAACCATGAAGGGAATGTGGTGTCATTCTCCACATTCGATTTCTTGTGGGGGCTAATTAAAGTACAGTGTTTTCAACCTGAAGAGGAAGGAAAACAAAGAAGTAGGTCAAACCCTCTTCCAGGTACGAAGTAAAAACGAGATGGGTAGTACAACCCTCGGGAACAGAAAGATCACGATCTGCACCGCTGAGGACGCAGTCATATCCAGGCAGCTCTAGAATGCTGAGTACGGAAAGGCGACTAGCAGTACGGTCTCTGAACGTGAACCTGCCTTTGTGTTCACAGAGTTCTCTCATGTTTGTTGTGGGTGCTTTTTAAAGAAGTGAGGAAAGGAGCACTGCTCTAGCAACAAGAGTCACAGAGGAGGCCTCAAAGATCCCTGCCAGCAGCAAAAGCCATCCTAGCAGTCTATGCTTACTATGCATTAAATGGGGTTTCAAGGTGTGCTCTTTGGAATACCAGGAATCTCCAGCTACTTCAGGTATTCTACAAATGATGTCTGCTCTGCCAAGAATCTGTTTTATAGGTTGGTGTTCTGGGAAAGATTTCATTTAGAAGAAAAAATGCTACGTCAAATAAAAGTTTAAAACATTGGTGAATTGGAACATTTGCACAGTTCTTACCATTACCTTTGAAATGTGTGCTAAGGGACATTAATTTGGTGAGTTGAAGGGAGATATTTTCTCAAAATCTTTTGTCTGCCGAATACTCATTTCTATAGTATTACCTACAAAAAAGCCCCAGACCGAGCACTCCGAGTTGGCCAAGAAATGCTTCCTGACAATGAAGGGGACAATCTGCAGACAGCTCGAGGACAGGGTAAATCGTGAACACTCATTGCAAATCAGAAATATCTTTCCAAAAACAAATGCTCAGAATTTAGTTTTTCTTAAAGAAGTCTTCAGATACGGCAACTTTCAGGGATGGGAAACATCTCCTAGACAACCCTAGCATTCAGCCAGCATGGAATGGGAAGCGGGGTCCATACAGAGGTCCTGAATCGTGCTTCTCATCGGGCAGCAGCAGAATTGCCTTCATATCTGTTAGAAATGCAGATTCCCAGGCTTCCCGCAGACCTACTGAGTCAGAAAGTCTAGACGTGGGGGACCAGCAAGATTGCATTTTAAACAAGCCCTGCAGGAACTTCTGACACATGTTGAAGCGTGAGCAATCCTAGGGTAGGAGAAGGAACTGAGTTTCAATCTCTAATCTACCCTTTCCAAAATGTGTCTTTATAATCCCCTTTCCCTTTTCCATGTCTTTGGTAAGAAACTGTTCTGCGTAATGGGAACCTTAATCCACACGGCCATTGCCACAGACTAAATTTTGATAATCACCCTAAATTCTTACGTTGAAACCTAATTCCTCTTGGGATGCTATTTAGTGGCGGGGCCTTGGAAAGAAGTCCTTATACAGGAGATGCAGAGAATTCCCTTGGCCCTTCCACCATGTGAGCTTACAGCAAGAAGATATCCACTTGGGAACCAGGAAGTAGCCCCACCCCAAACCTCAACTATGTGGGTCCCACAATCTTCCTGAAGGGCAAGAAATAAATTTCTGTTGTTCATAAGCCAGTAAGTCTATAATATTTGGTGATACTATTCCGAAAATACTTAGACAGAAATAGATCAATTTCAGAAAAATCGAACCACATGTTTTAAGAATCAAATATGGCCATTCCCTAGCCCTGTGGTATAAATATCACTCAAGTGCTCTATTACTAAGAGTTAGGGTGATGATTTCTTGGTTTGCTCCTTAATAGTAATAGCTTAGTATATGCTACGGCCCTTCCCAAGGTCCACCACTGTCAGAGAGGTGTCACCTAAGCTGTGTCGTCTGTGTTATGGTGCCAGTGACCATGGGTAAACCTGAAAGCCTCCCAATTCAGTAGACTGTGTGTGAAACATGCCAGAGTTCCAATGACTAAATTTAAGAGGGCTGGGCTGGGGATTTAGCTCAGTGGTGCTGCTGGCTGTGTTGTAAGTGCAAGGTCCTGAGTTCAAGCCCCGGTTCCACACACACACACACACACACACACACACACACACACACACACAGATAAAATAAGAAGGTTTATGCTTTTAAGATTTAAAGAAAAGTAGTATCTGTAGTGGATTTGGCTGTCTTTATGATATAATGCACCTTCTTTGTTCAGCAGTTGGTACAGCTGATTTAACTCATTGTACCATGGAACTACAGATACCAATTGTGTTAACTTTTTAGAATATTACACTGATAAATCCTACTTCTGAGCTTGTTAAAGCCACATTTTCCTTTATTGAATGTATAAGTAATAAAATATATTTTGATATGGGATTTTATTTTAAATTTAATCCCATTTAGGTCCACATCCCAAGCAGGAAGAACGTGAGATGCAATTTCACTGCTTCTTTTGCGTTCAATTCTCAGAGCTAAACTTTGGCAGAGAAGAATTTGGTGGAAAATGTATAACACAAGAGAGGAAAAGTAAAGGCAAATTTGACCACATCTTTTGGAATGCACCTGTCATTACCTTTAAGTTAAAAAAATAGTAAATGAAGAAATTAATAGGGTACACAAGATGTTAGCAGAATGACGCTGTATTAAAAAAGTATCATCATGTTAGAAGTTTATTGCTCTACTGAATATACAGTGGACTGAAATTTCTTCAAATGTGTTCCAGAGCATTAAAATAATTATAAAATAAATATATAATTTGAATTTTCTCATTTATTTCTTCTTCTGTAGAGGGATTTTAGACATTTAAAAAATCGCCTTAACATAAGATAAGATTAACATAAAACCAAACAGAGGTAAAGGAGAAAATCAATGTCAGTCACGGAAAGTATTACTAACAGAAAGGCACATGTGAAGTTTCTCCAGCAGGTCAGACACCTCTGCAGAAAAGGCACCAAAGAGAAGCAGGGGTGTCTCAGGAGGTATGTGAGATTCACAAAAGACAAATGAAATTTTTCCCCAAAAGTGGCCAAAAAATGTTCTTTTATATTAAACCTGAGGAAAACACTCCTCTGCTAGGTAAATTTTTTTTCCTTTTTTTTTTTGAGACAGGGTCTCACTATGTAGTTCAGACTGCTCTGGAATCTGATAGGTATATTTATCAAGAATGAAAAATGCTACTCTGACCTGAGACAGCAAAGAAAGACAGTGAGCATTAATTCTTGTCATACGTCAGGGTGTAAGCACTAGTGGGGTTTGTCCTCGTGTCCTCATTAATATTAATAATTCATAGAGTAAAATATAGCATATACATCATCTAATACAGGGTCACAGCAGAGTAGATATTACAAAATTAGAGTGAGCTAAGAATACCTTAGATGAATAGAAGTTGATTTCCTACAAAGGAGTCAGGACTTCTAAGAGAAGATAGGATTGGTGTTCTATCTAAACATAAAACTGCCGCAGACCAATATCGGGCTGAAGTGTTCACTTTTCCACAGCAATTTATTACCACGAATAATATGTGAAAGTACACATGACTACTCTCAGGGGAAGAGGCAGGGAGAGGGAGAGGAAGAAAGAGAGAGAGGCACAGAGAGACAGCGAGAGAGAGGCCAAATAACCTAAGTTTTTGGTGACTTCTGTCTTTCCCTCTCTGTCTTCCTCTCCCCTTCATCCCTTATTTGCCTCTTCCTTCTCTTCCTCTCTTCCTTTACCTCCCTGTTCTCTTTCCTGCAGCCTCATCTGTCAACCCTTGTAGTCCAGCTAAGAGAGAATCTAGTATAGATCAGGTGTATTTACATTTGAACTTTCAGTAGTAACGATCGCATACTGCTGCCAGAGGCTGCCTGCAAAGTGACTGGTGTTTCTACTTCTGTCAGGCACAGCTATCACACCTGCTACTTCACATGGGTTTAAAAAAGATGGGCACTTGGATAGAGGCAGTCAGGTTACCTGAGCAACGCACACCTTAGGAAATAGACCTTTGGTGAAAAGGTAACCCCTTTGGCTGGTGTATGGGCCAGAGACTGTGGGCATTAAACAAAGCCCGGGGTAAATATCATCTCTGCTCTGCACACACTGGTGCTGTTGTGTGGTGGTCAAACTGCACAATGGTGCCCAGAGGCCTTAGGCAGCCTAAAAACAAAATTCCCATGAACAAATGGAGTCATCATGAATCTGTCAGGAGAGGAAGGCTCAATGCAAAGAAGAGAGTAAGCAGCGCTGACGCTGCACTCTAGTAACACCCGTGTTAGCATTTTGTTCTCGCGCACCAATATTTAACTGAAATAATTTTGAAAACAATCACTCAGCTGGGTTGTCTGGTGTCGAGTGTTTCAGAGTTCGAGGGGAAGAATGGAGAGTTCCTGGATTGCTGCCCGGTGCTCCCACAGATGCCCATGGAGTGCAGACGTTCTGCCTACCGTGAGATGTGGTGCTGTCAGTTGTGGTTTCCATGTTTTAGGGGATGAAGAAAGCTTTCCAGTAGCATTACTGGAAAATACTAGCAGAGAAATCATAATAATATCATCTAGCAGGGCCAAAACAAAACAAAAAAACCCCAAAAAACAAAACAAAACAAAAACCCAAAAACAACAGAAACAAAAAATCCGCAATGAGGTAACAGAGTTTTCTAGATGCCACGTCTTTCAGATCTTGACATGTCTTGCCTGAGATTATGCCTTAGAGTTAAACTGTTGTTTTGGTTTTTTTTGTTATTGTTGTTTTGGTTTTTTTGAGACAGGGTTCCACTATGTAGTTGAGACTGACCTGGAACTCACTATGTAGCCCAGGCTGGTCTTGAACTCACAGTGATCCTCCTGCCTCAGCCTCCCGAGTGCTGGGATTACAGGCATGTGCTACTACGCTTGGTTAAACTCTGTTGTTTTTTGCATTGAGGAATCATTGGAAGTTTCAGTCTCTTGTCCAGTGATGTTTAAAAATTACCAGTCAGGATCTTCTTGAAGATCAGATCTTTATTTATTTGACTATATTACAAAGTAAAATATCTAACATGCATAACACTGCAAAAGAATAAGTGTTTTATTTTTAAGGAGAAAAAAAACCCACTTTCTAATTTCTTAACATACATGCATGTGTATTGCACATTGGTAGATACTTAAGAAGTACTTTCTGTGTGAGAGGGGGCATCATCTGTTTTCAGTAAGAGTTTCTATCTGGGCTTCTGCCCAAAACTGGATTCCACTTTAATCTTCAACCATATTGGCAGAGGCCCAGAACGGACTCAGGAACTGCGGGCTCAGTACAGGGAGCTTCTGATGAAGCAGCAACTCCAAGACCCAAGCAAGCAACAGATGTTCACTAAAACGTCAAGGATCCAAAGGCCATTTTGAGAAAATAAAGTGCTGCTTTTTTGTGCTGAGTGGAGTCATAAAATTAGCTTTTAAAAAACCAAAAATATTTTAAATACAAGACACAGCAAAGCGTAGGGTTCCCACGAACCTTTTACGTACAATATCAACCCCTCAAAAATTCACTGCCATTCTGCATTTATAGTCATCCATTCACCAACTGCTGTTATTCACTGAACACTGGAAGTCACGGGTGCCCAGTGGGTAAATCCACCGAATATCTCAACGAAAATATGCCTTAAATACCCAACCCTCGACTTTAGAAATGTCACCTCTTAGAAGAGAAAATCTAGCTCTGTGTAATGTCTTTCTCTAGTTTTCTGTTGGGAGAAATAGTGATTAAAATGTGATTTTTCTAATACCTTCCGCATCCCGGGCAAGCTCCTTCATGAATTCTCCTAAGGATTTTGCTCTCGTGTTCGTCCTTTCAGCATCCTGTCCCATTTGCTCGCCATCTGCTGTCACTTTGGTGGCCTGATGATCCAAATTTGGGAAAAGCATAATTAATAGAGATGATGAAGCTACAGCCATATAAGCTCCCACCGGTTACATTTTCTTGCAATTTTTCCTTTGAGTCGAAAGCAATCAATGAATTATTGATCAGATGTACTGGAAATGATGCCCTGCGCTCAAGTATACAATTAAACTTTATTACTTCTTTCATTAAATGGCAATCAGAGAGCTGCATTTGGTCCTCTTAAATGCCTCATGATATGCAATAGCACAGAAGAAGTGATAAAACACAATTATTTTTGAAATATCTTCAAGGTCCTGTTGCCAAAAGTCTTTAATGAAATCTTCAGCCTCCACATGTTGCAGTTTTGTCCATATTTTATTTACTGAAAACATGTGGAGTGCAGCAATGATCTCCAGAGGGAGGAACAGGCCGTCTGTCTCAATCAGCTCGGCCCCATAGATTCAGTTCTGATCGATACGTTAATTAAAGAAACAAAGAGGGGGAAGTGCTGAGCTATCAGTAGTAAACGCTTGTCTTGTAACACTTCAAAGATGGCAGTACAATACTGAGAGAATAAACACTAACTTTCCCATATCGGGTCACCATAAATATGTCCGTGAATCGTCGAACACATACCACTGGCATCAAAATAAATCAGAATCCCCAAGCCTCATCTTCCAAAGAATATCCTCATGTTCATTTTTGCTCATGCTGAAAATACCATGTGACACAACACAGTGCATTTGATGTGCACCATAGTTAAGAGACAGCACAGTCAAATACAAACGGCGTGGGTAATATCACATTTTTAAAAAGTTTCTATAAGACTTAAACATAGGTGTGTTTACATATGTTTATAGCAACAGGACTTTTTTACCCGAAGAATGTGCATAATCTCACTACAGATAATGAATCAGATAACCAAACTGCCTCCATAGAATTCTGAATGAGGTCCAAGTTCACAGTGTATTAATGCTCTCAGTCTTGTAGCAGAATATTTGTGTTCTAGGCATGGCCAGAGAATTAACTTTTTAATATACACATGTGGATTTTAAATAGAACTGTTTGGCCAGCACAGAACATGTCAAGAGACACTCCAGGAATTGCTCTGCACTTTGTGATTTCCCAGAGGGAAGCAAGAGGTTTAATTCATGAAAGTTTTCTAGATTTTTACATAAAGGGTACAATATGAAGTTCAAGTATTACCATCTAATCTCTCAGCCTCCAAATGTCAACATGACAAATAAAAGTTTCCAAAGTTAGATGGAGCCATTGCAAAAACATCTTAAAACTCCTTTTTTTTTTTTTTTTTTTTTTTTGAGACAGGGTCTCACTATGTAGTTGAGACTGACCTGGAACTCACTATGTAGCTCAGGCTGGTCTTGAAATCACAGCGATCCTCTTGCCTCAGCCTCCCGAGTGCTGGGATTACAGGCATGCACCACCACACCCAGCCTTTAAAACTCCTCTTAATAGTTTACAGTACATACACAATAACTTGGAGACTATTAATTGATATATTTAATGTTCTATACATACTCTTCTACAATATTATCAATAGAATTAATTTTATTGGTAGACTTTTACAAAGACTATTTGGAAGTAAACTGTGTGTGGAATTCCTAAGTGACTTAAGCTCTTACTTTCGTGGTAGGTGTTATAAGTGTGTCACACTAATTTCCTTAAACTTCCACCCTTGCATACACTTGAATTCATGACTCAGATTGCTCAAATAGCTTTATCGACACACACACACTTACAATATAGTTTTTTTATTTTACTTTTGAATAACTGAGGTTAACTGCCTTAAAATGTTGTCAGTATGTATTGCCTTTGGTATATCTTTAGTCTAAACTTGACTGTATTCTCTGATATCATTCCTATTTTTAGGTATTATGGGACATTATAATAAGGAACTTGATCTACAATATGGTCATCTCCAATATTTTAAAAATTAAGAGAGTGCCAGCACTAGTATCTCTCATTATAGAGAAAATGAACATAATAATTTGAACTGAAATTTTATTTTTTGCTTTACTAATATCTTTTCTACATTCCAAAATGACCATGGTTTACATAAATATTAACACTATTAAGCCGACCAATTTTTTGCTAATAACTCAAAACATCTATTTTTTTGGTACCGGGGATTGAACTCCGGTCCTTGAGCTTGCAAGGCAGGCACTGGAACCACTGAGCTAAATCCCCAGCCCCAAAACATCTATTTTAAAGAATAACTTGTATTAATACACTGCCTCTTCCACTCTACATTATGAAGACCATGTTCATTGTCTGGTCTTCTGCTACTGGCCTATAACACTTAGGTTATAATGAGTACAAGCCTTCACAAACCAACATTTCACTCCTAGTACCAGTTATTTGCCTACTCCACCGTTAAGACACCAAGAATCCTGCAACATGCATGATAAGAAACACAAAGGCTCTATTCAACGAATCTCTGTTTTTTAATACTGGATTAAATATGCCAACGTTTCCCTTCTCAAGGCTTTTCTTGTATGGCGTTGTCTTTCACTGAAATGAACCGCTCCTTCGCTCTTCCAGATGTGTGACCCTTCCCTTATCCCCCATCCCTGTCTCTGCTCAGCGTGGCCTTCCCCAGGGGTCCTATCGAGTTCTCTACATTCCTTGCACCAGAGCATTTCCTTCATAAGTAGCGTCATGCATCGGAAAGTTACTTACGTATTCAAACTAAGTAAGTATCCATCTGATTTCTCACCTTATAAATGCCAACATCACCAATAAAAATGAGGAATCCTGCGACTTACCTATTTATTGACTCCCTCCCCAACCAACAGGTGAGCTCTGACGGGAAGTTCTTGATCACCGCTTAGTTCCTGCTTCCAGTTTGATGCCTACCTTACAGCTAATGTCCTTTGCATGTGGTTAAGTAGATGACTAGACAACAATTCTCCTAACAAATCTTGCCAATCTCATTACTATTCTCGCCTATTGTTCTTTTTTTCTTAGAAAAATATTCTGCTTATATTATTGATTCTGGACTTCACTTACCCAAAATGAATCCAGCCTTCCGTGCAAGATTCAGTGCAACCCTACCGTCTCGGTGAAGCTGTCCCTGACCATCCTGGCGCACTTTCCTGCTGTCCTTACCACCATTCAGGACTACAGTGGGCCGCGTCTTTGTTATGTGTTTTGTCGTAATTACCTAATCTCTATCCTTGAGGGCTACAGCTATATCTTATCTCTTACTCCCTAGAGTGCCAGGCAAAGTGCCTGGCAAACTGTAGGGGGCAAAGATATTGGGTGACTGGCTGATACAATGACAATCAAACCAAATCCCCCTTTGGAGATCTAAAGCTTGCTGGAGGGTTCGCAAAGCCGTTCAAACCGACCATATGCCTGGTGCTGTGCTTGCCAGCAAATGTGGATACTGAGCAGCTTTTGAGCTTTTCTCAGAGCCTCACAGGAAAGGGCTGCTCAAGAGCAGCATCTGAGTGCTTGGCAGGACAGCCAGGCATGAATACTTCCGGTTCCAGCGGGGCTGAATTCTAGCACCTGGCCTCACAGTAATTCAAAGCAAGGTCTGCAACTGCACACCAAGTTCCAGGCCAGAGAGGGCAGGAGGACAAGTGGAGGGTGGCCAGACCTCTTCGGAGTCAGCATGGGGCCTGTGAAGGAAGATTCCCTTCCTCTGCTCAGACAAAAATTTCCTCTCTGGCCACACCTCAGGATAGGAAGGGCCAAGAGGTCCTGGCACCAATTGCACTGGCTCACCCGGAAGATGGATTAGCGCTCTGGAGGATGGGTTACAGTCAGCTGCGGCCTGGGTCAATGCACAGGTTGGGGAGGGTTTACAATACTTTGTTACCTCATTTGCCCTTCCTGTCTTTAGGATATGTGCTGCTGAGATGAGTTTGCCCTGCCTGTCTTTAGAGATAGATGGGCATGAAAGCAAAGGTAAGGAAGAGTTAAGCGACACTTGATATAAGGAACTGGGGGAAAAAAACACAAACTCAAGGCCTTGCAGCTTTACATCTGGTCTATAGGAAATACTATTTTATTTGGTTGCCATTCAAGAATACCAGAAAAGTACGTAAAAAATGAAGAGGACAATCCTCCATGTAGTTCGTTAATATGTATAAAGCTTTGGATTTTAGTGAGTGAAGACATTTCAGAGCCCGTAACAGAACATTAGCCAGATATGTTTTTGAAAATCACGCCTCATTATACAATAGTTGAGTGAGGAGGATTCACTTTTGTCAAGACTACCCACACAGGCTCCATAAATTAGGAATCATGAGAAAAGCTCTGTCATGGGTGACAGTTACCGTGAAACTTTCAGAGCTTTCGGTGGTAACACGGCCCGCTGTGGCACGTGTGCCCTAGGTTTGCTGCCACGGATCTGTGGGTAATGGCGGTTGAGAGTGACTTCACTGTGGTGTCACTGTAAAGGTGAAATTCACAGAACTCCAGCGCACCCAGGCCGGGGTATGGATAATGTAACGGATGAATGCTAAGCACTACCAGACAACAGCTACCTGTTGGATTCAGTTTCGCTCTTTTTGTTTCATTAAATTATTCTCCCATCCCAGGCTATCTTCTCTTTCATCCACTATTATCTTGTCCTTTGAGTAGCGGACAGATGCATCCTCCCTTCTCCTCATACATGGTACAATCTCCCTTTTGTTCTCTTTGATTTTCTTATTTTTAGATCCTTTTGCTTCTACCCAATCTTTCCAGTGTGGCTTTGCAAATGATGCCTTACACAGGATCTCGTATTTCTCCTTCCTCTGATTACCTTTTTTTCTTAACACGCAATTTGCTCAATTATATTTTTTTCTTTTCCTTTTCTTTGTCTTTTGTTTTTGATTTTTAGAGTATGTATGAGTAGGCAGCATGTAAGGCCATTAGGTATATATTAATTTACTTCTGAATAATGTAGCTATTACTTTCTTGCTTTAGCTCAGGCAGTTCTCACTGTGCCTCTTGAAATCTGCGCATAATTTTCTTGGTGGGATATTACGAGTGTCTTTCATTTTCTGCCTTCTTTATGTTAAAACTAGAGTCTAATGGAGCAGATCTAACTACTGAATAGAAACACTGCTTAAATGCATCCACCTTTGTATTTGCAGACTCATATGGTTTCCTGCCAAAATTAGATGTCAGACCTAATCATTTATAAGACATTCTCAAGGGTCAGCTTTGGGCGCCATCAGTTCTGAATACCTAAGTGGCAGAGCAGCACTTCTCAGGTACGCTGTCCAAAAACACACACGAAGAGGCAAAGCACAGCAACTGGACCTGTGGAACAACAAGGGCCCGGTTCCAAGCAGATTACCAAGAATATCTCCCTACTTCTGCTGTTAACGGGAACGTCTCAAAACAAGTATTCATTCTCATATTCCCTCTCCCTCTCTCTGCCTCCCTCTCTCTCTCTCCCCCAATACAAAAGCAAGACATAAAGGACATAGATTGTCGGTGACTTGGACTGTTAAATAGCTATAAATAAAACACTGTAAACATCTAATAGTGTTGGCACTTAAGTAATTTAAGTTTCATCATTTTGATAATGGTTCACCTTCATTGCATTTGATTTTCAGAAGGCAGTACATGACAAAATAAATACAACAAAGCTAGATTTTGATATTTGGTGTAGTTCCATCTATTAGGCAGCATTCGCTTTTTATAGAATATAAGCATTTAAGAAAGCATCATTTGTCTGATTTTAATGCATTGTTGATAAATTTAAAATGAATGCATATTTTTGATTTGTGATTAAATTATGTTGATTTCAAGTTGTGGTCAAATTATGAGCAATTAATTCATTAAACAAAAAAAGACTAAACACATCCTACCTACCCGATGTTGGTGATACCATGATGAGAAAGAAAACCCACGAAACAACAAAAATAAAACTATTTTTTCTATCACTTTAGAATTTACAGTATGGAGGAGCAGAGAGTTGTGTCAAGTGATCAAGAAAACAAATTTATAATTATAAACTGAAGAAAACTCACAGCGTGTAGGACAATTATAGGACAGGTCTTGGCATCCTGGAAATATCCAGAACTTTCCTGAGCTGAGATTTGACAAGTGAACTGGAATTAACAGAAGTTAACAAGCTATAGTAGGAAGTGTATTGTCTTCAAGACAACAGAAAAACAAAATAAAAGTTTAGAAAGTGACAAAGTGACGGAGGCATGGGACAGTTGCAGTCAGGTGACCAGGGTCACTAAGGCCAGGTGATGGGCACAAGGAGAGGATTTGGAATATTTGGAACAATGGAATCATAAATGTTCATTTTTAGCTACATTTCACATAAGAGCTTGAGAAGAACAAGGCTACAGCAGAGACTATCTAGAAAAGTAACATGGTCACCCTAGGCCAAGGACTGGAAGGCTAGATGGGGGTTCCCAAGCTGTACGCGGAAGGAGAGCTTTGGTAGTGTGTTGGATAGGTGGGAGGGCAATGTGGAAGAGAGGAATGGAGGAGGGTACCTAGGTTTCTGTTTTTGATACCCACGTGTCTGGAGGCCTGCAGCACGAGTGGTAGAGAGAGGAAATTGTAGAGCATAGATCAGGGTCATCCTGAGAGTGTTACAGCTTCTTCCTCTGCAGAGCACTTGGGCTGGTCCTGCCAGTCCTGAGGATGCTCTCTTCATCTTGTTTTTAGCCATCTAGCCACTTTGTGACAGTTGTGAGACTGGTTAAAACGCATGGCCAATTTCATCCTGCAGTGCAGGCAAAGGAGCTGCCCTCAATCCTCTAAGTGCTTCTATGTTTTGTGTTCACTTTTTTAAATGGAGAAATCTGTTTCTTTATCATCCTTAGATAAAAAGAATTTCCTCAACAGAACTGTTTGACATATGTTTTAGTGTATGTATAAATAGTAAGAAGATATGCAATCAAATATATCTTTTGATGTATTTTGATTGCAATTTAAATTCCTTAAATATAAGAATTATATTTAATGCATTCAATATACCCTCCAATATGCCTGGAATATTTAGAGTTTTTTAAATGACAATTCTAATACCTCTACACCTGCTCTTTATAGGTCTTCCCCTTTTTAGATCTCCTCTCTCTCTCAGAGACAGGTCTACTGCTCTCTTCTCATTTACTTCCACTGTGGTCTGCATTTCCACCTCAAGCTCCCTACTGAAACTATTTTTATGAACTAACCAATGACAAGGCAGTCACTAAATCCAGTGGACACCTTTACTAAATGTACTTTAACTTCCTGACCCAGTTTTGATCCTTCATTCTTGCCAAGCTCACCTCTCTGTTTTTCTCTTAACGCTCTGGCTTTTCATTCTTAAGCTCTTGCTCTTCCCAGTCTTTAAATCTGGTGTTCTTTGGGGTCTGGTCCTCGGTCCACATTTCTTCTCACTCTATCATCTCTTCCGTTGGGTTTCACTTATTTACTTGCTGCATCAGATACCTCTGCCCAGTAGTAGCAGGCGATAGTGGCACGAGCTCCTGCCCTTCCATAATTCGGCTGTGCTACATTGTGCAATCAGCTAAGTTCACTCCCAGCCAAGGTCAACTCTGCTCCAGCTAAATTCCTCCCATCTGAATTAACCATTTGGTTTGTTCTCTTCAGCAAAGATATGCTGCGCCTCATTCTACAGTCCCGCCTACTTGGTACTTGTTATCAGGTGTCCCAAGCTTCCCTCTTCCCACACTTGTAATGAGTAAACACGGGGCGTCCTGGAGTCCTTTGTCTTTGCTGCAGCTTAGAAAAGCCCAAGACTCAGTTTCTCTCAAGTCTCTGTCTGTGCTTCTTTTAATGCCCGCTTTCCTGCTTCGAGGACCTCGTACTGGCTTGCGGGAGGCCAGGACCCCTGCGGCGGTCTCTTGCAAGTCCCCTTCCCCCTTCCCTGTAACTTGTCATATATAAACTGATGATTCGCCAATCTATATCTTCAAGGCCCACAGAAACACAAACCTCTATTCTAATCACGTGAAAAAAATAGGAGACAACCTGCAATTGAGGGCAGCCTGCAAAACACATAAACTTGTTAAAACTCTCAAAGTCACTGAAAAGTAACCTAAGAAATGGTCACAGTCTAGGAAGACAGGATGACTACATGAATCATTATATCCTGGATGGGACCTTGGAGGAAGACAGCCAGGAGCGGTAGATACCGAGGAAAACGGAGTAGTCTTTAGTCAACAGTAATGCAACAGTTACAGCATTCTAATGTAAAATGTAAAAAAAAACAGAAGAAACTGGGTGTAGGGGGACCCACCATACTATTTTGGCAACTGTACTGTAAGTCTAATGTTGCTATAAAATGAAAGATTTCTTTAAAAAAATCACATTGGAATTGACTACAAATAGATCACAGGCCTAAATGTAAACTGTGAACTACTAACGTTCCTAGAAGCCCACCTATGAGGCACTCTCAATATACCGTGGGCATGGTACGAATTTTGAATTACAACACCAACGCCATCAGATAAATAACTGATAAGCCGGACTTAATTAAAATTAGAAGTTTCAGCCCTGTGAAGTATAATCTGAAGAGTGTGAGAAGACAGGCCACATCGCAGGAGAAAATATTTACAGAGGACAAACCTGATAAAGAACGCTTCGACAAAATACAGGGATAATGCTTAAAATGCAACAATAAGAGAGCAACCCAATTAAAGCACGGAAAAACACTATTTACGAACGATGACATTCAGATGGCGAATCAGTAGATAAAAGAATGTCATACGAGGACTGTGCAATAAAGTGAAGATGAGATACGATAAATGCAGACGAGATGCCCCCAGACCCAAGACACTAACACCAGGGAAAGCTGGCGAGGTTTGCATCCTTACCCTCGCTCAGTGTGTGCTGCTGAGAATGCAAAATGGTGCAGGCAAACTGGAAGACAATTTGGCAATTTCTACTCAAACTAAACACTTCTATGAGAAAAAGATTCTAATAATCATGCTGCATTTACCCATACGAGTTAAAAACATGCATGCAAATATCTGAGCATAGACGTCCACACAGCTACTTTATGGGTGTTGCCCAAACTCAGAAACAGCAAAAATGTCCTTCGGCAGTGAATGGATGAACTACAATACATCTAGACGATGAAGTGTTATTCAGCGCCCGAAAGAAATGAGCTATTAAGTAGTAAAAAAATACAGAGAATCATGAGTGCATATTACTAAGTGAAAAGAGCCAGGGCCGGGTTATTTAGCTCAGTGGTGCCGCCACCTGCTTTGCAAGCACAAGGTCCTGAGTTTGATCCCTGGTACTAAAAAAAAGAAAGAAAAGAAAAAAAAAAGCCAATCTGTAAAAGCTACAGACTGCAGGGTTCCAGGTGGATGACTGACATTCAGGAAAGACCAAACCATGGGGATGGTGGAAAGATTAGACGTTGCTAGGGATGGAGCATGGACTTTGGATGATACAATGTATTATTGTAGGTCCACTGGCAGTAATGATGTACCACTGTGCCAGATCGGTGAATAATAGGGGCAGCCACAGGTACAGGGTTTGGGGAAGAGACAGAACTCTGCCCTTCTCACTCAGTTTTGCTTTGAACCTTAAGCTGCCATAAAAAATAATTCTTACAAATTTAGAATGAGAGCGTCTGCTGGAATGGTGAAAGCATGTGGGTGAAGACACAGCAGAGATCTGACAGTCCCAGCAAAGCATTTGTGTCTCCAGGCTCAGATTATCTCAAAAAGCTGGGGGGAGCAGGGGTTGTGCCTGCTACCTCACTTCCAACAGCAGTGTGTATCTTAGGTCCTGGAACACGGAGAACCAATAACTACTAATGATGGAACACATGGATGAATGAAAGGCTACATGTTTCAAGGAACTGTTTCTCTAATTACCAATGCTTAACTAGACTAAATGGTCCCATTTTTTACATATTTCTCAGATACATTTTTATTCTCCGATGCCATGTTTTATCATGTAATTACATGTAGTTGTCTTTTATTAATGTGCACACACAACTGCATGTGCACACACAGGGACGCACATTTCTGTGACTCAAAGATCCCTGAAGACAGATTGTGCCTCATTAATATTTTTCACATCCCAACACTCACCTTGGGCTTGGTACAGGGTAAAAATACAAATTGAATTGGACTGAACCCAATTGAGTTTAGTCCGCCATGACTCCTTTCAAATCACTTATTTAGTAAAAGTAACAAACACAAAATTAATAAATATCAAATTAATACGAGAGCCAGACACTCATCGATTTAATTGTGTGTCCAGATACACTTGGCAAGAAGTGACATCTTGTACTTTTCACTGCATATTGCTGCCCGGGGATCCTGCGAAAGTGTTTGGTATGCTGTTGTAATATCGGGGCCATGGTTCAACATTATGTTCTTAGGAAGCCAGCTGATTTCCCCGTGGAAATTTTCCTAATCCAGCAGCAGTTTATGTGGAAAAAATACCGGGCCAGTGGGAATCTCAGGCTGGTTCTCTCTCAGACCTCGAGTTTAGAGAATCGGAGAAGGAACTGTCAGTTCATTTCACTGTCATCGCCTGAGGCAACGCTTCTTTAAAATACAAAGTGCACAGGATTCACTTTATGGACCTCCTGGCTCCAGCATCGTTGTCATTTAAAGCTTAATTTTAAATAATCCACTGGTTTTCCACCTGCAAGCCGGTTTCCTTCATTCATTGCTTGGCCACAAGATGGCGCACTTTTATGCTATTTTCTTCCTTCTTTACCAGCAAAACAGAACCTTAGGAGACTATCAATTCCTAAACAAAAGTCTGATAAATGCAACATGAATTTTACATTCTGTCTCTAAAAGGTGTATTAAATACTGTGGATTTTCACAATAAAGAAGGTTTCCTCTGTCGTGTAGGAATACTGATTTAGACTTCCTATACAAATGCTAAAGTTCTGGGAGATCAAAGAGACTACAAGTGTTTTCATTTGTTGTTCTTTCACTTTACACATCATGGACAATGCCTTTGAAATGCAGAACTGACAAAAAAAAAAAAACAACTGCAGCACAGAAACTACTGCATAAAGTAACCAAAATGCATTATCATTCTGATATTTTATAGACTTTGTCCTTGGTGTTAGGAAATTGTACATGTTACTTTAAACTCCTCCACTTTATACCTGACTTCCGGGTTCTTCCTAACTTGTTTCGTTTTCCCCATTTAAGTTTCGTTTCCCCCCCTCCCAGTTGAATTCTTCCCAGAAAGGACGCCAACATCTGATAAGGGACTCCTGCAGGACTAAGACCTTATAAGGCAATGTGGCCTGCAATAGGTTAAAAAACAGCTAATTCCCCTAAAATTGCAAAACTCCCACCCAAGACCCTATAAATGAGCCAACACTCCTTCCCTTGGTACCCGCCTCCCTTTCTTCGCCTCCCGGCCTTTGTGCCTCGCCTGACTCCCTTCAATAAAGATCTCCTGCCGGACCTCTCGGTGCGTGAGGGACCTGATTGGGAGGGGGCGCCTGAAGGGGCACGCGCGACCCCTTTCACTTGGTACTTCCCAAGTACACCAACTTGGTTTATGGTTTTTTTGGGGGTGGGTGGGAAGAGGCCGGTACCTGATTCTGAGATGTGTAGCTGAAGTAGCAAATCATAATATACCCCTTCCACACACCAAATGGGAAATTATACAGAGCAAGGGTTATATCTCAGAATTTTGAAGTCATTGTTCTTAATTTCCACAGAAACCAAAGTCTTAGGCTATAGCTGCTTTCAGGAAGAGTCGTGATTTTTCTGACTTACCCTGGTCAGAAGCTCATTCATTTCTGTCACCAGTGTGTTCAGATTGTCCTCTGCCAGATGAATGAGCTTCTCTGGGGCCCGCTGAGGGGAGAGTAGGTGCTGAAAAAGAGTTCACCCATAAGCATTTTGCCCAATAACGTTGCAGTGACCACAGGGTTGAGCAGAGCACATTTTTCCTATGTACACAAAGATCTTAGAATTTTTACCTTCAGGAAAGAGAAAAACTTTCAAGTAAGTGCTTATACACTGAGTCTTATTCCAAATACTCAGGCTAATAGTAAAAATTGCAGTAATTTATTGAGAAATTACTATGTGCTAGGCTTGTTCCTTTCTTTTTTCTTTTCTTTTCTTTTCCCCCCACTTAATTCTTACTAGATCCCTTGGAGGTAAATGCCATTCTGATTTCGTGGACGAGCAAAACGTGACTACAAGAGAGTTCAACATTTACACACGATCATTCAGCCAGTAATGGGCAGAGGTTAAGGCTCTTATTCCAGACAACAGCAATGCAGTTTATAAGGAAGAGAGAATAACAGCCCCACACGGGGATCCAGCTAAGTGCTAACTGGCTTGGCCTCACGATGGCAGGAGCTGGTCTGGTGTCCAGCTGAGCTGTGTTCTCCTACTGAATAGAAGCCAACTCAGGTGGCACTCATGTTAGAGAGGATTATTCCATGGTAGTGATGGAGAAAAAGAATATCAAACTACGCTGTAATCTTGTCTAAGCACAGACATCACCATATCTTGAGTAAACCACAAAAGTCCCTGGCTAATAGGAGTGACTAGGGCCTCTTTGATTATCATGGCTTTAGCCCCTTTTCCTAGATAAGATTCTTTAACCTCCTTAATTGCAGAATCACACCTTCTTACTAATCCTACACAATGCAGCACAGAACTCCTGTGTCTTGGAACCTTCCCCCTAACTGACTAGCAGACACCCAGGTCCTCTGTTTTTCCTCATAGCCTCTCCTTGAGACACCCCACCACTCGCTGTGGCTGCAGCGAGTTAATAAATCCAACTTTGCTCCTCTCCAAGTGTGCTCTTGGGGGTCTTTGGCTGGAATCTGGGAAATGGACATAGTAAAAGAAACTGAATGAGCAGGCTAAATAATCAGCTTCAACTTTGAAAATTACCAAAATGGAATCTTAAATATCAACATGATAGATGAACTATGGGGTGGGAAGGAAACACAGAGTCAAGAGAGATTGGAATTTAAGGGTAATCCAGGTCACCCTGATCCACTCCAAGACAAAGCACAGTGGGTTATTGAAGCCTGGGGTTTAGATGTCCATGATTTGTTCATGATTCTTTCAGAGTCCCTTACTTAGTACTTCATCATCCATT
>NW_022900926.1:9981696-9997666 GCF_012274545.1 Fukomys damarensis | reverse complement strand
GAAGGGGCACGCGCGACCCCTTTCACTTGGTACTTCCCAAGTACACCAACTTGGTTTATGGTTTTTTTGGGGGTGGGTGGGAAGAGGCCGGTACCTGATTCTGAGATGTGTAGCTGAAGTAGCAAATCATAATATACCCCTTCCACACACCAAATGGGAAATTATACAGAGCAAGGGTTATATCTCAGAATTTTGAAGTCATTGTTCTTAATTTCCACAGAAACCAAAGTCTTAGGCTATAGCTGCTTTCAGGAAGAGTCGTGATTTTTCTGACTTACCCTGGTCAGAAGCTCATTCATTTCTGTCACCAGTGTGTTCAGATTGTCCTCTGCCAGATGAATGAGCTTCTCTGGGGCCCGCTGAGGGGAGAGTAGGTGCTGAAAAAGAGTTCACCCATAAGCATTTTGCCCAATAACGTTGCAGTGACCACAGGGTTGAGCAGAGCACATTTTTCCTATGTACACAAAGATCTTAGAATTTTTACCTTCAGGAAAGAGAAAAACTTTCAAGTAAGTGCTTATACACTGAGTCTTATTCCAAATACTCAGGCTAATAGTAAAAATTGCAGTAATTTATTGAGAAATTACTATGTGCTAGGCTTGTTCCTTTCTTTTTTCTTTTCTTTTCTTTTCCCCCCACTTAATTCTTACTAGATCCCTTGGAGGTAAATGCCATTCTGATTTCGTGGACGAGCAAAACGTGACTACAAGAGAGTTCAACATTTACACACGATCATTCAGCCAGTAATGGGCAGAGGTTAAGGCTCTTATTCCAGACAACAGCAATGCAGTTTATAAGGAAGAGAGAATAACAGCCCCACACGGGGATCCAGCTAAGTGCTAACTGGCTTGGCCTCACGATGGCAGGAGCTGGTCTGGTGTCCAGCTGAGCTGTGTTCTCCTACTGAATAGAAGCCAACTCAGGTGGCACTCATGTTAGAGAGGATTATTCCATGGTAGTGATGGAGAAAAAGAATATCAAACTACGCTGTAATCTTGTCTAAGCACAGACATCACCATATCTTGAGTAAACCACAAAAGTCCCTGGCTAATAGGAGTGACTAGGGCCTCTTTGATTATCATGGCTTTAGCCCCTTTTCCTAGATAAGATTCTTTAACCTACTTAATTGCAGAATCACACCTTCATACTAATTGTACACAATGCAGCACAGAACTCCTGTGTCTTGGAACCTTCCCCCTAACTGACTAGCAGACACCCAGGTCCTCTGTTTTTCCTCATAGCCTCTCCTTGAGACACCCCACCACTCGCTGTGGCTGCAGTGAGTTAATAAATCCAACTTTGCTCCTCTCCACGTGTGCTCTTGGGGGTCTTTGGCCGGAATCTGGGAAATGGACATAGTAAAAGAAACTGAATGAGCAGGTTAAATAATCAGCTTCAACTTTGAAAATTACCAAAATGGAATCTTAAACATCAACATGATAGATGAACTATGGGGTGGGAAGGAAACACAGAGTCGAGAGAGATTGGAATTTAAGGGTAATCCAGGTCACCCTGATCCACCCCAAGACAAAGCACAGTGGGTTATTGAAGCCCTGGGTGTAGATGTCCATGATTTGTTCATGATTCTTTCAGAGTCCCTTACTTAGTACTTCATCATCCATTGCTTACGCATTATTTAAAAGTCTAACTGAAATGTTAGCATTTCTTATTTATTTTCTTTGTATGACCTTTTCGTATGTGGAAAATAACTGGTCAGCACCTCTTTTGTGAGAACTGTCTACCTCTGTGAACGTGGGGGCTCCAATGTAGACTCAGGTTACTCTGGCTTTCAAGCTTTTCCTTGGTATCACCCTGGCCCACTCTGCTCTCCACCTTTATCTTTCTCCAGCAGGTGTGACTTCCGTGTCTGCCAGACAGCTCCATTCATACGCCTGCCTCCCAGGCATGATTCAATGGCAAGAGTGTGCATGGGCAGAGGGTCAGGAAAAGCCTCCTGGGTCTGCCTGGGGAAGGCAGTTGCTCTTTAGTGTTTGCAAAGACAGCTGCATTGTTCAAATGCTGCCTCTGCACTTGGTAGCCATGTAACCTTGCGCCTCTTGAAAAACTCCTGTACCTCGGAGTTGTTACCTAGAAAACATGGCAGCACAGTTCTTGCATCTTGGCTCAGGCCGCTGTAACAAGAGCACTACAGACAGCGTGCCTGGAATGGTCATAGTTCTGGAGGCTGGAAGCTAAGATCAAGGTGCTCACCAGTTTGGGTCCTGGTGAGCCTCTGCCCAAGGCTGTCTTCCTCCTGTGTCCTCAACCGGCAGACAGAGAGAAAGAGGGCTGTCTTTCCACTCTTATGAGGCCACTTTTCCCGTCATCAGGGCTTCACCTTCAGGCCCCAGTCTAACACGGATTACTTCTCCAAAGCCCTCACATTGTGGGTTCGGGTTTCCTGTGAGTAGGGAATGTCTGAGTCCCTCCCAAATTCCTCTGCTGAAACACCAACCACTGGGGTGATGGTGTGAGGAAGTGTTAGGTCATGAGAACAAGGGTGGACTCCTTCCTTTCTAGAAGATACCCTAGGGCAGTTCTAGAGAGCTGACTGTTTGCTTTTCCCATGAGAAACAACAAGCAGGTACCACCTGTGAGGAATGGCCAGACACAGAATCCGCCTTGAACTTCCCAGTCGCTAGAACTGCAAAAAATAAATTTGTTTCCTATAAGGCACCCAGTCTATGGCAATCTCTTTTAACAACCTAGACACACTAAGGGTTTTAGCATATGAACTTCGAGGGGACACAGACAATCAGCCCATGACAGACTCTCTTCGTACTTCTTGGAGATTCTCAATGAGTTATGCACATAATCCATGCAAGACTTTAGTTGATTGCTTGGCTTTGCAATTAATATCAGTAGTCATTCTTGCTATAGTCATTAGTTTCTTTTTTTGGAAAACAGGGATAACAATAAGGCTATAGTCAGGATTAAAGAATCTATTTCCTGGATGACTATCTGGTATTGGCAGAGGAAGAGATTTTAGATTTCTTCTTCCCGCTCTCGTTAGTGGTTCCTCCCTTAGTTGCTCTGAACTTACTAATTCTTAAAGCTTTGTACTTTACTGCAAATCTTTATAAAGCACATAGTAATTATGTGTTTTGCTAATTGCTTAATTATTGTTTAGTGATTTTTCTTAATCACGTAGAATTTAAGCTTCCTGAGGGTAGTGACAATATAGGAGTCAAGATCCTGCTAGAGAGCAAAGTGCAACCTTAGAGTACGCTGTGACTTTTCTACAGATGCTCTGATAGCGTGCAATTACTCACCTCTCATCTTTTAAAAACAACCCCAACTTCTTTAATGTTTCTTCCTACCCCTTTCGCCACCAAAAGCTTTAAAGATTCTTTAGTGCTTCTCACACTGGGGCATGTGGGTGTGCTCTCTAGTTCTCCAGAATAAAAATTTCATCTTGGGCTTTTCCTTTGACAATAACCTTCAGAGTTAACGTAAGCATCTGTGGGTCCGAGGGAAGACACTGGAGACTCGGTCGCCGTGCCTGCTCTCAGGGCCCACAGGAGAGTGGGTGCTCGAGCATGTGACAAATTGAGCCCTGAAGTCACCTGCATCTGTCAAGTGATGCCAAGTGTCATTTTGGGACACCTTGCGAGGGGCTCTCCAGTTCAACTGAGGAAGGGAGGAGAACTGAGTCACCTTCGGAGGACAGAACTCACGTAGAAGTAGTTAATGTTATGTTCTTGCTGCAAGAAACAATTTACTTTTGGCAAAATCATGTTACCTTAGACTGTTTTTAATTTGAATTTTATCTATTTTGTAGGTTTTTGTAAGGATAAATTTGTTTTGATTTTATGGAGCTATAAGTATAAGGAGTACATACCTGATTTTATGTTTGTACATTTTAAAGTCACATAATAAAACTAATTTAGGCCTAATGGTGGGGGATGCATGAGACTCTTGCCCTTTATCAACAGTCTGTACATTATAGTGCTCAAGTTTGAAAAACAATGTATTTGAAAGTCTCTGGACATCACCAACAGCTGCGTCCCTCTATCTGGGCGCATGGAGAAAGCAGCTGCCAATGATGGCCAATCAACACAGCTAGGGAAGCTTCTATCGTTTAGGCCTTGGCTCTCGCCATTGCTGAAGCAACCTACCTTTAGCTCCTGCGTCGTATTTTCCAGACCATACAGGATTTTGTATGGCGCAGGCAGAGGGCCAGTGAGGTTGATTCTCATGGTCATCTGCTCCAGGTGAGCAAGACTTCCGAGAAGAAGGCCAGTACATTCATCTCCGCAAACTGTGAAACCAAACCGGCAGAGAATATTTACTTCTGCCACCCCAGCCAGATGTTCAAAGGCTTCAGCTATGAAATAGTTTATGGGCTAAGCATAATTCCGTGAAAGACAAGGCTACTCATCTCAGATAATTAATGCTATTGAATGGATGACATGTGGAAAAGATGAAACCATCAAATAAGAGATATGACTGTCACCCAGAGCCTGAAATACAGAGGATGATTCAATAGAAACACCAAAGAGAAGGAATCAATTGATTCTGGGGGAAAAAAAGACGCTCAATTGCAAAAGCAGTAAAGGAGAGGGGAAGCACAAAATAGCAAAGTAAAACTATTTCCATTTTAGCCAAATGGTTCCTTTAGCTTTTATCACTCACAATTCAGTGCAACTACAAATCCTAACCCTGAAAATTATCCTGTTCCTGTATCATAGATAAACAACTGCTAAGGCTCAGGAGAGTTTTGTTTTGTTTATATGTAGCCGAGATGCTACTTAAAACAAGTATTGCACCTCTGATCATTTCAGTAATTAGAAAGAGGAACCATGCAAGTTTGATAGTGCTGGAGAGGGACGGGGAGAGAGAAAAATGCATTGTCTCATTATAAAATGCATCTCAGAAAACAGTGTGATTTCTATGCTTAACACTGATTCTTTGGAGGGAATAAAAAAAGTATAGATGTAATTTACTTGGCAATTTTTGGTTTTGTGTTGTGGAGTAATGAAGTGAGATTTCCCACCAAAGGAGCACGTGTGGCTCTATCTGTCACATGCGTGAATGCATGCACAGGGTTACAGTTTCTGTCTTTACTGTGCAGAGAGAGAGATATCAAAACCATGAAGGCCTTAGAAGAGAGGAAAACACATAACCTGGCCAACACTGAGGTCTGGAGCAGCATTGGACCATGCCCAAAACTGGCAAGAATTCAATTCCTTCCCTAAATAGCACCTCCCCTCCCCCCAGTGGCTTAATGGAGAGAAAACCATTAAGAGAAGCTTGTAAACAAAGAGAATAGTACAGAGGGTGATTTTTGGATAGGGCAGCAGTTAGAGGTGAGTTACAATGTCCTTTCCCAGGGATTAAACTGCCCTAGCAGGGCTCTTAATAAATCAGCTCCTCCCAGGCGACACCGGCGGCCCTGGAGAATCACCTGCAGGGCTTTGCATGTCCTCAAGGCTTTACAAGCTGAGCAAAACAGAGCAGTGGGGTGGGAGCACAGGTCTGGAACTACAGCTGTGAGTCTTACTCTTCTGACCAGAGCCGTAAGTAAAAGGAAGAGAGCACTGTGGTCCATCCCTTGTGCAGGGCAAGTTCCAACAGACTAATCTACAAGAAACGACTGCAGAAAACACAGCAAGGGGCACAATTAACGACCAAATTGACCATGTCTAAACCTAAGATCTGCAGGCTGCCTTTTTACCTACACTGGGCCTCAGAATCACCCGAAGGACTTCCTGAAACACACAGGACTGGGCCACGCACCAGGTTTCTGTCTCACGAGGTGATGGAATTCCCCAGCTTCTGATCCTCAGCCTGAGAATATGTTTTCCCAACAATTTCCCCAGTGCGGTCGATACAGCTCCTCTGTGTACCACGCTGTGAGCACCAACCAGGGCGGTAGTCTTGGTGCAGCCCGGGACACCCAGCCCAGATGTGTGCAGTCCTGGGCTGTGCCCAGATCTTGTAAATCAGTCTGCCCCAGAGAAAGGTTCCACGTGACAGATGCACGAGAAAGTGTGGACAAGCCTGGTGGAGATCAGCGAATCCCAACTTTGGCTGCACATGGAATCACACAGGAATCTGTAAAACACAGGCACCTGGGCCGTTACCCTCCCCTTCTCTGGAGACGCGTGTTTGCTGTGCCTGTGGTAAGATCCAGGCATCTGTGCATATTTTAAAAAGACTCCAGATGATGGATTCTGTCTTGCAGCCAGGGTTTAGGACTACTGGGCAAAAAATAAGTGGTGCAGATGCTCAGGGCTAAGGAGAGGAAGGATTCAGAGGAGGTCACTTTGCATGCTGTCTTCTCTACCCAGGACTGTTAATCTTCATCCACCTGGCTCCTGGGTGTTCAGGTCAAGGGTTCAAGTGTGACTTCCTCAGAGAAGGCCTCGATGGCTCTGAAGTCACCGTCACTTGAACTACTCACCAGTCACTCCTGCACCCCCTTGTTTTATTGTATTTTATTTAGTTAGTTAGTTTGGTACTGGGAATTAAACTCAGAACCTTGCATTTGCAAGACAGGCGCTGGAACCACTGAGCTAAATCCCCGGCCCCCTTGTTTTATTATATTAATGCTCATACATACAATGGCTGCCATATTTCATCGCTTACATATTTATAGATCATTTTTTCCTTACTCAAAAAAGATCTAAAACATCTTGATCACAGTGCCTAGGAAACTGTTTTGAACACAGCCAACATTCAATAAATATTTGTATAGTCATAATTGTGTCAAAGAAGAACAAGAAAATATTTTGGACTAACAATGGCAAAGCTCAGTATCTGAGGATGGCATGAACTCAAGTTCCTGAGATGGAGAGAAGGCTGGGGAAGATACTGGTCAAACAGGAAATATCTGAATGTAAGTAGGGTAAAGGGTAAATAGTCCTATCAGCTGATAGCCAGGGAATGATCTGAAGAAAGAGGCTTGTGCTGATGTCTTCAGAGGGTATCATTCTTCAGGGTTAACCCAGAAAGAGGTACTGGAATGGAGGGAGGGGAAAGAAGAAAGCAAGCACCAAACATTACCAGGGAAGACATCACGCCTGCAGGTTGTTGACCAGATCAAAGAACAGTCATTGCTGGGGATGATTAAAAATAGTTACAACTTCTTTGCTGCTACTCCCTGTAAGACATAAATTCTACTTCCTTTCTCCCCAAATATGGGTTGGCTTTTTAACAGTGACAGAGGGACATTTTTTGACATCTAAGCATCAGCCTCAAGGGTTTTATAGCTTTTGCTTCCATACATCTGGAACTTTGCTTCTGGAGCACATTCCTAGGTCAGCCTCTTTGAGAGAGAGGTAATATGGCAGAAGGAGGGGCTGGCTAGCTGGCCACCAGCTGAGTGTCTACTGAGTGAATGGGGCCATCCTGTGACTGACTCTGCCCAATATGCTGACCTCCAGAATGATGAAGATATCCTGTACATAGCTATCACTGTGAATTCTGGAGTGACAACACAGATGACAGATATTCTTCCCAATGATTTTGAATGATTTTGAGTGTGGTTCCAAGTCTGAGACTCTCAACTTGCAATTCATAGGTTAAATGCAAGTATTTGTACAAATATAAAGTTCCTTTATCACTGAGCCTAAGCAAGTTCCATTTGACTTTAGTGAACTTGTATTATTGGAAGATGTTCTCAGAATATAAGCAAATAACTTGTTCTTTTATTTTTCAATTTCAAGATCCTAATTGTCTAATTATATGATATCTCATCATGCTTTCTAAGGTGGTCTGTTCTTGAGGAACCCTTTGGTAGCCTCTTCTCTAATTGAGAAATAATGTACAACTTATTTCCAAGATGACTTTGAGTCAGGTTGTTGATAATAATATGGATGGTTCCAGAAATACGCACAGCTTTCTCAGTTTTTACTTCATGCAAGAATGAACTAGTGAGTGGAATGCAGAACTAGAGCTGATTTACTGTGATCTACTGCCGAGTAAATTGCTGAGTTGAAATGCCAAGAGCCATGATGAATACTGATTTTGCTCTCATCTATTCTACCCCCTGCCCATCTGTTTTGGTTCCTCATCTTCAGTTGTTGAAATGAAAATGTATTTAATTGCTCTTTCAAGGGCTCATACATTTCATTTTATGTCTCTGTGTCCAAAGGTCTATTATTATCTCGTGTCTTATAGTCTCTGTATTTGCTTTTGAGAAACAAAATTGAAGCAAATTTCCATAAGTGAAAGGTAAGTTTTATAATATGCTCCAAGTAATATACTAACATCTGTCTGAATGGGTCAGAAAGACTTATGGATATGACAGCCATGGGATTTTTTTCAAAGCTTTCATACAAGCCCGGCTCATGAAGTTATAAGGTGAACACACAGGAGCATTGTGCCCTTTACATAACAGAGTGCTATTTTATTCTGACACAAAATATTTTACTTAAGCCACGAGCAACTTTTATTTGCCCTCTGGTCTAAAATGTTGGACAACAGATATTGGAAATGGGATGCAAATGAAAAACAATGTGTGTTCATGATGACAGGAAGATCTGAAGAGCATACAGAGATGCAGAATATTCACATATTGTAAACAACTGGTCCTTTGATAAGGGTGCCCTATAGATTAACACCTATCACATAATCAGGGCCCCAAATAACCTCTCCAAACCATTCTCCTAAATCAGCAATAGAGATAAGGTTATAAAGTAAGATCCTGCCTACAATGCACAAGTGCAAAAGCAAATACTTCAAGACTATGATGATATTTTACATGACTAAATGTTTCCGAGGCTTTGCCTATAAAAGTGTCAGGATAAATTTGCGTCTAATATTAACAAATGCGGTACTAAATTCAGATCGTTATAGCTGAGCACATGTAAGGGACAAATCATGCAGCCAGTATTACAGATCTTCCTGTTTGCAATTAGTACAAAATATTGCATTTCTACTAGGGTCCTCCATGCATAATAATTACAGGCTTACCGTCACAAAAATTCTCAAACTTCCTTCAAACCAACAAAGCTGGAGCTTAAATGAGTACACTGAACACTTTGAAAAGGCCAAATCTCTTTACCCATCTTAGGTAAAGATATATAAATTATCTACTCTAATCAACTAGAGATAAAGGAGTAAACAAACATTTTTAGCAAAAGATAAAAGTTTGTATTTTCAATTAATATTTTGGATGAATACCATCAATATTTCTCTAGCGCTAGAGTTAATATTTCTCTTTCCCTGGATCTAGTCAAGAAGAAACTTTTAGATCAGCATATTTTTAGAGATTATTCAAATAGATTCAGTTAGTCTATATTATTTATAAAGACAATATATAAAATTTTGATTTCAGACTGTATAAGAAGGTTTTAAATCCTTCCTTCCTTCCTTCCTTTCTTTCTTTTTTTTGGCTTTTGAGACAGGGTCTCACTATGTAGTTGAGACTGACCGATAACTCACTATGTAGCCCAGGCTGGTCTCGAACTCGCAGCGATCCTCCTGCCTCAGCTGGGATTATAGGTATGCGCCACCTTCTTTGACTAGAGGGAAAGGTATTCTACAGGCTTTACCTCAGGCTGGGAAATGCGTTCATGTATTGAGTTCTGAAACATATATATATGATATATAATGCATATGATATATACATAAAGTGCTTGAATTAAATAGATTCCATATATAAAATATGCAAAACAGTTCAATATAGTTCAAAGATGATGTAGCTTTTCAAAACCAAATGGAAATTTTTAAATTTTGATGATCTACAAAAAATAACGAGACAAAAGCTTTTGTTTGTACCAATATGCAGTACATGGCAGGCAGTGTAATGTGTTTTGCCATCAGTACCTTACCAAATGTTCACAGCAATTCTATGAGGTTAGTACTATTAATAGCCTCATTTTCTAGATGAGAAGCCTGTCACAATTAAAGTGTTTATGAACCTATAACTAACGCACACAGTGAATTTAAAGGAAAGAGAAATAGAAGGTCATCATAAAAGTAGTTTTCAGCAAGTTAAAATAATTTAGAATTAGAGATAATTACATAAAACTGGAATTCAGCCTAACACTTCATCAGAGACTGATAAGCAGCACAGAACATCATGGCTTTGAAAAAAATGGTCACAATGTAGCAGTGATGACAATTATAGCTGGAAGATAATGAGCATCGATTATGCTGAGACACTTCCTATACATATATGTAGTATTTTACTCTCATGCTACAGATGATGAAATGAGGTTCAGAAAAATGAATCTAACCTATTGTCACACATGTTGTATTGGCTAAAATTCGAACCTATAGCTGCATCATCCCAGCAAGATTCCTTGCACGAAGATACTGTGTATTTTAAGGATGCCACAGAATAAAAGAGCATTTCATCATCTTCTAAGAATTCTAACTTAACCATCATATTGGTCTTTGAGGTTAATAAACATTTTGGGCATAGCCACTGAAAAAACCAAGTAGAGTTTAGTTTACTCTAAAAATAAAGCGTGATGCAAAGGCAATCACGATCAGCCTTCTCTGTGTGATAATTCAACTGTGCAGCGCCTCACTCGGCTAACAAAACAACTATTGCAATGTGAGATGAGAGCCACTGAGACAGATCTTCCACAGCTAGAAAATGATGCAGAGTCAGGGTGACAGCTGCTGTTTCACGTAATAGGAGCTGGCCCAGGAACAAGAGATGTAAGCACGTCCTGCTCATGGATCAGATGAGGAGAGGGGTGCAGAGCAGCGGGATGGAAGCTGCTCTAACAGACTGACGAGCGCCTAGATCTGAGACACCATGGCTCAGAGTTTGGGGAAGCTAGAGCAGATATACTGAGTAGAAACTTACTCGGGCAATAAGTGGGCGTAGAGATGGGGGCCTTTAGGGGGCTGGGATGGAGGAGCATAATGTGCAGGCATAGATTAATGGAGATGAATTTTTTTGTTTTCATCCTCCTTTAGAACAGAAAGTCTTATTTCTTTGCAGTGATAGCAATAGTCTATTATTTTGTTCCTGCTCATATTTACAGGAAACAACTGCCATTATTAATCATCCTCGATTATAATGGATCAACAATGTTCCAGTGACAATAAGGGCCTTTAGGTTATAGTGATGAGGTCCTTGGAGGCAGCTATTGAGAACAATAATCGTGACAGTGTCCCTGCAGGTCAGTACCAAGTATGCTTCCCTACTGCTTTCACAACATGGGCAACCAAAGCATCATCTTACCTATCATATTTTAAATAATAAGTGAATATCAATAATAAAAACTGATAAATCTCATACGGAGCCATTAAACAATAAATATCAATTTCATTTTTGTTGAATGCTACTTCAGACACTTTTTTGGAGCAACATCTTGTCAACAGTCACTAGTTTTAATTTTGTTTTGCTAGGAGAGTTTCGTGTTTTGCAAGGCCACTCATGACCTATCTTAAATATCAGACGAGCTGCTGTCCACGGACTCTGCCTCAAAAGAAAAGAGAACCTCAGCAGATCCAAGGCTTGTGTTTCATAACGCGAAATTTTACCACTAAACACACAATGACTGTCTTCACATTCTCAGATATCAGTAGGGCAGATGACTGTGGAAAGAACTCAAGGGATTTGTATAACTTAACCTACCAAGCAGAAATTCTGCTTTCAGATATCCTGAGATGCCCTACCAGAACTCTCCAACACGTGGAAGGGAGTACACAGTATACACGTGACCCAGATAATTTCTATTTTTTTTAAAAGCTATGAAATTAATCTAAACTCCAGGACAGTGGGTTATTTCTCCTGCAAAAAAGGAAAATCTCTGCTTGACAGTCTCTGATGTAAGCATCCATCATAAATACCATACTCTTTTAAAATTTGGAGGACTCTCATAATTAGCAGAAAATATAGTGGTACCTTGGTTCATGAAAGTAATTCTTTCCCAGATTCTGGTCACAAACTGAATTGGACAAGATCCAAGTCAAATTTTTCCATAAGATCAATGTTGAACCTAAACACTGAATTTAATTTGGAATATGATTTCATTTATATGCACTGTTTCATTTTGTACCTTTAACCCATTTCACCTTTATTCTCCACTGAGGTAAAGTGGATTCTACGCCCAGAAGAAATAAATGAATAAAAGATTGATTTCATTAATGTTGAATATACGAACTGCACCATGTTGACTTTCTGTATTCTGCACTGGAGGCCAGCCAAGAGATTAAGAAAATAAGATTCGCAAGACAAACTTTCCAAGATTTGCAAGTTCCAATCCCACCTCCACGGAAGAGTCACTGTGACCCTTCAGAAAGTGACTGGTGGTAACTTTCTGTCAGTAACGGCAATGTATGAGATAATCAGTTTGTAAAAAGGATTTATTTTAGCTCAGCTTTGTGAGTTGCAGCCATCCGTACACCTTCCAGCCCCTCATACGTGTCCTGGGGGCAAAGGCAGGAAGCACTGGAGGAAACAAATTGCCAAGGCCTCACCAAGGGCAAAGGAGAAGAGGAAGGGACAGGGTCACACCATCCTCTCTGAGTGCACATTCCTTAGGTCCCCGGTGATCTCACACATCCCTCAAAGCCCCACTTCTGTCCTCTCCCAGTATCACGCCTCTGGAACCAAGCTCGGGGACCTTCGTGTGGACTCTGCAGACAACAGCATAACGAGCCTCTACACATTATAATTATGAGCTGTTTAGAAAATGACTCTGCATAAAAAACATAATCTAACATTCTTCATGTAAGAATAAATCACCATTGTTTGTATTCTGGAAGAATATTAGAATTTCTAAGACACAGTAGGTGAATGCTACCCCAGCAGGTGCAAGCTCTTTTTCCCTTGGGACAAGAATGGTGCCAATGAACACTGGAGCGCTCCTGTAATTTTGGAAGTGGAGGATCGGCACTTTCATTACTATCACACGGGATGCGTGGCAATTAGAGAACCCCGTGACAGGAAGAAAGTGAGTTAAATTTTCCTATCACAAGAAACTTACTTAGAAGACAAACAAGGTATTGACCATCAACAGAGAAAGGAACTTGAAGCCATTGCTAATAGGCAGAATGCCACTTCTATTTTAAAGAAATGTTCAGAAGATGACTCCCTTACTTAACATTCCAAAGTTTTAATGTGCTATTGTTTAATTTTGTGTATGAAATTAAACATACTCTTTTTAAAGTTTACTTCCGGATATTGTATAAAATTGATGATTTATAATTTAGGGATTACTTAGGTTAATGTTTAGGAGTATCTCAATATTAATATTATCTAATTATTCATTTTCAGGTTAGTAATTTACTTGGAAAGAAATATTACAAAATGTATTTGGTAGTCTACTTCTTTATTATCAGTAAAATGTCGTTAAACCTGGAAAGAGTAAATATGTATATATCAATAACTGAATACGGTAATAAAGCTTATATTTAATCTCTTTAAAATTTAAAATAATTTTAAAATTAAAAAACAGTTTGCTATTGGGGATTGAACTCAGGACCTTGTGCTTGTGAGGCAGGCAGTGGAACCACTCAGCTAAATCTCCGGCCCCCACATTTATTTTTTACTTTAAGTGTAATACATTTTTATGAAAGAGAGTTAAAATATAAAGACAAAAGTTTAAAAATTTATCTTCCCAATCATATCCAGTCTTAACTTGTTGGCATATTTTGAAATCCAGGCTTAGCTTTTGAAGTAACTCTCAGAAAACCAGGGCACAGGCAAGCATTTTTCTAATTACAATTCTATTAATGTTTAGGCGAGCGTGAGAAGTTAACACTGACATGCACGCTTACATTCAAATAGGTACACGTTGAAATAAAATGTGCTTCCTTATAGAAAAGAATGTCAGAGTATAACACTGCTCCCCTTAAATTTATAAATACTCTGTTTTACATTCGAATTTATGTGAGATTTAAGAATCGTCTTTAACTACTGATTTCAATATGCTTCCACGATGGCACCACTGAACTGGAATGGAGAAACAGACAGAGATGGCAGAGAGAGAGAGGGAGGGAGGAAGAGAGAGAGGGAGAGAGGGAGAGAGGGAGGGAGAGAGGGAGAGACCCTTTATTTCGTATGTGAGTAAAAAAACTAAAGACGAGTTCATTGTGCCAGGTTCTGTATTTCAAGAGCAAGTTATAAAGCAACATGCCCATGGATTTCTGCAAAAGCTGGCGACAGAAGAGCCAGTTATAATTCAAAGCTTTACATGCCCATCCAGCTGATTGCAAATTCAGGAGGATTCTAAAAAATTTAATATACTCGGATCTTTAATCTGTCAAAAAGGCAAGGCCAACTCTAGGCAAAACTGCAAAGCCTGAGATGTACAAAACATAAAGTTTTCCTCCTGGAGCTTTGTTGCGGGCCTTCAAGGGACTGACTAAAGCATGCTGAGGATTTTCTCAGCTCTTCTTGGCTCAGCAGGATGGAGACGAAAGCAGCAGGTGAACGGCAGAGGGTGGAAAGTTAGCATCAGGAAGAGGGAAGAGTAGCACCAGCTATTGCAAACAGCCACGAAGTCAGTCAGTCGATCACACTGGAAAGGAGCTAAGCCAGTAACGGATACGTACAGACACACGCCGCGCCCTCGCGTGCATGGCCGGGCTGGCAGCCGTCACACTTGCGCCCTGTGGCTCCCGGGCGGCACATGCAGAGGCCTGAGACCGGGTCACAGGGTACCGGCAGCGAGCCGTAGGGATCACACTCACATTCTTGGCAGGAGCTTCCTGGGCTGCTCGGACTGCCGGCGTAGCCAGGGGCACACCTGCATTTAAACAGCGACAGAGTGAAGGAGGTTAGCACAAGTCATAGCTCTCAATGGTGTGTGCGTGCGTGTGTTTTGTTTTAAATGAAACAAAGCTGACACCAATAACCAAGAGCTTATAGATTACGGGGCCAGCAAACTTGTTCTGTAATAGACCAGGTAGTAAATTTATGCTTTACTAGCCAACAGGCAAAATCAGATTTATATTGTGAGAAAGAAAATTTCAAAGGTTTTGTTATTGCTGTTGCTGATGGATATAAAATAAAATAATTGAATAGAAATTGTTTTGTAGTGACAATTTACTAAAGTAAGGAAATTACCAACTGTATTCTTTGAAATATCAAATTTTACTTAGTTTCTGATTTAGTGGTCTTCATCATCGAATTATTTGTGAATGTTTACCTATAGCAACCCATGTAGATCCAGCTAAGGGTGAAATTTGGAAAAATCACTGGAAATGTTCTGCCTGTAGTTTGCCCACCATAGCTCCAGTTTTTAATCTTTTCTTAAAGTCTTTGAAAATTAGGAATGAATAAAATTATGTATGTCCTGGGCTTTTCTATATTTACACATTTTAGAGATCAAAATAACCAAACAATGTAACCACTAATTTTACTAACTGAGGGGAACAAAAGGCACAATCAATGGTGATACGCTACTGAAAAGGGAAGAAGGAAATGGAATTAATATGAGAAAATGAAAAATAATAGAAACAAAGTCTTTGTAGATTGGGAGAGAGGGAGGGATTAAAGGGAGGGCAGGGGAATGGGGAAAAATAAGAACCATGATGGATTATATAAAGGTGCAAATTTTCAACAACGCATGTCATTATATTGTATCCATTAAATGTACTGATACAATTAATTTAAAAAATAAGCTACTCAGATTTTCTATTTAATTTTATTCATCTTTCTTTTCTTTCTTCTCTCTCTCTCTCTCTCTCTCTCTCTCTCTCGTTTTTGTTTTTAACCACATCATCTTCAGGATGGATTTTGCATTATGTGCCTGGGAATGTGGGTTAATATTATGCAAATGCAATCTTTAACACCAACTTGAGACATCAGAATGGAAAACCCAACTGGGTGAGTTCCAACTGCAGCTCATTCCAACTCCTCCCTACCTAGGAGTCCTCACAGAAGTATATGCCACGTGCACACCACAGGCCACCACGGTACTGGAAGTTTGGAAAATGTGAGATGCTGGCAGGGCCCTGTGCTTCTGCTTGTCCCAGATGATGGGCTGCCTTGGCTCAGTTCTCAGAAGTAGTCTCTGTCCCCTCATTAGAGGGTCTCTGGCTGCACAGTAAA
>NW_022900926.1:9916809-9981290 GCF_012274545.1 Fukomys damarensis | reverse complement strand
TATGAATATGAGTCACATGAATATAACCAACAGTAGAATTTCTGTCCAACAAGTTTGAGAAGATGAGAAACAGTAGAAGGTTGGGGCCAAAGCTATGAATACTGGTTAGATAATCCTAGATATCTTTAGCAATCTGGGACATAGAAATTTACATGGCTGGTTATGAAAGTGAGTTCATCTTGTGCTGAATAGAAAAGGCAAAGCACAAAGAAAACAATTTGTAACTTTTTTCTTTATGCTTTGATTTTTTTTACTCTTATTTTCTAATGTAAGATAACAAATGCTCAATAAAAGTGTTATTTTAAGTAAGTCCTCATATTATTTTTTGAAACATTTTTTGGTGAAACAGTTGTATTCTAAGCAGGTTCAAATGGATTAAATCTTCAGAGTTGATTACAAAAGTAATGAAGATAAGGCAAGGGGAGGGGTTTCCATGTTATGGGGATAATCAAGAAATTTAAGCAGTTTTAGATCCAAGCTGAGTTTGGGCAGGTCATAAGGTGATTTAAATGATTTAAGAGGCTCTTACAAGTGGAACACATTTATCTGGAAGGTTACAATAAAAATTTAACCCAGACCTTTGGTTTAATTTAACTGAATAGAAGCAATTTTTCAAGGAAATAAAACCTGATCATTTATACGTTAGAAAAGATGAATGCAAAGCTATAACAACATTTAAGAACTGCAGAAACATTTCAAATCATTCACATTTGATGGTGCATGATCCTACTCATCTATCTGTGTGTGAACTGTTAAGTCTTACTGATTAAACATTAATGGATATTTAAAGAGTGATTTCTGTAATCTCTGTGCTTTAAGACAGAGATTGTCGTGCTAGTATACCTTCCAGAGTTTTCTATACACATGCTTTTGAAGGTTTATGGTAATTCCAGTTCTAGTTATGGTACAAAATATTTTTGCATAATTTACTGCAGATAATTTCCATGGTTCCAAAGATGTTTTCAGTTGCCCTCTTACTGGTAGGTATAAATGTGAGCCTAAGAATAAATAGCAAAGAACACTGGTGATCATTAGATAAAACTTTATCATTTATAAGCTACATCCAAATGATGTATGTTTCTTCAAAAAGTGACAATGTTTTTGGATTTTGTATTGTGAATTGTTTAATTGCTGTTCATTTCTGTTGGCATAGAAAGTGCGAATGCATTGTTGTACATATGCAAGTAGTAGATACTGTGTTTAGAAATACTACACAAAGATTTCTATGTGGAAATATATCTTACAAACAGGGAATCTGAATTCATAAAATTTAAGTCTAATCATTTAATTACTTTCCTGTTGCCATTATTAATATAGCCATTGCTGGTTAGTAAAAGATCCTTAAAAGGGTGATGATAAATATTAAATAATATTAGTCAAGTTTTGCAAAAAGAGTCATAATTTCAGGAGCCCCTAAGAGAATCCTGTGAGGGAGAAGGCAATGTAGGAAATAGAAAAAAAAGAATCCAGATAAGGATGGAATTTCAAGTGATCTCAGTCTTCGCCTGATTCCATAGAGAGGTATGAAGTATAAATAATATTCTGCTTATAGACAGAATATATTTTGAGTATTTTTCCACTACTTAGTCCTTGGCAATGGGCCACCAGAGGAAGGTGGGGTAGATTCTATGGCCTTTTGTGTCTCCCATTGGAAAGGAGGCTTCCGTCCAGGTGTATGGGGGCCATCAGCACCATCCTGTCCCTTGTACACAATGCCATGCAGGTAGACCACTGACTATCTTCATATTATATGTAAACCCAAACAAGACCTGGACCATGTGGCAGAATTAAGTCCATGGGTCCTTTCTTTTATTTTCTTTCTTTCTTTCCTTCTCAGGACCTTTCACTTTTGAGGCAGGGGAGGTGCCACTGAGCTAAATCCCTGGCCCAAGTCCTTGGATCTTTATACAACTTTTATTCTACTACCAATTATGCTAACATTATAATTCACATATCAGGTGTGTGGTTTGTGGTAGTTACTCCTTGTTATGACAGACATATTAAAAGTGGTGGTCACAAGTTTGAATATCCAGGACACTGGTCTTACAGAAAATTAGTATCCAGAAGATGTCAGTTACAATCTTAATGGTTTGAAACTGTATTCCTTAGTTTACTGCTTGAGTTGCATTTAGAATTCAATCATACTTATATACATGCTTTATAGGTTTTGTAATTTCTTATGGCAAAAGAAAGCATTTACACAATGTTATTTGCCCTTAAGAAGGAGAAGTGAGTAGCAGGCACTTTACTGTACTGTGTGGGTAGTATTAATTAAAAATGCTTCATACCATTTATATTTTGAATTATGTATGCACTTGTTGGTGTGAGGCCATAGTGCTATGAAAAAGGGCCTGTGAGAAACTATTGCTAGGCAGTATTTTCCAGAGAGCCAAAGTCAGAAATATGTGGCAAGTTTTTAATTACTAGTAGCTACTGACAAGCTTCTGAAAAATGGATGTGATTTATTTGTCTATAAAATGATACCTACCTTCATATCTACCTCCTTCCATATATACTGAAGCACGAATTAGATAACTGAAAAATACTTTGGTATGTTTAAGAAACTCTACATATAAGATGGAAGTAAATTTCTTTGGAGAAAGTCTGAAAGATATAAACTAATTTTAAAAGCGTCTAATAATTTAAACAACCGGAGAACAGGAGACTGGTGACACTACTGAGAGCGTGAATACTTTTCTATTTGGACTGCCTACAGGGTCACGGTGCGCAAGGGCTGTCGGTACCTTTCACAGTACTGGCCTTCGTAGCCGCGTGGACATGCAGTGCAGCGGTAGTTATCTAGGCCTTCCGCGACACAAGAGGGGCTGAAACTGAACCAGACAAGTAGAAAATATTGTTAAGAAGTCTTTTAATTAATTTATTTTACAAAATTCAATCTTTCTACCCATTATTAAGATGTCTGCAACGTAGTTTTGGGTGGTGATGTCATTTATAACTACTGATGAAATTCTTATTAAGAATAGGCTATCACAATGAAGTGCTATTACTAATCAACAAATATTGATTAGTTTTTTATTAATTTATAATGTATAACATTACACTTTTTAATAGCTTGATATTTTGATAATTATACAACAGCCATGAAAATATTAAACATCTACCCAAAGTATTGCATTGTTCACTAATCAAAAGAAAATGTGACCAGAATTCATGAAGATTTGTCTTATAGAATAGGCATAGCTGAGTATATTTCAGATTTTTTTAAAAAGAGGAAAAACTAGGACATAAAAGCTATATAATTATTTCCTTAAAATTCAGTCCAAATTTCCATTGGCATTTCAAGACATGAAGTGTGAATAAATATTTCATTTAGAATAATAGCGTGCCTTTTCTAATTTACATCCAGATTTCAAAATCATTTTTAAACATAAAATAATGCGATTTGGTATGAAGAAAGAAGAGAAAGATTTCTACCTGAAAATAAGATTTGTTCACCATTTTCTGATATTTTCTAATAACGAGGTGTCTGATAACATCCCTGTGTTTCCACCACAGCCCAATAGACCACAGCTTCTCACTCCAGGACTGACCATGATCTCATTTTATAAAGGAAAATCCTGATGTGGCTACTTCAAACTTAAACTATTATTATATAGTTTCAGGTTTTTACAAATTCCTTTAAAATATATGTGGTATGTTTCCACTGGATACAATTACAGAATATGCTGGAAACTCAGGAAGAGAAAACTTACTAGTTGAAAAACACCATTTTTTTTTTTGCCTGTTTCTAGGTCTGCTAAATCATTTGTCCTTAGAAAGAACACTAAAGTGTACAGGTCTGGGCCAGGTGCTATTAGGACCCTATTTTAACTATTGCCCAATGCAGTGCATCAACAGTACCTAAGAGAATGATAAACTTGAGGCTTTGCAAAATATGCAAACAAATGAATCTACTACTCACTGACTCATTATCCCACATTTTTTTTTTTTTGGCTGCACATGAAAAATAGAACCATAAACTCATAACTGACAGTCTGTCAAATTTTTAGCTCTTTAATTTAAAACTTGATGCCAAGTATGTCTGTGCACTCTGAAACACACAATCTCACAGACACAAATAGGCATCAGGAAACAGATTTTGGACATTTCAAGCAAAACTCTACATAGACAATGGGATTGAAATGCATTCCTTCTGCAGGAAAATCATAAAATGTGAAGAAGTACTCAATGAATAAATAAAGTAGGCTAAAGTACGAACCAGGAATGTACTCATTCACACAGAGTGTTGATACAAACTTATTTGAATTATGATATGGAGGCAGGTGGCACTTTTTCCTTGTATCACGCAAAAGAGTATCTGATGCAGCAAGCAGGAAAACATCTTGCTTGAAGATACAGCTAGTGATGCTTTCCACTTATCACTCCTATATCTACTCTCAGTTTTCACTTCATCTGCAGGACCACTCAGAAGTCCTTCTGCTTTTCTTGATGATTGCCTTCTACAAATTCCTTGCAGTGACAAATTCCAAACTCCCCATCAACAGACTTTTTAAACTTACAGAGCCTATATTCTGTGTCTGCCACTTGGGAGTTGACCCAAGTGAACTGGCTTCCTGAAAAACCATCTCCTTCCAGTGTTTATCCCAGTTCACTGGTTACTCTTCCTCAGCACTGCTGCTGGATGCACGTTATATCCCTGATCTCTCTGTTTTTTGGGTTTTTTTTTTTGAGGCAAGGTCTCACTATTTAGCCCAGGTTGTCCTCAAACTCAGGCCTCTGCCTCCCAAGGGCTGGAATTACAGGCATGTGCCACCATGCCCGGCTGCATATCCCTGACCTCTTAGTGTGCTTCTCAGTTCATTTCTCAGATTTTCTTTCCCCTCCTCACTCCTCTAAATATTTTCATTCATTCCCAAGGGCTTTAAGAATGAAGGGAAATGGATCTAAAACCGTGTCCCCCTTTCTCCAAGAAACCCACCAGACCTCACAGATCTCACATTAAGCTTCCACTCCTTCAAAAACACGACTGTATGGCTGATCTTTCTGTAATTTTCCCCATCTCTGCAATGGTCACTCCATGCCTCCATTTGCCCTGCGGAGACCCATGACGTCAACTTTGCCTCCAGGCACATCCATTTTATCTATCAGCACTTGTGCTGCAAACATAACAGCATCAGCGAATTGCCCTCTCTTCACTGGAAGGAGCTGGTGGCTTCCGCTGGTGCCCCGCCCCCTGCCTTCACGCAGTCTACATCAGCTGCCCAGACCCCCACTGTCTGCCAACTGTGGGCCACTCACGGGCCCGTCTCTGGGACAGGACAGCCTCTGGGACAGTCCACTCCGGCTGGCCCGCTCCTTCTGCACACCTTCGTACAGCTCATTTCACTGCGTCCTCTAGGTCTCCACCAAGCTTCCTCCATGCGTGGAGATCATTGATCACCCTGTCTAAAATGGTGCCACGGCCACTGTACATGCATTGAGGCTACTTTGTACTTCCTGGTAGCATTGTCATCACCTGATATGACACTCTGTATCTATTTCTCTACTGCCTTGCTTTCTTATAAAATAAAACAGGCAGAGCAAGAAACATGGACTAGTCTTGTTTATATCTTCTCAGCACTCAGAATCATGCTTACCACTGACTTAGGCCCTTATTAAATATCTTTTGATGAAAGGAATAAATAAAACACTTTTTATAACTTTGAGAAATTTGTAATTCTATGTGAGACAGGTGTATACGAGTATAGGATGGGACACACGCATTTCATGTCTTATGCAAGGTGTTGAGACGGAGAACTCACTGCTGAGCAGATGTCCAAGTTCTGAGAGAATATTTGACTCAAATAAAGATGTGACAAAAAGGTATCAGGAGGATACAAAGTGTACAAAGATATGTTATGCTATGGAAAGATTTCTGTGGCAGAGGTGGCACTGGAACTGGGTCTCGATGGAAGACTGGATTTCACAGAGATCATCTCAGGGAGTAGCTAGTACAAAGATGGCTGCTTGCGTTTAGGGAAGAATAGGAAATTCCAAACTTGGCCTCACACGGACGGGGCGGAGAGCATTGAGGTTGGAAAGGTAGTCGGGTTGCAGGTTTTTGCTGTCTTGCTGAAGTCTCGCCTTTCTTTGGGTGTGTGTGCAAAAATCTCTGAGGGTGTGCTCAGTACTGCTGCTCCATCACGACTATGAAAAGCTCACCATATCTGTTTCAGTAAGAGACGAGGGACACTTGCAGAGATGCCGTGGGACTGAGTCAGTAATCACTCCTCCCGCCTTCTGTGCCCGCTGTTTCTCATGGACGACCCAGACTAAATGAGGGTTATCAGCCCCTCCATTTGTAGTTTACAGTCTATTTGTAATCTGCACAGGTAAGCTTTTGAGAAGTGACTTATGTTACCAAAAAATATAGCCTATGGGGCTTATGATCAATAAAGATTGAAAACAATGGAACCGTCACTGTGATTTGATATTTTGATTCTTTCAGGGCCCTTTTCATAAAACTATACTTCAACTATATAAATCCGATGTGCCACAAATGAAACAAAGACAGCAAATTCACCATTTTATCGATTCTGCTAACAAACCAAAGTAGCATCCCATTTTTTATAATTCCTTCAAACTGTAAACTTGATGCCTGCTTCTATTACTGGTTGTTAGAACTCATCACCCACACTCCTGGTTGGCTGCTGCTATACCCGGAGTCTCCCTCAAGAGCGTGTGGCTTCTTGTGCTCATCACTGTCACCCTCTCTCTGTTGGTGTCAGCGGCGT
The DNA here is from genome assembly GCF_012274545.1 of Fukomys damarensis. Lineage (NCBI taxonomy): Eukaryota > Metazoa > Chordata > Mammalia > Rodentia > Bathyergidae > Fukomys > Fukomys damarensis. The sequence continues at coordinate 9,974,556 of NW_022900926.1, read as the reverse complement.
CACTGCCCAGGATCTCGTCTCCCGGCCCTGCCAGAGCCCTTAGTCCTCTGCTGGTGACCCCGCCCAGAGTCCTGTCTCTCCTTCTTTACAAGTGCTCCCCTTGGGTAATATTAGCCTGGGAAATCTTTCCTGACTTCAACACAGTTGCTAACATATTTCTTTCTTCATCTGCTTCTGCAATTTTCAGATTTCCATTTCTGCAGCTGCTTGCATATTTCCATTCAGATAGAACCTTTGCACCAATCGGAACCTATTTAAACCATAAATTGCCTTTTTTTTCTGCAGCTGCTCTTCACTGATGGCTCCATCATTTTTTGGACAACCTGGGTAAAACCTTCAGTATCCTGCTCCTGCCTGGACCCTCACCCCTTGCACCTAATTAGGTATCAGTGCTGTGGGGCCGTGTTTGACACATTTCTCATTTTCATCGCCATGTCTCCACTCTTGTTACTACTGCCTACCTTCGAGGCCTAATTATCCTTGCCTAGGCTATAGCAACAGCCTTCTAATTGGTCTCATTGCTTTTCTTCTTTGCCTGTCTCAATTCATTACATTTAATGCTATCATAATGGTCTTCATAAAATGTGGATCTGATTATACTAATCTTTTTCAAAAAATAAAATGTGCAGCTTTTTAGTATATAGAAAAATTACATACCAATTTATTAGATGGCATGCAAGGATTTATAGAATGTGGGCTCTATTTACCTGTTCATTTCCATCTGTCATTATGAATCTTGTCTTTAAAAAAGGCCATGCTCCAAACTCTATTACTTACTAGCTCTAAATATGCTTTGTGCATTGTATTTTCTAAGCTACTCGCATCACTCCCTACTATTCTGTCCACTGATGACAATCTATTATACGTACAACCACTTCTTTTAATATGTTCTTAAAGCCTCCAAAATTAAGTATAGTGTTGTACATCCTTGAATTCTCTTAACATCGAAGTCCACTCCTCTTAAGACTCATGCTTCATTGGGAGTTTCTCCAAGAAATGGCTACCTTCTCTCATATTCCCCGCAGCTCCCTTTATAGTGCACTCCAGAATGAATGATTACTGAACTATCGATTCTTCCTGATCCAAATTGCTCACATGTTAATACAGAGTAAAATAGATAACATTTGTTTAAATATTGGCATCAGAGAGGGCTTGAAGAAGAGGAGATGAAAATAACATTAGGTTTCATACACCTACTGTTTGGTGCTTTAGTGAATAATAAGATGATTCACATTAGCATAGTCAATATCCATTTTACTTAACGCTTTACAACTGAAAACTCAGAAAAAGTTTGCAATTTTGGCCAAGAAAAAAAAAAGAAGAGATTTCAGGGGGAAAGGACAAAACTTTATACAAAATTGTTTTCAGAATGTATGCAAAACTAACTTGGCTGAAATAGCTCAGATGGGAGAGCGTTAGACTGAAGAATGTATGCAAAACTGAAGATGAAGAAGCCCAGTGAATAGGCACGGTGGAAGATAGCTTTTGTCTGATTTGCTTTATTGCTCTTTTGTGTTCAAGATAAGGTGTCCAGAATTCTAACTCTGAACAAACTTCTGTATCTTCTTCTTGAAAAGCAGATTCCTAAAGAAAAACTACTTCACCACGCAGAGATTGCATTCTACAAATCACTTAACAGAAAGTATGAGCTTAGCAAAAAGGTAAATGGAAACACCTAGGGATTCTCATCAAAATATAAACCAAGGCTGAATGTTCAAGCAGCACTGAAATAAGATATTCCAGCATTTGTTTTCCCTTATGGCTGTGTTTCCATGGCACCACACTCAGACCATCTTAGCAGAAAGGAGGCTTTGATTCTGGCAGATACTGACCTTTTTAAAGCATAACAATAAGTCACCCTGCTTTCTCTGTGGTATTTTTCAATTGTTTCCTTGGTAATTATTTCCCAATCTTGAATTTAACACACAAAATGAATGGAAACAGCCACAAAAATGATACAGTACTTACCCAAACAATCCTTCATAGCTGAATTTTTGGCAGAAATATATGCAAACACTACAGTTGTGTATTTATGAAGCTATGTACATATATCATTTATTTTATAAGCAGATCTTATATTAATATTGGTACTTACACTTGAGTTCATGAGTATTATTTACTTTGGACAGGGTTTTAAAGGACAAATGAACCGCAGAATATACAAAATGACTCTTGTCATGTTTTTATATTATTAAAAAGAACTGTCTTAGATTAAGACTTTGTCCACATGGAAATAGCCAAGTCTTGGACAGCCCATGTGCAGGACAGATGGCAATAACAATTGGGAAATGTGGTTCTATTTCTCAATCTTACTTGTTGCTGGAAGAAATCAGAGGACAAGCACATTGCTGACAGTCGTTTGGCAGTCCCTTGACGATTCCATAGTATCCCAGTGCACACTGCTCACAGAAATCACCAGCAGTGTGATGCTGACAATCCTGGAAGGGCAAAGGGAGAAAAAGGTGGTTTTTCATGTGATGAGACATGGAATGTAACTGATCTTACAGCACATCGCCTGTGAGTGTGTGTGTCCCTGAAAACACACACTCAAACACACACACACTTTATCATTATGAGAAAACATATGTATGCAAATGTTTCATTTGAGAAACAAATACCACGGTTATTGTGTTATGTAGCTGCACGGAGAAGAATTTGTTTTCTCTATATTAACTTCTGTGTACATTTTCCTTTCACTCTAAGTTGGGAAAGAGAATGTGAAGAATTTCTAAAATTGACTGTTGTCTGGACATTTACTTTTCTTCTCTTCCCATCTTTGGCTGTATGAGGTGTCCTTAGAAGTGCTGGGATTCCGGGGGCCTCAGTACCTGCCCACCGGCAGACCTTACAAAGCTAAGCTCAAATGCAAAGTGCAATGGTTCTGAGACACAATATGAACAAAAAGAGCCAGTCTTTTCACCATCTTAAAAATGTTATCAATTTACCTTTTCTGCCAAATGTGGGTGGTTCTGTATAAATATAAGAGCTCAACTTGAAATGAGCAAACACATCCATATTTCTTCCTTATATTTTCATAATAAGGGATCTTGGGGTGATAAGCTTTACCGCACTTACAGAGAAAATGAGAAAAGTATCAGAGTAGTGTATAAAAAGTTTTGAAATGAAAAGTGTCACAAAGTAGAAAGACATTTAATACAGAACAATTGTACAGCAGGCCACCTTCCCAGTGGCGCTGAAATGGGCAGTAAGAGAATCCAATGAGATAAGTAAAGGAAAACAACACCCTACCCTCCAGAAATGCATTCCAGTCAGGGGGAAAAAGCCTGGCCAAGAACAAGCAACAAAATGCAGTGTCGAAGGTTGTTTAGTGAAAATGCAGCCCTTGATTTTGGGAATCAAAAAGGAAATTTCAGCTTGACTTTCTAGAACAGGGATTTTTACTTCCTATAAATAGTACACAAGGAAAATGCGAAGCAAAATAGGTGTAGACAGATGTTCGTGAGCCGCTGTCTTGAGCTGCTGGGCGAGTCCGGGCCATCTGCAGGGTCTAAGGCGAACCCGCGACTGTGGCCCAGAAGAACGCGCTTACCCTTCATCTGCCTTCCAATGGCAAACACGATGTGCAGTTTTCACCACAAATAATAACTAAAGTCACGTTCGCAACAGATATCACCATGGAAATGCTGTTTTTTTAGAGCCCATTCTCCATGGAATCCATGACATTGCCACTACCATTTTTAGACTATTGGTCTTTTACATTTTTGGCGCTATATTTGAAAATACGCTGTGTTGTCTGCAGTTGCTTTTTACAACTGCATGTAAAAGAGATCTGGTTTTCCAATAGACACGTCCAGCCTCAGTCCTAAGTTTCCATGCTCCACGTAGTGGAAGATAGTTTCCTATTTTCAAATAAATGAAAACTCCTATTTGGGTGCATCTCAGTTTCCTTCCAAACAATGCACGGTTTTGTCTGCATTTTCCCAGCTCTTTGACATAGTACTCTGTCTGCAGGAGGCGCTGTCTTGTCCCTGGTTCATCCCTAAGATCTTCGTCGCTAAATTGAAATTTACTGCCAATAATCAGTCCCCGTAACATGTGAATTCTCTGCAGTGCCTGATATTTCTGGCCATTCTTTCCCTGAAATTTTCTGTTTCCATATTTTCCTTAATAAAAAAAATCTGTAGATGTATCTCCTATCTCTGTAGCTATTCTTATTCTCTTTTATGGACTCCTTCTTCCCTTTCTGTCTAGTAAGATTGATTTTGTCGATTCTACTGTTTTTTTCTCATCTGTTGTTTTTCCTACACAATCAGCCTTGGTGATTTCTTCCATTACTCTGACACTAGGTATCTATGAGCCCCAAACTGTGAATTGTTTTTATTTATCATTGATATCTCCAGTGAGTTCCAAACTTTGATTTCTAATTGCTGCTTGGATAGATGCTATTGCATAACACAAAAGCACCCAGACTCTGTATGAAGCTAATCTTTCTTTCAATTTGCTGATTCCTCCGTTTCCTGTTTCAGTTGGGGGTCACTCTCACTTGCTGAATGGCTCAGGTTAGCAAACTACAGGCTTCTGTTATCCTAGATATCTCTTTGCTCACTATTCTACAGTTCTATTTTTCTCTGTTTCTTGATTTCCTTGTTGCTACTGATTTTATCTGGCCATTGGCATCTTTTCCCGGGATTATCAGAATAGCCTCCTAGCTAAAGACTCTGTCTCCAAATGCTTCTGTCCAGTCTTCTATCAAACCACACCCTTCTCTTGATTGAGAGTCTGCATGGGTCTTCCTCAGCATCAGGCTGAGTGGGAAACCTTTCCCTAATCTGTTCGTGCTTCCCCTCCAGCCTTATCTAGCTGCTGTTTCTTTTGCACACCCTAGGATATCACGATATTTTTAAGATTAAAAAAAAAAACAAGTTTTACTCTAATAAAAAAAGTGGTTATCGGGACAAAATGATTTGTTATATTTTGATGTTGATTTAGGCACCGTCAACCTTTCTTATTTGTCCATCCAACAGAGCCACCATATTTTAGCAATAAAATACCCATTCCATGTGTAAGGGTAGCATTGTAAGAGATAATGGCTCCCAGAAAAGGCAATTATCTATGAATTTCAGGCTCAAATCTTGCAGCAAGATGTCAAATAATGAGTAAGTGTTAAATGGGGAGTGTTTAACAGACATATTTTGTAGTTTAGGAATGAATATGTGCCAAAAGCACATGGGATCTTCAACAATAATATTTAGCCTTTTGCTTTTACAATAAAATCAGCGTATAATTAATTATTGTATGCAACCTAAAGTAACATTACTAACCATATCAAAATACTTAAAGATAGTGATCATTGCTGAAATACAGAAATTCAAAAGTATGGTTTCACTTTTCTTATAGTTGAAACTTTTATGATTTCTTCAGAGAGCAAGCAAATATTTTAACTTCTCAGGATAGTCAATCTTCCTGAAGGTTGCTGACATACTGTACGCAGTTAAGTGAATCAAATGTCCTGCTTAGGTCCACAAACACAACACATAAATCTCGGTGCTATTTTTGAAATTTTCTGACACAGCCCTTTCAATTGACTTTCCGGTGTGCTGTCCAATAGTGTATGTATTTGCTCTCACATAGAAATTAGCCTTTAGGAAAAATTTCTCTACTTTATACATCTCATGAGAAGTTTAACAATAAATGTACAAGTAATATCACAGTATTTTAGACCTAAGGCAAGCAGTTAGACTAGTCTTTCCTTTACTTTGTTGAGATAACATAAATGCAAGAATTCTTATAAGGCAGACCTTCTGACCCTGCATAACTATAAACTATGAAGCTTTAACTTGTGCTGTCTGAAACATTTCACTCTAATTTTCAGTCAGTGTTAAGTTTTGTCTTATAAAGCTACACAGGTTAAGTCTAATTCCCATTTTACAGGGAAGATACTCATTTTTAAAGAACATTTTTGCTTCCTAAACTTTTTTTCAAATCAGACCTTTAAAAGTCCCAGTTATTCTGAATTTCTTTCAAAACACAGTGGTTTATAAGTCTCTAGCTATGATTCATAAACATATCGAATGTACTTCCACCCTTAATTCAGATCTTGCACAAAAAAACATGCCCTATATTCGTTCTTGGCCAATGTGCAAACAAGTGAGAACTTCCGTGTCACATGAATTAATATTAGGTGCGATTTCCTTTGTTTTTCCCTTAGGTGATAAAAAAATGAGCTCCTAGAGGGCAGGACCTATGGAATTCACATCGTTAGGCCCAGCACCCATCATAAGATGGGCATATGGAAATAATTATTAGCAAATGCCTCAGAACGAAGGGGCAAATGAGCTCAGTTCAAAATCTTCTCTATAAACTTTACTTTGGTAATTGTGGGCCTAATTCCACTTGAAATTTTTCCACTATCCAATGAATTAAGTTGCACCTGCAATTTTATATCATGAGTATTTGACAGGTCCTATTCAAACAACTGATATTAAGAGCACAGCAGAGTCAAATGCAAAGCCTATGTCTTGTCACTGGAAACACCTCTACAGCTTTCTCTCTGCCATGTGTTCTAGCTCTTGGTTTTGCTGAATTTGAGATATGACATATCACACTATGTGAGGAAACTGATATTATGCCAACACTCAGGAAACTAAGGGCTCTGATATTCTGTATATAACCTTGGCAATATATAGCAAAATATAGTGTGATGTGAGTTAGTTTGAAGGGCTCTTTCCTGATTCATAGTAAGCACTGTTTCTGTACTTGACATGACAGTGGTTAAATAAGCCACCCATCAGGTTCAACGGAGATCAATATCAGCTTCCGATATTTTCCTTTTCCTTCAAAAGTTTGGAAAGCCATTTTATTGCTATCTTCTGATAAATTTATATTCTCATGACTTCTAAAATATTTCTCATATATGACCTTTAGTAACTTTGCAGATTCTATCCGTACTCCAGGATATAATTCACCCAGGATTTTAAAATTAAACTCATTTGATCAAATAAATGAACATTTATTCCTTCTCGGTTTGTAGAAAATAAGTTAGTAGTAATTTAGAAACCCAATTCTGATATTTTTGGACAAGGCTGCAAGAGATTGCTTCAATTTTCTTAGCATTCATTTTCAGAGAGGTAAGAACGTGCCGTAAGGTTGTTAGACAGATTGATGAAAGTTTACTAAACACCTTTCAGCACAGTGGATTCCAGTTAAAGATCTATTGACTGAGGAGCGGGTTAATAGTTTAACTGCAGATATTGACAGTGTTTCAGGCCATGAACCAGATCAATGATAGAATAAAAGTAACATTTTCAAATTTTGATGTTGAAAATATTACTTGAGCAGGCTGAGGCTTCATGTGAAAAACAAGAGAAATAATCCTGACCATGGAGCGTACTGATGACTCCATGAGAACATGGAAATATCCGTCTACCCCTCCTCCATCATGTGGCTCCCCGTGTACGTGTGTGCATGAGTGTGCATGTGTGTGCACAAGTGTTAGTTCACTCACCTTTGCCTCCTCCCTCTGCCTGAGGTTCAAATGTTTTACTCTTCCATTTTGAAAAAAAAAAAGTTTTCCTTCAAGGTCAACAGTCACAGAAGTATTGGAAATAACTAATAGTGTAAAGGGTATAGAATTTATTAAAACCTAGGAAAAACCAAGCTTTCACTTGCAAATGCCATTAGACACAATGCCCAGCATAATTACACAATGATAGCAGTTTGGGGTGAAATATATATTTTGAATCTACTCTGCTTTTACTGAAGAGGTAATGAAAGGAAAGAAAATGAGTGCTACATTTCCAAATTTCATTGCCTTGAGGGCCAAAGCATGGTGTATTCAGAAGGTTTGTGTCCTTTCTAGATTCCTACGTTGCAATCTGAAGCCAGAAGGTGATAATGTTAGGAAATGTGGGGCCTTGGAGAGGTGACTGGATCTTTAGGATGAAGCACTCATGACTGGGATTAGAATCCTTTCCAAATGGACCCAAAATTAGCTTATTCCTTGCAGCATCCATGCCCAAGAAATAGGCTCTCATCAGACACCAAAATTTCTAGGCCTTGATTTTAAAACCTTCCACCTTCCAGAACCATGAGAAATACATTTCTGTTGTTTATAAGCCACCTGGTCTACGGCATTCTATTCCAACAGCCCAAAAAGACTAAGTAAGAAAACGTAGCACAGCACTAGACAGACAAATGCTTTTCATCCTTTTGATTATCAGCTGATTATGTCTGGAACTACAAAGAGTTAAAGATGTATGCTAATTACCATCATTACAATCATTATCATGACTGCTACTTTCATGAGAGTTTACCATGTGCTAAATAAAAAGGTCTCAAACCTTTGTAGTATTTTATTGGGTCCTTACAAAAATTCTGAGTTGGAATATATGAATATATATGTTTAATATATATTTTTAAAATTTATATATAATTTATAAATGAAGAAACTCAAATCATACTGAGGTTAAAGAAACTGATGAGGCTCGGGAGGCCACTAAGAATGAAGACAGGATTTGAGTCAAGGAAGTCTGAAAGAAACCACAATGTTAAGTGAAATAAATCAGACACATGAGCTTACGTATCACAAATTATTACATAATTTCTCTCAAATGAGAAATGTAGAGTATAAACAGACAGCAAAGTAAAAATGCATAATAGGAAGGAGAGAGACATCGGTTACAAAATGCTAGGAAACCAAGAGATGGAGGAAGAGTTAGGAAGGACAGGCAAAGGGGATAAAAACAGAATTAAGATGTGTTATGACCCATACCAACTCCCATGACAGATGTACTAAGTATGCACTACAAACAATTAAGAAAAGAAAGTTTATAGAATCCATGCGTACCACTGTCTGAAAGCAGATGGCCCTGCAGTGTGCAGGGAACACATATTAAACTGGGACCCTTATTCCACATAGGAGAAAAATCACTATGCCTTAGTTGCTTCAGTTACAGCAGAGGAATTATAATAGCCATTTCCCATTTGCCTCATGGGCTTGTTTCAAAGATAAATGAAACTGTCTCAATTCAAAACTTGTAAGTTCCCTGGAGGAAAATATAAAAATTCAGAGCATAACAATTTACACTAGCTATGTGTGTGTCTGATGGAAGTATTTATTTAGTTTTTACTTCATCTAGGATTTCTCAGAAAAATAGACTGACAGAGAGCCTTGCTATAAAACAAAAATTGTTATAATAACCAATTGGTCAAAAGAGGGCATTATTCAGATAATCACTTTTATCCTGATAAAAATAAAATTAGGTTGCGTTCCTTGTGAAACTTTTTAAATTAATCATATGACACAAACATGATCCTGATCAAAGCATCCACAGAAAAACCACGTAAGGATGATGAATTTAATTATTTATCCATGTATAAATTAACCCTTCCACCTCAGTTACTGAATTTTACAAATGAGCAGGTAGTGAAAGAATAATACACCTAAACCAACTATTTCAGAAATTCAAGGAGAGTTGGTATTAGTTATTTCATCGATGATATCATTCATCATCTGCTTGAGGTGAAAAAGCATATGCACTATCACCTCTTTTTTTTCTTCACTACTGAAAATTGAGCCCAGGGGTCACACGTGCTAAACAAGTGCCCTATGACTGAGCTACATCTCCAGCCCTTTCAAACTTTTTTTTATAATTTTGAGGCAGGGTCTCACACCTCCAACCTAAGCTACACAAGTAAGCATATTATAAATGTAAATACCTTACCATGATGGAAAGAAAGCAGAAATATATTTTCTCAGTATGATGAGGAATCTTTTTCTTAAATGAAGTGCCTGCCTCATATTTGGGTGGAATATTTGAGACATTCATATTCGAATCAGGAATAAAATGGGGAGCTGCTTTTTCTCCTATTTAACATTTTTTAGAAAGGTGAATCAATGAAATATATTATAACAGATATAAGTTCCGGTAAGAAAAATGCAATTATAATTATTTAAAAATAATATCATTAGTCGGATATTTAGCTGAGTGGTTCCACCACCTGCGTTCGATCCCCAGAACCCCCTCAAAATATATATATTAGTGTAACTAGAAAAATAACTGAAATGATCAATTACAAGCTTATGGGATTAAAATAAAAGGTGTTGGACAATAAATATATACTAAATATATTTCATCGATGACCATTTATTAAATGTCCTATGTTGAAATAAAAATGTAACATTTACTATTGGAATAAAAATGTATGCTATAGAGGAATAATTTTCATATACAAAATGTGTGATGTGATGATATTAAGAAAGTTTATTGTATGATATAAAAATGTTTGAGAAGAGTATCATACTCCTTTCTTGAGGAATATGTTGTCCTATGTTTCTTACTGTAACTCCAATCAAAACTCCAGTAATATTTTTTGGGAGAACTGATTGAAATAGCGAATAAAAATGTAGGCTGAAAGAGCATCTGAGCATCTATTTGAGGAAATGAGAAGAAAGAATGATAAAGGGCCTTGCTTTACCACATAGTATAATTTAATCTAAAAAGAAGGTAAGCAAAACATTGTAACAAAACTTAAATGTAAGTAGAACAGAATAGATGATCTTTAAATGTTTTACTATGGATAAAATAAATTTGTGCTGATTCTGATCCCATAATGTACTGAGAAGAAAGGAAATACCAATAACCCTTTCTTTATAGAAATGTCCATATGAAGATGAATTATTTCCCTGCACCATAATAAATTTAAGGCAGATTGAAAGATGTGTTTAAAATCAAATCATGGGAGTTGGTAATACTTTCACGGGGAAACATTGTGGGCTCTTAGCATGGGTCTGGGAGTCCTGTTCGTCCTGAAAGCGTGATCCCCGCAAGGAGGCAAGTGGCTCCAAGAAGTGAGCCTAGGAAGGGTACGGTGTAAATTTCAGGGTAATGGTGAGAAAGAAGCAACGGATGAGAATAAGAAACCACAGAGTTGGAAAAACCTCAACATGGCATAGCCGGGGCAGCAAACTAACAGCATTTCAGGAGAATGTGGAGATTTTGAGCATCATCCGCTGTGGATGGTCCGGCTGAGCGCTGGTTTTAGCTCTGGTTTTCTGTGGAGGGAGAGCCCGGTTTTAGTAACGAAAGAGAACGTGGGCAGAGAGGAGCTGTAGGCAGAGTGCTGTCAACTCTGATGGAAGAAGCAGGAGGAAGCGGTAGCTGGAAGTGAAAGGGAGCCACAGGGTAGGTGTTTGGTGGGAGGGGACCTGCTGGAGGGAGGGGAGATTACCCAGAGCGGCAGGCTTGAGTGGTAGGGCAGATGAGGTATTTCTAGAAAGAATGATTCATCCAAATCAATGAAAAATAGAATTAAAGGGCGGAGACTCAGGAAGGCGGGTACCCGAGGCAGTGGGGGCTGTGTGCCCCTCCTCCCCACAGCCTTCAATTTGTTAACAAAATAGGAAAGAACACCAACAAATGAGTGGGAGGAGGATGAGGAGAGGCAGGAGGGGAGGTTTGGGGCTAAAGAGGGAGGGAAATTACGCAACAGTCATGCAGAAATACGAGGGAGCAAATCAACCAGAGAAAATACCAGGATTGAAGAGCACAGAGGACACATTTGAAGAGAAGGATCACGAACTGGAGGGGAGAGTAGGAGGCAACGTTTGGTTGAGAAGTATAATTGTGGAGAACGTGGAGAGCGGGGCTTAAGCAGTGAGCGGGAGACTGGCAATGTGTGGGGGGAGCAAGCGAAACGAGCATGCGAAGCAGGGATGCTACCAAAGGGCCACAGATTCCAAGCTGGTTTAAAAAGGGACGGCATGAGAGATAAGGCGTCAGTGTGAGCATCAGTGGTAAGATGAAAAGTGTTGAAGTGGTAAAAAGAACCGGGGAGAAAACGAATGGTGGTCAGGGAATAACATCCTCAAGATGGAGAATTGCAGAGGCGCAAGAAGCTACAGTTAAGGGTATGGAAGAATTAAATGTTATGGATGTTAAGATCACCAAGAATTATGATAGGTGTGGGAGGAGACAGAACGGAAGTGACACCGGGGAAAACCTCTTCAGGGAATAAGAGGCATGATCTGAGGGTTGGTAGGTGACTTTAATAAGCAGATGCAGTGGAAAAATAGCGAGGGTATGAGACTCAGAGGTGGTGCTGTGGAGGAGGAAAGGAAGAGGACACGGGGCCGACGCGGGGGGGTTAGGGACATCTGTCCTACCCTCAGGGTTAGGAAAATGCCAGAGAAAACAATGCTTACTGCGTACAGGGCCATGGGGTTGTAGCAACCTGCAGGCAGAAGGCCAGGAAAGATGAAGAGAACAGTAAGGGAACTAGGAACTGGGTGGGGATTTTGCTGATGACTGACCACAAGTTCCACAGGGTGGGTGAAAGGGTTTCAGAGATAAGGAGAGGCAGGAAACGGGGAGAGCGGAGTACAGAAAGGGGAGAGCAAGGTCTAGGGAGGAGCAGACACTCTGGAAACTGGAATTCCTTATGGTAATAGAAATACCAAGTGCAAAACACATGAGGATTCTGATCTTCCCAAGGCAGATAGTGGCAGAAGACAGCGCAGGGTGTTAGAGGGGAGAGAACAATGTAAGAGCAGCCTCAAATATAGGGGAAAAGGGTAAATTATGAGATTTCTAATAAAAGATCTTAAAGAATATCTCACAACACTCCTCATTTGAGAAACACAAGTTAAAAGATCACTGGATTCTATCTCAATTCACAGAGAAGGGCTATCATCAAGAAATCAACCAATGACAAGTGCTATGGGGAAAAAGGAACCCTTCTCCATTGCTGGTGGGAGTGCAGACTGGTACAAGCACTGTGGAAATCAGGATGGAGAGTTCTCAAAAAACCAAAAGTAGAGGCTCCGTTTGACCCAGCTGTGCGCACAAGAGTTAAAGGCATCATACCACAGTGATATATGCACACTGTTTTTATAGCAGCACAATTTATAATAGCTAAATATTAGAAATAGCCCACATGCCCATCAATAGTTGAATAGATAAAGAAAACATAATTTATATACAATGGAGTATTACTCTGCCACAAGGAAGGATAAACTTGAGTCACTTTTAGATGAATGGATGCACCTCAAGACCATAATGTTAAGTGAAATAAAGCAGGCACACAAGTTTGTTTCTCTCGTGTGACAAACCCAAAGGGAGGAAGAACATGTTCAAATGGGAAGGGAACAGGGAGGAGAGGGGAAAGGGAAGGAATGGAAAGTCGATTTTTAAAAAAGAGAATTGAGGGCCGGGGATGTAGCTCAGTGGTTCTGCCGCCTGCCTCGCAAGCTCAAGGACCCAAGTTCAATCCCCAGTGCAAAAAAAAAAAAAAAAATAAAAAAACCAAAAAAAAAAAAAAAAATAAAAAAACCAAAAAAAAAAAAAAAAATAAAAAAACCAAAAAAAAAAAAAAAAATAAAAAAACCAAAAAAAAAAAAAAAAATAAAAAAACCAAAAAAAAAAAAAAAAATAAAAAAACCAAAAAAAAAAAAAAAAAAAAAAAATCAAAAAGCCAAAAGCAAAAACAAAACAAAACAAAAAAATGGAAAAAAAGCTTTTAAAATCAGGGAAGGGAAGAAAGGTTGAATGAAGGGGGGGAAAATGGGAAAAAAGATGAAATAAGACATATTATGTACAGCGCCAAATTCCCTATGACTTTTTTACAGCAAAGGTGGCATGTACTAACAGAAATGTTTTTAAAAAGAGTTCCTAGAACAAATATGCTCTGATAAACAAATTTAAAAGGCAGAATATAAAGCTGCATCTATGATCAGCATGATGTAAGCCTTATTTGTAAACACATATATAAAATTGGTAGGAAATACCTAAAATATTATGTTTTATTTAGGTTGAATTTTAGGTATGGCTTTTATTTTTTCCTAATAGTTTTCATATAATTCTCAAAAAATTTTTTTTTAGAAAGCAACTTTTGGTTATAAATAGAAAATGAAACCTCACATAATTTTTAAACAATGCCGCTGGTAGTCTCCTAAGATGCTGTTATTTGATTTCTGGTTAAACAGTGGCATTTCCATTATTTTTAAAGTGTAGAACGTGAGTGGTCCTCCTCCTGCCTATGCTGTGTTTCCCATGAAACTACATCCTGGAAGACGGGCTGGGCAATGCGTGTGTGCGTGCGTGCGTGCGTGCGTGTGTGTGTGTGTGTGTGTGTAAAAATAAATCAGTGCAGGGCCCTCATCCAAGGACACTCAGCGCCCACCTGGCACACGGACGTCTCAGGGTCGCACCGGTCGCTGTGTCCGTGACACTGGCAGGGAACACAAGCGCCCAGGGTGGGTCCAGGGCTGCGGCCACCTGGTTCAGGACGCAGGCGATAAAATCCCGGTGAGCACGTCTGCAAGAAAGGAATCCAATGGGGACAGCCAAGTTAGGAATCTCGTTTCAGCAACACTTCGGTCTTCACTGGCTATAAAGACAGACTTTTTTCTCCGTGTGTGTTAGGGGCAGCACCACTTACAGACGCTAACGCCAGTTTTGCTGCCTCAGATGTCTGTGCTGGCCTCATTCTGCCCACAGACGCAGGCAGCCTCCCTGTAATCAGATTTTAGCCAAGGAAAGCTTTCATTTGCATCCACAGCTCTTAGCCGGAAAAAGCTTCAAATAGTCATTTTTTTTTTTAAACTTGAGAAAGAAGTTTATTTTTAACTAACATTTTCATATGGACCAAAGAGATAGCTCCAATGTCCCTGACAAACTAAAATCGACTCCTTCTGTGCCTGACGGAGAACTAGCCGATGTCCAATGATGAAACGTGGCAAAAAAATTAAATTAAAAAAATGCCACAGATGCATTATTTATATCAATGTAATTTAAAGATGATAGAAGGAAGAAATTCAAAATAGTAAAAGCCCTACATGTCTTAGGCCCATGAGGCCATCAAGAACACTATTTCGATCTTTTTTTTCTCTTCAGTTTTGCAGTAAAAACCTGAAAGCCCACAGAAAATTACCGGTGAAGCTGACAGATGCAAAATGAAGACTTTCATGTTCACTCAGGCTTTCTATGGAAATGTACCAGGACGTATCTGGCTTTCGGGAGCGAGGGCACAGTGCTCCCGGAGTGGCGCTGTGACCACACTTGGTCTGCTACAGCTCGGCCGGCAGTGCTTCATTTCTCTTCAGGAGCTGGGAACCAGCCCTTCCGACTTCACCAAAAATCACCCTGGCAGAGTAGGACATTGTTTTTCCACTTAAAAACCATGATACTATTGGTGAAAATGACACTGGACAAACAGGAAAGGAAGCAATATTGGACACAAACTTCCTACGGCCTCCATAGTCTTGTAGTTCTGGCCTAAGAGTAGAGCGGAAATACTTTAGAAAGAAACATATCAAGAGTCAGTACTCTCCCCTTGTTTATTTTGATTTGGGTAATGGGTACTTCAATTAAGCATTTAATTCATAGTTTCTCTGTTCTTACCAGCCTATAAGAAATTCTAATGAGATTTAATAACATCCCAGCTTTGAGCAAACCAATAAAAGAAACAGACTAGCATTCAAAATACCTTGTGGTTTCATTTGTCTGATGGTGGACTTAATCACATACTTTAATGAAGTTTACTTACAGTATTTAAAATCAAGCTTCATTTTTACCATTATCACAAAATAAGGTCTAGAAATTATAGTTGAATTCATTTAACCATAACTGGAAAAAAAATCCAACAGCAATCAAAGGTCTATTGAAAAGTGGCTCTCTGGATGCATTGCTGCAGTTCGTCAATAGGCTGACTATGGAATCAAACTGAATTTTACTGACATAGATTTGATCCTTGAATATCTTTCTAAGTATTCTGATTGTATCAGTGCACTTCCTTGAGGTCTGTGTGTACGTTCATTGCCATACACAAATGTGTCAGATTACACACTTTAAAAGGAAGTTTCCAGCTCCATTTTACATCTCAAACAGAAGTTTAATTGAGTCTTAGAAGAATAAAGAAGGTATTCTCTCCACAGAGGAATGGGATGAAGTTTCACATCAGGGACCAAGGTGTCAGTGTGCACTAAGGTACCATTTCCTGCAATTCACAGCATGGCTTCCGCAAGCGCCACTCTTCCCTGGACAGCAGCTTGGGGGAGGAGAAAAGCACTAGCAGGGGTGTCTGTGGCCTGGGCTCCTTCCAGTCGAGTTCCACGGAGGAATCTTCGCCTTTCCCGGAGGTCCTCATAGCAATGTGGGGAGCTTTTAAACACAGGGATGCTTGGCTGTAGCCCTAGAGATCCCGACTTCACTAATTCATCAGTAAAGAGTCAGGTGAGCGTTTGTTTCAGATCTCCTGGGAGGATCTAACGAACAGTCAGGGCTGAGATTCACAGGCTTCTCCATCTCTGATGCGGTGAATATGTGCATGTAAAAGGCAGACCAACTCCTGGGTAGGGGCACAACTGAACGGAAAATAGTTTTAAAAGTGGCTTTGTCGAAGGATGGGGCAAGTTATTGTTTGGGAGTAGAGTTTCCTCAACCCACAAATGAGAAAGTGCAGTAACTGATGATTTCTGAAGTTTCTTTCTAACATTTGTCCTGGTGCATTGTGTTTCTCAGGGTTAGTAAAGAAAGAAACTTCCATAATGCACTAAGTAGAAATTTGAAACACTTAAAAAAAATGAGCGACTTATTTCTTCTTAATACCTTATTTTTTGGATTTTTTTTTTTTTTGGTATTCTATGCTTTTTAAAATTTTTGAAGGCTTTTTTTTCTAAATACTACAATTTCCCTCTTTCAGTGAACTGGAGCAAAATTCATAGGAACAATTATGTTTGAATTGGAATTTAAAAAGCTACTTAAAAAAGCTCATCTAAAATTCTTTGTGGAACCTTATGGAGGATGAAAGAAAAGATAAATAATCCTTTTCTGAGTTCATTTCATCCATTTTTTCCTTTAACTCAGACTTTTCCAAAGTTCTCTTCACTTGTACTAAAATTATGCCTAGCTCAATTTTCTTCTGCTCTCCTTCTGTCTTTAATTTACTCTAATAATCCTCCGTCTCTTTGAAGGGTGGGGAGGGTAGAGGTGGGAGAATGGCGTGCGGCACTGCAGGCCCCTCGTGTCTCAGAGCTCAGAGGTAAGAACAGGACCTGCGCCAGAGCCGAGGAAAACACTGGCATCTTCTGGTGGGTTCTGCACTCAGGCAAAGTGACTGCGCTTCTTGCCGCACCCCCTACTGCTCATGCTTTTTGCAGGTTTTGAATACCATAGCCCTGCTGTCCTCTCTTGGAACACAGGGACCCGGAGTAACATAATAATTAGCCTAAGTTCCTCTATATTTGGGAAACAGACTTCTCTGTGTTCAGACTGTAGTTTTGCTGCTGCCTGGCTGCGTGGTCATGGGCAAGCTCTTTAGCCTCAATTTCCTCTTCTGTGAAATGGAGATCACGGGTCATACTCAATGGTGATAGTGTATGACAAAATACGCTTGAGATCGTTCCACATACAGCAAGCACTCAATATAGAATTGTTGTGTTGGTATAGGTTTGTCACAAGGATTGAATGGCATATTTAATGCTCAACATACAGCAAAGCAACATAGATTTCTCTATCCAACATTATCTTTTACATATAGCTGCTGTGGATAAACTAAAATAAAAGCAACTATGATTGTTCCAAATTGTGCACAGAAGGGAAATTATAACGTATGCCACTTACCCATACCACCTTCCTTGACGTGCACATGTAGGCAGTGTGCCACGTAACAAGATTTCTGTCACTTGAGACTTTACGTGGGATAGTGGAACCATAAGGTTATAATGCTTGGTGATGGCTTAGCCAGCTCAGCTTGTGTAAATCCACCCTAGTATGTTTACGTGATGATGTCACTGCCTAATGACACAGTTTAACAGTGCACAATCGTACAAGGTCAGTCTCCTAGGTACAACCAATGTGATAAAGGATACCTGAAAGATGTGCATGGGTAAGAGAACAAGTGTATTCCCACATTCTGCCTTTGGATTTTATGACTTCATAACAGATATAAATTGGGGATTTTCTGATTATTTCTAGGAGTTAGAAGATGGCAGGTATTTAAGTGGTGACCCAAGAGATACCAGCCACTTAACTGTGAGCCTGAAACCTGACTAACACATGGGAAGGGGCTGCAACTATCAGAACATGGCCTAAGGATCACTGCTGAATTGCTGATACCCACAGTATGGTTACAGGGAACAGCAAGCCTGCATATTTTCCATTTATAAGAAAGAAAGTCGTGCATATGAGTGGAGTCTGTATAGAACCTAAAACTACATTTAAACCTAACACAACCTAATGAGAAGGGCAGGTTAACCAAGTAAACTCTATGGCTGCAACATCAAGAAATCTAGTGAGCAAACAGTGTCCTTTACTTGACTTCTAAGTAATCTTGTTTCTTCTTCAAATCATAAATTGCATTAATTAAGCATTTCTAGAAGCAACATTTTTAAGGAAAAAAGCAACAATGTCACAACACTCTAGGTGACAGTCAAAGGCTAAGTATCTTTATAACAAACTATATTTTTAGTGGCAACCCATACCCAATTTTGTATACTTGCAACCATATTTTAAGTAAAAATATGAACAACTAGTAAATGCAACTTTCTCTATAATACCATACATTTGGTGAAAATATTACAAAGGCATTGCTTTGTGTATTTATAACTCAAAGCATATGTTACTGCAATAGCATGTATTATTTCAAAATTGTCCTTAGCTTTTGCTTTGATGATTAGATATTATGCCTAGATAATTGCACTTTAGAATCAAGATGAATTACAAAGAAGATGTATAATGGATTAGAAGCAATGGGTTGTGGAGAACACTTCAGGTATCTTATTATGAGAGATAAGACTTTGTCTTCATAATCTCTCCACTAATATTACTGTAATTATTAGCTGTAAATAGGAGCTTATGTGAAATTCACAGGACACAGGCTATGCTACCAATGCAGGTGATTGTACACATTCCTAATTTTTCTTGATTTTCTTTATTTAGCATTTTCTTTCTTTGTGCTAACTTATATTTTCATTTAATTGAATATTACTAAAACTAACAGTAAGGCCTACTTTAGAATACACTATTTGAAAAGCCTATTGATCACAATCAGTAGAGATTTTAACATTTGAAATCTGCAATGAAAATTAGATTGAGTTAAAATAACCCGATGCTTTTCCACCAGTGTTACTACTAAGCGGACAATATTATTTTAAGTACATATAGGAAAAGCAGAGCTATAACAACTTGCTCTTTGAGACAGCGCAGGGTCAACCTTGACTACTTACTGAATACCTTCCACAGCAAAATCATATTGCAGAGTCAGAGGATTTCCGAACTTCAAATCCAGCCTATCATTTTACAGATTGGACAACTCTATAGTAACGAAGGCCTAAAGCAATTAAGGGAATCGATCACGGTCTGAGAGTTAGTTTGCTGCACAGCCACAGTCCTTGCGATAAAAGTTCATCTCTTGTCTAGAAAAAGCTCCTGTCCTTTCTGTCTCTAACATTTTATCTTTCATGCTCACTGGGAAGTGAGCACAATATATATGTGCACATTACCTCAGTGTTTTAACTATAAGCTGTATGAGCATGCATGCGTTTTACATAAAAATTCATAGGTTTTATATAGAAATACTATACACACATACATACTGCATAGATATGTGTGTAAATGTATAAACAGATGAATGTGAGAGTTATTGTTAAATAATGAGGTGGGTTACTTGAGGATTTATTAGATCAAAGGGGACATATTCAAAGAAATATTATCCTCAGAGCAGTGACAAAAGAGGGTACAAAATGATTTCAAGGATCCCTCAAAAGATATTGGAGTTAGTCTATAAAACTGTGCTCTAAACAACAAGGAATCTGTATGATGAGCCCTCATTACAAGGGGCTTTCTCACACACATTTTTAGCTAAGTTAATGCTCGTGATGATTCTTTGGGTAAAATCCCTGAGGTTCAGCAGCAAGCGAGAGCAAGTACTCTGACCGAGCAACAGAGCTGGGCAGGATTCACCGAACGCAAATCCCTTTTTCTTTTCCTGATGTCAAGCTACCTCTGAGAAAACTTAGAGTCAATATTTTCAAATTGTACCACGTTTTGACCTGGCGTCATTACCTGCCTGCCACCCTTAACAAGATCCTATGAATCCCCTTACATGGTAAAATTCTTTAGAAATAGATCCACGTGTGGATATATCACTAGTTATTATTACAATAATATGAGCCTCAAACACCAACACAGACTACATGGCAGGTACCACGGCACGTGCTAACGTCCACAGCCTGGTCTTCCTGAGACTCTTAGGTTGTAAGTGAGGGAGATATCAATGATGTCCAGCTGCTATGCTGCGGGCACCAACCAGGTGACTACAGGCAAAGAATCCAGGCCGTGGGGCTGATGCAGGTGTTCCATGCCAGGTGAGACCAGAGGAATATGTAGCAAAGGGCCAAGAGTGGCATGGTCAGGGACCTGGTATCCGCCATCTCTATCTTAACGAGGGTTAGTGACCAGCCCTCGTACCTAGGGAAGCTGAGCTTCACACCAAAGCCAGCTTTCCCTTCGTTTCACATTCCTGTGTCCCTGATAGCTGGTCTTTGTGGAGAATGGCTTTCTGGAGATGAAGATCTAAAAAAGTTGCCCATTCTCAAGATTGTCAAAGGCATAAGTCAAAAGAAAGCACACACACACACACACACACACATCGCAGAAATCAGGTTTGAAATTGTCTGACTGAATGATAGTAGCACAGTGGAAACAAATTTATGCAATTTGGAGAAGCCTATGCTGAAGGGGACAGCCTGCCATTGAGTGAAGAAGTTTTGTCATGTTCCATATAAAAAGACTTTCAAAATCGAGTATAAACATATCTCATAATCACTACAGTTTAAATGCCTCTAACTGTTCATAAACGGTGCCAAGAAAATAGATCAGTTATAACAGACAGGCCTTTTGAAAACATTGTTATGTCCTGACTGCTCCACGTTTTTACAGATCTTTTAATTTTTTTTCAGATATTTCTTTTCAGTGGTGATGTGTATGACTAGGCAGAGGGAGCATCATCCTCTCTCCGCTGTGCCTCACTGTGAGCGATAGGATAAAACAGGTTGCGAGTATGTATGAAAAAGAAATGGGTCACAGCAGAGGCACATCTGGGCCCCTTTCCATCGGGCTCGGGGAAGCAATGGGGCGCAGCTGGCTTACCTCACAGGACAGGCCCTCGTAGCCAGAGGGACAATCGCACTTCTCTATGAGGTCAGCAGGAGGAGTCACTGCTGCCGTCTGTCCTGGCTGGGCCACCTCCATTGAGATTTCAGAAACCCTGAAAACAGCAAGTGCATACTTAGGTGAGCACCTCGCACACATTCAGTGCCACAAGTAGAATCACTCAAGCGGGTTCCATTATTAAGTTGTTTTTAGAGTTTTTTTTTTTTAGTACCCCAGATCGAAATTAGGACCTTGCACTTGTGAAGCAGGAGGCAGAACCACTGAACTAAACTCTCCGCCCTGGTTATTTTTAATTAACGCATAATAACCATAGACATTTAGGAAGATAACAGTGCAATGTCTTGGTATACACGTCCATTGTGGAAAGACTAAATCAAGTAATGTGTATGTTGTTCTGAACCTGCTTAAAGTCCAGGGATTCTTATGCCTCGTCTGTCCCTATAATTGCATCTTTCTCTTCTTTAAAGATTGAGATTACACATTAGCAGAACAGGTACACAAATCATAAGGAGTTTAGCAAATCGGATGTCAGCTCTCCTGGTGAGAAGTTATTATAAAGATTTTTTTCCTTATTTTTAAAACTGTGAGTGGCTGCAGGTAGACATGGCCAATTAACCAGACATTTATATTGTTTCACACAGACAACCCAAGGTCATTCTCTGTTAGAATAACTCCCGTGGTCACTAGTGAAATTGCTTTTAATTTACTACTGTCCCCAATTTTTCCCTCTCAAGCCTCTGAATGTCCTTTCAAGAACTTTAGAAAATCACCTAGAAACCAAAGCTAGAGAATGGCCTCATAATATCCAATGCTTTCTGAGGATAAAGAACCCTTCAAATTAATATTTTATTAAGCTTGCTAAATAAATCCTTCAGGTGATTTAATTCACCCTTGCCATTGGTGGAAAAGTCATTATAATTGAAAAAAAATTCACAGTGCAACTGTTGATAGCCTATTTATTTATTTATTTATTTTTTTGCTACTGGGGATCAAACTTGGGGTCTTGTGCTTGTGAGGCAGGCAGCAGCACCACTGAGCTAAATCCCAGGCCTGTTAGCTTTTTTATTAATTTGAAATTACACACTAAAAATATATGCAGTCCATAAAGTCAGACTATTTCATGATCAACTTAACTGGTAACATGAAAATGTTCTGCAAATAAACTCTCAAATGAGACCATGAATAGTTTTGCTTCAATGAAAGGCGCCTCCAATAGGTTATAAAAGACATCTCCAGCGGTTAAGCACAAGCTTCACAACAAGCACAGATAAGCTTTACTGAATTAGGAATGCACGCTATGGTTCACTAGCATTGTAATTGGCACCTGAAGATCAGCCAGCCTCTATGAAACACACATGCAGCCTTAATCCTGATTCCCCGTCCCTCCCTGACCCTTCGAGTGCATGGGCAGATAGTAAGTGGTCCACAAACCATTCTTCTCTGATAAGGAAGACCCCATCTTTCTGTTTCCCCGGTGTTGTTGACAAGCCCCCTCCCTCTGCCATCTGCATGACATCTTACAGCCATAGAAGCAAGTAGCACCCTCTTGTCATCTTTGTTTTGCACACATACACACACAGCAGACCAGCAAGTGTTTAGAAATCAAATTAAGAAGTCTGAGGAGTTATCTCAGTGGTCCCACCACCTGCCTTGCACAAGCAAGGTCCCCAGTTTGATCCCCAGTACCGAAAAGAAATTTTTAAAAAATCAAGTGAGGGTGGAATAGTGGTAACAATGTGCATCTCTGGATTCACAATTTTTCTCAGGAGACTTGAGGAGGGTAAAGGTGAGGGAGGGTGAGTCAGATGGAAGAGCAACAAGAGCAACAGCTCTGCTTGCTTCAGAGAGAGGACTTCTATTTAAATGATTACTAAATCATGAAGATAAACAGTAGAAGACAAGTAAGAATGAAAATGCTAGGATTGATAAAAAAGTTCACAATTTTCAACAACATGTATAACTCTTAACTCTTTGGTTCTGTTTAAAGTTATACAATAATAGAAATGTGAGGCTCTGTTTAAATTATTTCAGAAGGACTATTTAAACTTTTTGAAAATCTTTGTCATGAGTCCACTGTCTTACAATAGCAAGTGCTTGTTACTTCTTGCTTCTGCTACACTATGACTGAAGTTTTTATGGAGCTTAGAAAGATTGATTTTCCCTTGAAGTTTCAGAACATGAGCACTTAAATAGAAGGATTTCATTAGGTAAAGATATGCGGCAGAGTGTGAGAAGAGAAAGAGACGGGTCAACAAGACAAAATGTCACAGCGTAGGAGGGTGCAACTGGTGAAAAGGCCAAAGAGAATACGATGAAACTGAATGAAAACATTCTTTCTACTAATAAAAGGTTGTCTCTGTTAGCTACCCAAAATTTATTGACTTTTGGAACAATTTGCAAAATAATCTATTTGCATATCTAAAACACGCAAATCCGCTTTGGCTTTTACCACGTAATGTACATTTGATATCCTCCAATAATTAACATTATAGCAGAGATCATTTTTCAGCACGTTTTTATGATTGCACGTGAAAATAAACTGCTACAGTAGGAAGCATGACAAAGCATAAAGAAAGGAAGAATGGGACACGGTGATTATATGCTACTGTTTTCCATGAATATAAATTACAGAAAGAAGGAATGTCACAGTGTCAAACATTAAAGGATGACTGTTTGAAAGAGAAGTAATTATGTTTATAAATTATGGGAAAGAGAGTTGTAATGAAGAAACGATTAAAATCATAGATATATAGAGAGAATAACTTACAAGATAGCCAGAAGAGTCCAACAAATGAGTGCACATGGTCTGTTTCTTTAATGGAAGGAAAAATGTACCCGGTGAGGCACAGACACAGATAAGTCTCATATAACTGATGCAGAAATTTGAGTTAAGTTCCTACAAGAGTATCAGTTTCTCTCATGTGTTTTTCTGTTATGTTCTGTAAGTCTGTGGAATCAATATATGCTGCTAAAAGAGTATTATATGATAAATTAGTAGACCAGGCCAGGAAAATAAAGCAAAGCATTTATGAAAGCTTCAATGGTTGAATTAATGAATCCAAAAACCCTGCCTTTCAAATATTTATACTGCACTAAGCACTGAATATAACCAAAACACTTTTCTTTTCATGGAGAACATCCATATTGCTTTTTTGATTGAACTAGGGATTTTTGGTAAGAGAATAAATCAAAGACCAAAATTCACGTTCTAATCTGTATTCCTTATACAGAGACTATGTCTGCCCCAGGTCTCCCCTGGAACTGGTATTACTAATGTCACTAGGGTGGTCCTACGGGTCAGTGTAAATATGTAAATATGCCTCATTTTAATTGGCCTCTTTTGGGTTGTATGAAAACCCTGAATATTTCCATGAATATTCCCCATGGCTTGGTTTCTAAAACATGTTATTCCTGAGATTCTTCTGTGTGCTTTTACCCATTGTGACCTTCAGTTACCTTGCATCATGGTCCACTGTGCCAGCAACCATGTTACATAGATCTGGAGTGAACAGAGGAGAGCACTCATGGCTGGAAGAGACTGGACTACCTTTGCCTTACTGGGTGTCCTGATAACTGAAGGAGGCCACTTCCTCAGTAATCTTGTAGCATGTTTATAACAGAGCAGTTACTTACATCAAACCGCGGTACGCATTTCCTTGAGGTTTTTTTTTTTGTACCAGGGATTGAACTCCGGTCCTTGCACTTGCAAGGCAGGCCACCAACCGCTGAGCTAAATCCTCGCCCATTTTTCCGTTTTTTTTTTTTTCCTTGAGTTTTTAACTGACATCTTAAACTCACCATGTCTAAGGTGAGTTCAGCATTTTCCCCCTTTAGTTGTGCTGTTTTCCTTTCTTGGTGAATAGCTGTAGTTTCTATCTGGTGACCTGGAAGCCACCCTTGGCTTCTTTTTGTCATTGCACTCCGAAGCCAATTACTTCCAAATCTTTCTTATCTGATGTCTTACTAAGCTTGCCTATAGAAACTAGATTGAGACCTGATTTGAATATTTTCTGCCCTGGTTTACCTGCTTTGTCGCATGATATTTCCATAGGTAGCCTTGATGAGAAGATAATGGATATCATACAGTGTATCCATGAAGTCTTCATGGCTCACAGTTCTACTGATTCGAGGATCATCACCATAATATTTCCATTCTTTCTGTTAACAAGAGGAGAAACCACTTCGATAAAGTTGAACACAAGCCATTGGCATCTTCGCACACAAACAACTAATAACTTTACCTCTGTCATTTCAATTTCATGCCTTGTCAGTTGACCATTGAGGGGTGCAGCCATATGTCTGACGATTATTCTAGCACGAGGAGAACCACCGCGAATGATGACTTGAGGTTTATATGTCGAGAATCCTGTCTCTTCTCGAGCTTCAAAATAGATTGCATACTTGAGTTTGCCCCCATAGGCCATCAGCTGACAAAAGAAAAGAAACGGTGATGATTTAGATAAATCTCGGAATGGTGTGATTCCTAAGATGCATTTCACTTCATTCTCACATGACTTCAGAATTTGTCCTACCTTCCTTCCTTCAAATTGTTCTGGGAGTTTCCAATAAAAAGGCTCCAACTGGAGATCCTGTCTCACCAACTTCATGTCTGCAACAATCTCTGGGGGTTGGGAAGCGATGCCTTTGGTGGTCGTGTGCTGCAGCACCTCGTCCACCAGGGGCAGAATGGTCTGCTCTGCTGCTAGAGTCACCTGCACGGAGTCCAAGATGGCAGAGTGAGCATAGTTTCTTGGGCAACCCTTTAAGACAGCCTGTGGATCACATGTCCATTTGGAGTGTTCCACTCGTCCTAAGGAGGAGGTATGTTCACAACAAAGAGGGCTACCACCGAGTAGGTGAGAACAGGACAGGATACATCCCTTGCAAAAGTTTGCATGAGAAAAGCCACATGTGAAAAACAAAACCTCTTGCAGTAATAAAAATCAAATTTAAAAGAGCCAAAGGACAATTAAAGTAAAAATGAAAGTGTTTCCACTTAAGGTTGGATGACCTCCTAGGGCCAGTTGAGATAAATGCAACACATTCCGGTTTTCCTTGCAGTGTTTGAATGTATTGACATGTAACCTCTGGTACCCTCATTCCTCAGAATGCAGCTCCCTTCTGTGCCAAAGCATCATGCCTCCTCGACGGTGTTTCCTTTTTTCCCATGGCATCTATTTCCTTATCAACCAAAAAAATGAACTATCTTTAAGGAAGAATTATACAAGAAAAGGCATTTTCTCCAACAGCCTCATGGCACACAGCCTCTTAGCATTTCTGATTGTGCACAAGGGGAAAGCTTACTTAAATGCTTTACCGTTTCCTACTACCCCTCCGGGCCAACCTAAAAGATGCCAGCAGGGAGAAACATGGCTCAGCAGCTCCTTACTCACCCGTGTACGGATGAGGCCTTTGGCTTCTGAGCACTGACTTGTAGCACCGAAGCAATAGCAACTGCTGCAGCCACGTGGGTTCCTGGCATCCAGACCAAAGTGGCCTGACTGGCACCTGTCACAGTGGATGCCTTCCACGTTCACCTGATGAGAGAAGAGAGCCCCATAGAGTTCTCGGCCAGGTTATGGGGAAAATCCACTTACAAATGAATAAGCAGAACACATTTCTACTTTAATTAAAGTAAAGCAAGGTTTGGACTCACCTCTCCAGTGGCACACATAGCTAAGCTCGCTGTTAGGGTTTCATGGGTTTTCCAGAGTATTTAGTTCACAAATACACTTATGACAATGGGTACTGTATGTTGCTTTTAAACCTAAATGGCACATCTCCTACAATTTTTCTATGGGCAACGTGAAGCCCTTAGGAGAATTTAAAAAGCCACATAAAAATATTGCTAGACAGTGGTACTATACCAAGTTGTTAAGAAAACCAGGCTGGAGGTTAATAATGTATATTTATGTGGTTATTATAACATAATATATATGCATATATAGAGCATTGTGAAATAGAAAACCATAATTATAACATGTGATAATGTGGCATTGGACTCTGTTTTGACTGGGGTTCACGGCAGAAATTATTATTTTTCTAATATTTCTAATTATTTTCCTCAAAGACTATTAACAACCATGCCCTGGATTTCAGCTGTCTTTATCCTCTGCTCCTCTCTGCATAGATTTTATCTTAAAAACATATCTTTGACAAAGTTTTAACTGCATTTGTTCTGGGACTGTCTGCTCAGAGGTTCAGAAGGGGGAAAATCCCCTCTTGCCCTCTTTAATTGGCTGTTTTTCTGCATCATTTAGCAATATTAACGAGGGCTGAAATCTGCACATACTCAGTTTATAATGTCATTTTTATATGTGATGAAATTTTAGTGAACCTCCACAGTAGTAAATATATTTTTTAATGTACGGTGATTGCAGGTTAATTTCAGGAGGGATGTCTTTTCAGAAGCCATATTGTTCAGCTGTGATTTTCTCTGACAGCACTTAAAGTAGTAGTCTTCCCTGGCCCACTCCCCACGTTTTTTCTTGTTTAACAAAGGAAAATAGAAAGAAAAACAATTTCACTGCACGATTGAAAATATATGTCCTGTTTCATGCTAGAAAAACAGTATGGGCTGAAAATAAGTTCTTAACAAGCAGAGCTTATTTTATTTGCGTGCCTGTGAACATATATCAGGGAAAACTGTGTCGGGCAATGAGCTTGTATTTGTGCAGCCTAATGAAGCAGGAATAATGAACAGTGAATGAAGCAAAAACTGAGAAATGGAATTGGAACTGAGGGGACTTTGCCTTGCTGAATTTGGGCTGCATTTACCTTGCACGTGCACTGCCCAGTTGGATCGCTGCAGGAGCATATTTTAGTCTCGGAGTCACAGGTGGCAGCCTCCGTGCCCGGCAGGAAGCAATCACAGAGGACGCAGTGAGGATAGCTCCAGTGGCCGTGCGTGCAGGCCGTACATTGTACTCCGGAGAACTGTGGACGGCAGTCACACTGGCCTGTGTTTATGTTGCACTGCAAATGCAGCGACCCCACTGTGCTGCAGTTACAAGCCTAGGGTGGAAAGAAAAACAGCAACCATCACTACAGCTTCACAGAAAAGATCTTGAAATTTTAATCCTAATGATGCTAAGCTTCTATTAACCCATATTAATCACGTAGCTATTATGTGCTTTGTACTA
Organism: Fukomys damarensis; assembly: GCF_012274545.1. NCBI lineage: Eukaryota > Metazoa > Chordata > Mammalia > Rodentia > Bathyergidae > Fukomys > Fukomys damarensis. The sequence continues at coordinate 9,946,283 of NW_022900926.1, read as the reverse complement.
TTTTAGTTTCGTCTCGTGGGAGACATCAGTGAACATAAACATTAAAATTGCTTCATGCACTGAAGACAACAGATGACTATCCAGAAGCCAGAACACTATATGAAGGAGAAAAAAAGGGTTGTATTTTTCTGTCTTTTCATGAAAGGGAGGGGTGGGTTATGACTTTTGTTCAAGTACTTTTCGTTTCAAGGATTAAAGTGTAGATAAGTCCGTTCTACCTCCTTACTTAATGTAACATTTTAAGCTCTATGGAGATATCAACTATGTCTGATGGAGACCAGTAAGTATGTAAATATGATGCTATAACATAAGCAAGAAGCACAAAATGCTGTGAGAACATATAAGGAGAAGTGAACCAGAGAACAGGACTCCAGGGAGAGCCCAGAGCACTGATACCTAGCACATTGGCTTTTGATGTTTAGTTCATTGACAGTCTCAATTTGCAATGCTTTGCTAGTAACCTTTGATCTTTACCTTACATGTGCATACGATTTTCTTTTTATTTATGTAATACAAATTTTTGCTACAAGTTTTAAATATCAGAGCAGTCTTTTTTCTCCTTATGGATTTACTGGAATATAGAGTTCTTTCAGTTAGAAAACAATTGTTCTTTTGATTCATATCTAAGATTGTTCAGATTTGTCTCTGGTTTTATACCTGTTCTATTTTTATTCATCTTATTCTTTAGAATCAACCATAATTCTTTTTTTCCCACAATTCTTGCAATATAGCACTCCTGTCTGCCTGCCAAATTTATAATACTATAATGTTTTCTAATCCTTTTCCTTGCTTTACCTTTCTTGCGATGGTTTTGTTTGCATTTGGTTCTCTATTTTATATCTCCTGTTTTAGTGAAAAATGTATGGCATAGGTGTACCACCAATGTATATTTTAATTACACTCTTAATTTGGCTGCTTTTAAATAATTTCTTAATTTCATCATACTCATTTTCAATTTCTGTTCATCTAGCTGTTTTGTTCTACTAAAAAGGTGAGAGACTGATACAATCTGAAGACAAACCAGAGTATATTGTTTGTTTTATATTCTTCTTTTAAAGATTTCTGCTCTTGATTTCCAGAGTTCATATCTTCTTCAAATTTACTGAAAAAACCAAGTGAACTTCTACAGTGTCACTGGGAACTTTGGAGTCTATCATTTTTTTAGGCCAATGTATGGTTTCCTGGCCCCAAATCCACCCTGCGGGAGACCCACAGACACTGCTCCATGACCAGGAGTGGGATGCGAGGCATACTCAACAGGGACCTCAGCAGGACTTCACTCCATGTTGCTTCTTAGGACAGTTGCTCTTGTACCCTCCAAAGTGGAGGGCAGCCTCAGTGGACCAGCTCTGACCCCCAAACTCTGGCACATTACTTTCTGTTTTGTACTCAGCGGGTTACTGTACATCCTCCTCTAAGACATGCTAATGTCATCCTTCTTGAGGTGGGAAAAGGAGGTTGCTTTCTCTTAGCTCTTGGTTCCTTCAAGGCCACCCTGTCTTAGCCTACGGTGGTAACTACTCTTTTGCACTTGCTCTTTGAAGGACCTGTAGCTCTTTAATCCTCTTTTAGTAACTAATGGCTAATGAGACAGTTGATAATTCTTTATATTTCACCTTTCCTGCTAAATAAACTGTACGGTTCCTGTCTCCCAGGTGGATCCTGACTTGGTACCCAGGTGGGTTTGATCTCTCTTCTTGTCTGATTTCCACTGAATAGCGTTTATACTTTATCTGTGGCCTTAATCTTTCTGGAGCTGTTCCATTGTTCTCCTTGGAAAAAGACCTGAATCTGACTCTTACTTCTCCATCAACGTTATTTTTAAGTCCACTGGCGCTAGGTATCCCTGCTTCTGTTCCTACTATTTGTGACCTGCTAATCAGGCTAGTCGTTCTAGGATATGATGTAAAATTGCCACTTTTTCTTCCACTGTCTCTTACTGCCCATATGATTGGTGGAAAATCTTCTTAGACTGATATTAAAACAATCATGTCTTATTTTTACTGTTTTGAAAAGGAGGTATTTTTCTTCCTGTTCATTGATACATAGTAAAAAGGATGCTGTTAGGGACTGCTACTAGAAGTTATTTTAAATACAAAGGTCCAAAATGTGATTATTTATTATGCATTGGAAACATGTTCATAGTGTCCCAGGCATGGAATAATCCAATCCTGTAAAACATCATATACAAAATGAAATTTCCAAATTAAGATAATTTATTTACTCAAAATTTTTTTGCCAATTATCTTGAGTATGTATTGATTCAAAAAATATGGGCCATAATGAGAAACAAATTATGCTATGGTATGGAAAACTATAATCATGTAATAAAGTTTAAAATATTCACTGAGAAATCTTTAAGTAACAAAAAAATTGAAAATGTCTGCTACCCAATTATTGTTCAAAATGGAAGCACTGTCTCTTGAGGAATGGGTGACAATACAAATAGATGTTGGGATCTGTTCAATTCAGAAGGTTTATTTAGGTAGTTATCCTGAGGAATAAATGAGACCATTAGCTGTATGTTTAGATAGCACTACAGCCAGCATCAAACTTAAACCATAATCTGATAGAATGTTGGTTTAGCAATAGAGGATTTATTCACTATTCCTCTGCTAGTGAAAAATGGTTGGCATTGTATTCTACTTCAACAGCACCTCAGATGCTGTGTGTACTTACGCCTTAGTATATAGAAATTATCCACAACATGAACAGAGAGAAGCCATGCATCTTACAATTACTACTTTTATATTATAGTCACCCAAGCTTTTAAAAATATTAGAATATATGCTTATACATAAATTATGAAGGTTACATGAACTTAGGGAATTCTTCATAATAGTGAAATGTGTGGCTATTCAAAAATTCAGATTTTTAGCCGGTCATGGTGGTGCATGCCTGTAATCCCAGCAATCAGGAGGCTGAAGCAGGAGGATCGCTGTGAGTTCGAGACCAGCCTCGACTACATAGCGAGTTCCAGGTCAGTCTCAACTACATGGTGAGACCCTGTCTCAAAAAACAAATCAAAACAAACAAACAAAAAACCCAAAATTCAGATTTTTAATAATCAGTGTAGGAAAACATTCTTTAATCAACTTCAACCAGTATGAAATAACCACATTTTTGTAGAGACTTAAACTGCTCCTAATTTATTTCCTCAACATTAGGTATAAGCTTTAATTTCAAGAGTTTCATTAGATTTTGGTCATATCACAGGATTTTGTGGATAGAAAGAGATCTGTTTCCCCATGTCTTAGTCCATGAATCCAAGTGACTGACAGAGGGGATGCCTGAATCTGAAGTTGAAATGTGAACCATGAGCCGGGGAACATCAGGGCCCGGTTTATTTTGTTTATTTTCATTAGAAGCATTTGAAATTCTTGATAAGTTTTTGTTTTGTTTCCTGAAAAACTATGAAAACAAAACTATGACATTTCGAACTTAATGTCTCAGGCATCAGAAAAATAAGTATCCTGTCTAGTTTTTATGTAATTGGTCACATGACTAATTGAAGGCAGATTTCGGAACTGTTTTAAAGTCACAAGTACTCTTATTCTCTTCCAAGTCTGTGTATCCTAAGCAAGTGCTCGGATGTTTTATCAAATACATAAAGAAGGCTGTAGTTTGCAGTACCATGTGTGTTTGGCAGATAAAACAACCTTCCTCTTTACAGTGTATTTAGCATAGGCCAAAGAGGCCGCACATGGCCATTACGTTTCTACATTTTCTAAACTCAGTATTACTGATTAGAACGACTCCCATCCACACAAATGATGTCTTTACCTACTGCTCTTAAATTTAATGGAAGTACATCAGAGTCAAATCTTGACTCTCGTATTATATTTAACATTGAGGACTGTTCTCTTCTTTGTGAGCCATCTCTTAGTTTTTAGCACCTATAGGGTTTATTTCCACTATTTTAAGCTTACAAGCCATAAGACAGAACAACAAAATCAGATCAAAACACTACTTTTTTTTCAGACATTGGATAAAAGAAAGCACAGAACTGAGTGAGGAAACCAAATAAAGTCCAGCGCTAGAACTGAGTTGACAGAGAAAGCATGGAGTGTGGAGAAAATAAAGCAACTACAGTTCAAAAAATAAGCAAGTAAAAGAAGTTTGATAGTGAAATGATTCCAGAGATGTGCAGAAGAGGTCCCTGAAGTCTTTGGCTGAATGCTGATATATACATATAAGAGATGGAGTTCTATATGGTTGGTGAAAATGAAACATCAAAAGGCCCTAGACCTCACAGAAACGTTGGAGCAATTTATACTCCTAACAGTCAGTGCGGAGAGGCAGAGCGATGACTCCAGTAATGTTCTCAGAAGAGTCACACCAATAGTGCGGCTAACTGGTGCATAGAATCGAAGTTTTCCTTGCACTCTCTCTAATCAAACAACAAAGCGAGATTCAAAGGGATCTAAGTGGTCTATGAGCATCAAACTGCCTGACGGATAAAGTTCAACACTTTCTATGGGAAAACAACAGGGCTATGGACGTCACTCAGTGGTAGAGCACTTGTCTAGTGTACGTGAGGGCCCGGGTTCAATGTCACCAATATTATAAAAACTGTTTTTTTAAAAAAGGAATACAACAAAACCCTATTTACAACAAAAATAAATGTACATTGTCTAGTATTCAGTAAATTACAATTGGTAAGTCACACATTTTAATTACTGAACAGTTCCTCTGGTGTGAAAAGCTAAAAGTGTCAATGAGGGTCAAAATGTATAATTGATAGTGTGAAATAGGAAGAAAAGGGCTAAAAGAGTGGAAGGGGTAGGGGAAAGGTAAAAAGGGAGAAGAAAAAAATACGTGAAAAGGCAAAACATGGAAACAATGTCTTTGTAAACAGGGAAGCTGGAGCGGGTGAAAGGAGAGCAGGGGAATGGGAAAAATAAGAATCAGGGTAAGTCTTGTAAAGGTACAAGATCCCAGTGATGAATGTAACTGTACTGTGTACCTAGAATGGACCAATAAACAGTAAAGATAAAAAAATTACCAGGCATATAAATAATCAAGTAAATACAGCTCATAACCAGCCAAAAAATAAACTGAAATAATTCCGAAAGAAATGGTAGAGTTAGCACTCATCTTAAAATGTTATTATTTACAAATACTATAAATATTTTCAGGGATGAGTAAAAAGGAAGAGTGTAATGAAGGGAGAAATAAAAAACAGACAAAGATCCAAAATAAAATATTAAAAATAAACTATATGATATTCGAAATTAAAAATATACTCAATTATATTAACAACAGATTGAATACTGTAGGTAAAAATCAGTGAATTTTGACACATAACAATAGAACCATCAAAAATGAAAAAAAAAAACAAAAAAAATCAACCAATATAATAGAGACTTAGTGAGATGTGGGAAGATGTAAAGTGGTCTACTATATACATAATTAATACCAGAAAGGGTCCCTGAGGTTGAAGAATATAAATAAATTTACAGATATAATGACTGAAAATTTTCCACATTTCATAAAGACTGCAGTATAGAGCCAATCAAGCCAACTAATCCCATTAAAATTAAACATAAAACTCCAAAAAGCATCATTAAATAGCTGAAAACTGATAATGATGTTATATATTCTAAAAAAACATCTTGGAAAATTAAGGAAAGAAAGACTTTTAATAAACAAAAAAGGAAAGAATTACTATGTAGATCTGAAATGCTAGAAGCAATAATGATATAAATTAGAAAGATAGTTAAAGGAAGGAGAAAAATGATGTAAAATGAAATTTTGGATATAAACAAAGCAATTAACATCCTGGAATAAATATATAGGAAAAGAGAAAAGTTTTTCTACTTTAAAAAGATAACTGTTTAAATAAAAAAACGACATTATACTGTGCGGTATATAACATGAAGAAATAAAAATATATGGCAACAGCAGCACAAAGATAGGGATGGGAATTGGAGATTTGCCATTGTAAAGTTCTTACACAAATGTAAAACAGTCTAGTATTTATTCTGAAGCACACTCTGGAAAGTTAGAAATGTATATGCCCAAAGAAACACTAAATATATGAAAGCAATAGGTATATAAAATAATCTAAAAGCGAAGAGAACCAGTCATAAAGTTACTCAATCCAAAGCAATGCAAGAAATTAAAAAAAAAATGTATATCAGACAGGTCAAGCAAACAGAAAACAGATAAAGTGTGAAATAGAGTTAATCCAATCACACTAATACTGGTAATTACATTAAGTGTAAATTATTGAAATATCACAATTAAAAGGTCAAAGTATTAAATCAACAACAGACTGGGCGTGGTGGCACATGCCTTAAATCCCAGCATTCAGGAGGCTGAGGCAGGAGAATTGCTGTGAGTTCAAGACCAGTCTGAGCTACATAGTGAGTTCCAGGTCAGTCTCAACTACATAGTGAGACCCTGTCTCAAAAAAACAAAACAAAACAAAACAAAACAACACAACCACAAAAACAAAATTAAATCAACAACAAACATTTAAAACTACATTGCCTGAATGAAACATATAAAAAATATTTAAAAGAAAGATGGAATAAACAATAGTTTAAAAAAAATCTTTGCCACACAACTACCAAACGAAAGAAAATTATGATGGCTGCATTAATATAAAAAAGTAGACTTTGATACAGCAAGTATTTCTAGGGATGAAAGGATGTTTTATCGTAAGACTTTTTAAAGCGACATAATATCCTAAATATACATATACCTAGTATCACTGCTCCAAAATACGTGAATTAAAACCTTAGAGGACTGAAAGAAAGAACTAATAGTTCAACACTCAGAAACAGAAAACCCGAGCAATGAGAAACACTGACTTTCATGAAATATTCCACCTACCAATTCCAAAGTATGTAATATTTTCAAGTGGATAAGTTATAATAATTAGAAAAACTCGAAAAAGAGAGAAGAGTCAAATTCAAATTCAGCAAAAGGAGAAAACGTTTATTTCATAGAAGTTTTTTGAAAAATTGGCTGTGTTATTATCATACTATCGTAATGCTTATAAAGTACTATCCACAGTGGTGTCTACTCTTAGTTTTTTTTGTTTTTTGTTTTTTTTTGGTACAGGGGATTGAACTTGGGTCCTTGCGCTACCAAGGCAGGCCACTGAACCCCTGAGCTAAATCCTCAACCCTACTCTTAGTTTGATTCTGATTATTTCTTCTTTTTGTTGATCAATCTTTCTAGAAAAAGTCAACTTTATTATTTTTTTTTGCAAAGAACGAGGTTTAGATTTCTCTAAAGTATTTCTGTTTTCAGGGTGGTACGGAGGGAAGGGGAATGGGAAAAATCAAGAACCAAGAACCAAAATGCCACTGCTGAATGTGATCACATTGTTTACCTAAAATGTAACAATAAACTTAATAAATAAAAAGTATTTGTTTTTTATTTCAATGATGATCCAAACCCTTTTAGAAATTGTGAGGAGGAAATACTTTCCCAACCACTTCATAAGGGTAGCAGTGCACCAATGCTAACACAAGGAAAAACTACCTAAAAAATGGATCAATATTCCCGATGAACACAGATGCAAAAAATGAGAGCAAGCAAAATCCAACAGTTAAAAACAATAATTCCCATGACCAAATAGAAATTATGGAAGGACAGCAACAATGGATGAGCATTTGAAAATCAATTAATATTATTCACCACATTAACAACTTTAAAAAAACAACTTTTGTTGCATTAAAAGTAGCAGACAAGGGATGCAACAAAAATGCATATAAGTTCTTTATAAAAGCTCTTTGCAAACTAGGGATAAGAGGGAAAATCTGCAAACTAATAATAAAGGACAAACTAATAATAAACTAATAAAGGACATCTGTGGAGAAAGTACAAGTAATGACATTCTCATTTGGAAAAGACAGATTGCTTTCAAATTTACATAATAAATATGGTAAAGGTATTTCTATATCTCCTAATCAATATTTTACAGCAACAGGACAAGAAAACAAAGTGAAAATTACACAGCTCGGAAAAGAAATATACTATTTTTTCAGATTACATGATCAAGTAGAAAGTTTTAATGAAACTACCAAAAATTGAACTATGTGCTTGGAAAAGTTGCAGTACAGAATGGTAAAAATATATTTTTCCATTCTAGCAGCAAACAATTGAAAATTGAAATGGAACAAAGATTGGCATTTATGTTTGAGTCAGAAATATAAAACAATGATAGATTTAGTAATATATGTGTAAAGCATACCAGAAGCTATGAAGCATTATTGAGAAAAATTATAGAGGCTTAAATATATGCAAATTTATGCCAGCTTTATGCACTGGAAGATCCAATATTTTTATGATACCAATTTTTCTCACATTGATCTATACACTCAGTGTAATCCCAATCAACAGGATTTCTGGTAAAGAAACTGGGAAGCTGAATTTAAAATTTATATGGAAACGTAAAGTATGTAAAATAGCCAAGGTATATTGGAAATGAAGAATAAAGTCGGAAAGCTCAGAATATTCGATTTTTTTTTCCTTTCTAGAAAGCAATAGCAATCAAGATATTGTGATAAGGTACTGATGCCCCTCGATGAATGGATGGTAATGCACGTCTCAGACATATACTAAATAATGAAAAAACAAGAAATCCCAAAATGGGCCATGGACCTAATGTAAGAGCTAGAATTGTAAAATTTTTTGAAGAAAACACAGAACAGAAATCTTTGAAATTTGCTATTATGGTTTCTATGTAAAAGGCCCTCCAAAACGCCCAAACTTTGAAGGCCAGAGGGTCATCGGAGGCTGTCCTCGCTATCAGAGCCCTCCCCAAGGAGCAGAGCAGCCCAAAGAGCTGGGGGGACTTGTGGCCTGGGGGGGTCACTGAGGGCAGGGCCTGAGAGGGTGCTCTGGGCCCCAGCTCCTCTCTCTTCTCTCTCTCTCTCTCTCTCTCTCTCTCTCTCTCTCTCTGCTTCCTCGCTGTCCTGGGATGAGCAGTTTTTCCTGTGCCTGGCCCTTCCTCTAGCATTTCTGCCTTAGAGGCAGCCGACCTTGGACGAACCCACCGGAAACTGTGAACCAAATTAACGGCAAGCACCGCCTCCTTCAAGGTGCGGGTGTTGGATATTTTTTCCCAGTGACGTTAAAGTGACCAGTATACTTGGGCAAACAGGTATTTCTTAGATGGAAAATAAAGAATATAATCCATAAGAGAAAAATAAACAAGTGTTTATAAAAAAGTAGATGAAACTGCTAAGTGAAATGCAAGCTGTATTCTGAGAGACATAGAGCATTTAAAGGGCTCGAACATAGAATATTTGCAGAGCTATTGCAAATCCTTACTAAAAATAAGCAAAATAAAAATGGGCCAAGATTTGTAAATACTTCAGAAAAAGACTTGAATGGAAAATAAAAGATAATGATTTCTAACATCACTGGGCATTAAAAAAGTGCAAAAGGAATGAATATACTTCTAACAGAATGCTTAAAATTAAAAATGGTCACAACTTCAAGCAAAGATGTGGTGAGTTCTTGTGATAAGAAATAATAACATATCTACAAATGCTCGTGACCTGCGAATTAACGTTCATAGCAAAATTATTCATAATGGACTCATACTGGAAATGACTTAAACGTTTACCAAATTGTAAAGCAACAAGTAAGTTGTAGCATAACACACAATGGAATATGATTAAGCAACTAAAAGGAATGAACAATTGGTCTATGCAACAATGTGGATGGACTGCAAAAAATAGCACACTAAGTGAAAAAGCCAATCCATGCCCTCCTCCCCGAGGTGATAAGGCCAGCAGAACAGCAACATCACGGGATGATTCTGTCTCTGTGAATTTGTAGAAATGACAGAGCCACAGTGCAGAAGGGAAAGAGGTAGATGCAGGGTGGGTGCAGAGAAGCTGATCACAGAGAAGCACGGTGAATGGTTCTGTGACTATAGTCACTGCCGAAACTTGGCACTTTAAATGAGTGAATTTTATTTTATTCAGATAGTGTTGCACTAAGAGCTGATAAGAACCATGGACTCTTCACTTTCCCGAACTGGCTCCTCTTCCTTGAGAGCCCCTTTACTACTAGTTGGTATCAATCATCCATGACCTACTCTATTTCAAACAGGACACTGGGGTCACCCTTACGCCTCTGTTTCTTTTCTGACAAACCAATGCGTTCTTGTCATTTTAGGAGCCTTTCAACATAGCCACTATGGATGAGGTCCAGGAGGCTCCTGGCCTTTCTCAGGAGTGTTTTCCTAACACTCTTGTCAGATGTTACCCTCCCTGCTAATGTGAATGCTAACATGAGTCTGATCGTGCCCCCAGTTTCTACGCTTTATCCACAAGGAGGATATGGATGAGGTCCAGGAGGCTCCTGGCCTTTCTCAGGAGTGTTTTCCTAACACTCTTGTCAGATATCACCCTCCCTGCTAATGTGAATGCTAACGTGAGTCTGATCGTGCCAGTTTCTACGCTTTATCCACAAGGAGGGCTTTTCTAAACTAACAATGGTTAACAATATGATTTTCAGGATCCTTTCACTTATACCCTAAAATCTACAACCTAGTAAATTTGGAGACAATTCCTTTAGATTTTTGGGAAATTACTTTCATTTTTCATATCCTTATTCTCTGAAGTTGTATTTCATTGTGGCTATCTAAATGTAATAGGTGATTCCCAGTTTCATTACACAACATTTGGTTCTATTTTTCCTCTTCTATCTTTTAGTTTTCATGGATACAGAGGCACAAATGTGTACTTAATCTTTCTCCGAAGTAATACGGAAGAATGGACCAATGTCTACAGTACATTCTGATAATTCTGTATTGATTTGAGGTACGATGTTGGGTTTTGAAATGTTCGGTTGTAGAACTATACTGAAACAAAAATCTATACCAAATTATCAGATGAATAATGTGATTCACTCACCTTACAGCCAGTGACGATGCTGTGACCCCAGGTATTGGGTGCACATGAAGAGCACCTCTCTCCAATGGTGTTGGGGGGACAGATGCACTGACCCGTTTGGGGGTCACAGTTATTACCCAGATGAGAACAGTCACAGGCTTCACAGAGGAAAGAGGGAAAACAAAGAAAGGTTAAATATTTTTACATTTAATATATATGTTGAGCATTTTTATCACAGTGATTTGTGTTGTTTTTTCATACTCATATGTTAATGAATCACCAGAGGGGAAAATGCCTTAACTCATTCATCTTCATATCACAGTACAGTGCATTTCACAGAGCAGGTGTCCAGTTAATATATGTTGTAATTCATTTAATAATTTAAAGTTAAAGCAGGTTTCACTTTCCTATTAAGCTTGAGAGAGAACTGTTATTATCAGATTCTTTATTAACTTGAGTATCATATACCAGATACTATAAAGTTTTAAAATTTTATATCTATATTTAAGTTCATTAATATTTTTCTGTGGTATAAAGATTAAGTTTTTGTTCCTGATGATGACACTGATTGTTACTAAAAACCAATAGGCTTAAGAGTTTCCTTAAATTTAGTGCAACATGTATATTGTTATAAATGACACCCATTGGAATGTTGCTTGCAGATATTTAAAAACAGTTGAATTACAGATATTGTCTAGATATGAAGATGCTTTTAACTTCTTTTTTTTTTTTTTGTACCAGGGATCGAAATCGGGTCCTTGCGCTTGCGAGGCAGGCGCTGGAACCACTGAGCCAAATCCCCGGCCCACTTTTCACTTCTTTAATCACCAAATTTATTTTTCAATAGGTATTTCATTTCTTCACTTGTGGGAATGACACACAGAGAGTCAAAGTTCCCTACCTAATGTATTCTGTCAAAAATGCAAAATATCTTTTGAGAAGATCATGAAAGCCATCCTAACAAGAAGCACATACCACTTCTTATCTATAGTGGACTCAGCTACTGAGAGCACTGCAGTGCAGTTTTTAATTTCAGTGAAACGAAAGCGTGAGAAGAAACACCAAATACAGCACTTGAATTGAAATGTAAGACTAATTTTATGAGAACACTTTTAAGCAGTTATATGATGATTAGATCATTTTAACCAAATACAGTTAGGATCTCTGATTAAGTTCACTTTTTCAGAGCTCACAATTATCACTGCTTGAAGCTTTGCATACCAGCTGTGAAAAATGTTTAGCACAATACTTGACACAGAATAAATACTAAATGTCAGCTGTTACCATTTTTGTTGCTGCTAATTTTAAGCAAGTAGATTTATTTTACATGTACCATTCATTAAGAAGAAATATAGTCAGCATTATGTTTAAATTTATGTGCTAAAAATGTCTTAGGATAGTCTTAGTCATTATTTGCAAATAGAAATTCCCTAAGTAGATATTTAATGAAATCATAACACTGAACATCTAAGGAATTAGTTACTTTTCTCCTGCAAAATGCAATGTTTATGGCAGTTGATAATACTAGTAAAGATAATAATGATGATAAACATGCAGCATCAGTATGTTAGGCATTAGGCTAAGTATTTGTTAGCTATTAAGTCAACTGACTCTTACAACTCTATGGTGTTGATACAGCTATTATCCTGATGTGAGAGATAAATGTTTACAGGAGAAAGTGAGATCAACTCACACAGGCAATGTCATAAAACTAGGTACTAATGGACCCACTACATAAATCCAGGCTGTTTAGCACACGTCTTCTCTCAATCACCATGTTATCCTGCCTGATTTGTGCTTTTTTTCCATTGTTTCTCTAGCTAAGAAGCATATTAAGTTTGCATTTAGAAAATGTTACCATTATTTCATAATTTTAGATAATATTCTTGGTTAGTCGTTATACTTGAATATATAGTATATCAATTCATATTATGGAACAATGTTAGGAAGAGACTTAAAGAATAGAGTTTATTTTAAAACAACGCTTTATGACTTTTTAGTATATGAAGGTATTTGTTTAAAGATTATATACAGATTCATAGAATATCTACAATTATATTCAGAATAACTTACAATGGCTAGTTTGTGAAAAGAATCGGTCTAAAGAGCTGGAGAATGTCTGAAAGACACCAGTGCTTTAAATGATTTTAAATATTATTTCTATTGATTTTCACATAGATTTGCTATAGTCAATAATGATGTTTAAACATCTTACCATGATGCTGAGAGTATAGTACTGAAGTATCATTAAGATTCAATCGATGAGTTTAGTAAGCAAAGGTAAGACTCAACTGCATGGGTGTTGGGATAGGGTTAATTCTAAATTAGTGGCATTCGCATCAAAACTAATGCTCAGCTTTACTTGCATCTGTAGTGTGCTAACTGGTGTTTCCCTAGTCCGTTACTTTGTGAAGTCTCTGGCTAGACCTAGGACATACTTCAGGGACTCATGGTCACAAACAACAACCCACATTTCCCTATCAACTAAATATCCAGACCCACACTGTTCCTCTCCCCCAACATCACAGTTTTTAAGGCAGCGAGAGAGTAGATAGAAACATTTTTGTACTATAAAAAAAAAAATTTTCCTTGGTTACTAGAAAAAGTTTTAATAGCGTGGGAGTACAGTACAAACTAAGATAACAGCAAAAAAACCCAGAACATTTGGCTTTCAAGCTGCACAGTCATTGAGTAACTGGCCAAATAAAGGCCACAGATAGAGAGGGACTCGCCAGAACCAGAATCTGCAGATGGAGCCTTTGCAGCATACTTGCAGGCATAGTTGCTGTCAGGCAGTGTTTCAAATTGCGACGTGTCTTGCATCATATCTTTGCTGTCAATGTACATTTAACAAAATTAACTTTCATAGAAGCCAAGTCACCAAAGCCAAAGAATGCAGAAGACCCAGGACTCGGGTCTCATTCACACACCTGTGCAGCCTCCTTCTTGGAAGTTGAAGTAGCCCTGGGCACAACGGTCACACTTCTTCCCTGTGACTCCAGGCTGGCACCAACACTGTCCACTCTCTTCACAGTCGAATGATTTGGACCCAAAAGAGTTGCAGTGGCAGGGAACACAGCCCCTCGCTGATTGCAAGCCAAAGGTTTCAGGCTGGCACAGAACACGCAAGAGAAAAGTTAAATGTTGGTCTGCGAATTCCCAAAGAAACAAGATGTACAGGCCCAAGCAATCAGGCAGGGAAAGAGGAACCTTTGCACCAGCTTTCTTTACTTGTCATTGCACTATCATCTAACCAAGGGGCTGTTTCCTATGGTATCCACAGTGGAAAGTTTAACTCCTTCCCATCCAAATTAATAGAAGAACTAGGAGCATCTTCTCACCTATTTTCATCTGCCTTTCTCTGCCTGTCCCAAGATTCTCACAGCAATGTGAAATAAGCCATGAGTTGTATTTCTAGCTTTAATTTGAATTTTTACTCTCTTTATACCTAGTAATCAGAATTGATGACTTTCAGATCTTATAAACGACTTCAGCCTGATAAAAGTGCTTTCAGCACTATTGACCGGCAGTATAACATTGAAGTAATATTGTCCCCCTAGTATTTGATCTGCTTTTGTCCTTGATCCATGAATACTATTAGTCATCTTTATAGTATGCACGTTGTAAATATAATTTATAGATTATGCTTATGCTGACCAAATAATTGGCTTGACAAACATCTACTTTCTTGGGTTTCATTCTAATAAGTGGCATTGTTTTGTGAGAACACATATTAAAGCGCTCAACAAGAAAGGTTAAGGGAAATTTTCATCTTCTAATGAGTCACTCACGAGCACTAATCCTTCTGAGCACATCGTCCTCTGTGGTGAAGTTCGTGTTACTAGTTTGGCTGACCTATTAGCTGTGCAGGCTGCTGGCCTGCAGTGACTTTTAGAAAATGGAGACGGATGCAGCATTCTCTGTATTAGAAAAATAAAGAGATCTATCTATCTATCTCTATCTATCTATCTATCTATCTATCTATCTATCTATCTAGATCGTTCTTAAAGTACGTCACAGCTGTCTGTTTAAAGAGAAAGAAAGTCACATTATTATGATAAGTTAATCTGGGAAAATTAGTCCCAGGAATTACTTCTTTGAAAAATTAGACCTAACAATTACCTCTTGGGGAAAATAAATCTTGTCACTGAGTGTGAATCACCCAAAGAGCAGTGAATAAGCCCTGTTACGTATTTTTGCTGCTGCTCTTAGCAGTATTAAAAATAAATTTCAGAAATAAAAGTTAGACTTTTAAAATGACTAGTTAAGAATAGTTTTATTGTTTAAATGTAAAGTGGGTTGTTATTTTTTGATAATCATTTTAATTTTTACATTTACTGCTGGGTTTTATCTTTCTTTCTAGTTATAATTCAGATCTCATTATATTAAGGGAGAAAATTGGTAGTAGTTCTACATAAGTGACATGAGTTTGAAAGTAAATTCACCTACTCAATTCTGATTATTAGGTATAAAGTGAGTAAAAACTTAAATTAAAGCTAGAAATACCTATACACTAAAATGTATAATGTTTTTGCCCATAAAAAGAATTCAATGTAAAATTCTAGGTCAATGACCTGAAGAAATGATCAGATGCAGGAACTATGATTAGAACAAAAGCAGACCTATTATAAGATTATTTATCATAATGTGTGACTGTAGAGACAACTAAATGTTCACTTTTAGTGAAATAGCTAAATATATTATGATACATTCATGCTGTAAGATGCTAGACTAATGAAAATCTGCTTTGAAGCAGTTTTAAAGGTAGGAATATGACTAATATAACATTAAGTAAAATTTTTAAAAAGGAACTATATATGGAACTATATAGATGCTATGATTCCAATTACATGTCTACATTTACACAACACCACATGAAAACACTCCAACAGACCATGCACACACAGTAAAAGGCTAGGACATAACACATTAAAATAGTATTTGTTTTGTTTTGTGGAGATGGGGGACTGAATCTAAGACCTTTGCAGTACTACATTCCCAATCCCATGTACTTTTTTCTCCTGTTTGATACAGAGTCCTGCTAAATTGCTAAACTGTTCAAGCTGGACTTGAACTTGGTATCTTCCTGCCTCAGCCTCCCAGAGTGCAGGTATCGCTGGATCATACTATCAAGCCCAGCTAAAAACAGATTTTAAAAAAAAATCTTAATTATAGAAGTAATATTTGACATTTGTCTTTATTTCCCAATTTTTACCTATTAAGCTGAGTTATAAAGATTGTATTTTACATTCATCATTATTTTCTAAATTTCCCAATTTAGCAAATATATAAGTGTATCTAAATATCTGTGTGTATATATGCATGTATATACCCACATATCCACACAAAAGCATTTAATGGGTAAATCAATCAAACGTTAAGTGAATTTCTAAATCAGTTATCATTGAAAAATTCCCCAAGATGATAATGTAAGGAAATGTATAAGAAGAAATGTCTCTACCATACTTTTCAAATACATATATAATGTAATTTCGAAGGCAACTTACACCAAAGTAAAAAACGATCACACCTCACTAATAAAATGTTAATATGTATGGGATTCAAAAATCCATTTCAAAAAAGCTGAGGAAAATCTCCCTTAAGGAGCAAGCAATCCTAGCCAATGATTAAGAATAACAATGCAGCACAAATAGGAGAAAGAGCATTGGGCGGGTGCAGCCTGAAGTCAAGGTTGTATGGCTTCTGTAGCTTCTTCCTTACTGAGATCACAAGAAGACCAGGCACTCACATGTTATTTCCTATGTGCTCCCTTCCAAACCCACTTACAAAAACGGATTCATTTCCTTCTCAGAACCATTCCAGCAGATGGCTCCAGTCACTACTTTGCAGAGTGACAGAACTGAGGTGCAGAAAAGTCAAGTGAGCAGCCCGAAGTTGCCAGTTAAGCCACTGGAAATCAGGCAGAGCATGGCTTCAGAGTCTGTCATCTTCTCCCTGACATGCACCGTGTCCGAGGAACAAGAGTCTCAGAACAAAATCCCACTGTGAGGTTAGTCAGGAGGGGCATGAACAAGAGCTGTTTTTCATTTTGGAGATATCTGCATCAGGTAGCATCCCTATATTTTGTTTTAAATCGTTTCATTTGTTGTGGAAAAAAGAACTAATGTTAACTATTTTCCCATTTAATGACAGCAGTAATGATAATAGCGATGACACCTGGCATTTACTTTGACCAGTTCCTGTAGTTATCTCATGGACCACTCTCACTACCACCATGAAATAGCCTTGGAGGTGACTGGACCATCTCCCTGCTGCAGACTGCGGTGTGGGCTGCCCATGTCCCACAAACCCCAGCTCCCTTCTCTGGATCCACCAAAGAACTCTGCAAGGGACTCCCCACCCACCCCAATTTCATAGGCTGAAATTCTAATGTCCACGGTGATGGTATCAGGAAGTCGTAGCCTTAGAGTTATGATTAGGTCATAGAGCAGAACGCTCATGAAGCAGACTGGTGCTCTTATAAAGAAGCTACAAAGAGATTTCTCCACTATGTAGCTGAGAAGGTGGCCGTCCAGGGGAAGCCAGCCGTGGCCGGATGGGAGACTACCAGCATCTCTCTGCTGTTTACGAGCCACGCCATGGATTGATATTCTGACTGAGCATCCTGTGTCCAGGCTCACTCTACACTTCTCCCAGTCAGGGCCGATTACAGCGAAATCCTAGAATGTCAGGACTGCTCTAATGGGCAAAGTTTGCTTGGACACTTCCCATTGCTCTGGTCAAAAATGTGGGGGCTGTGATAGAATGCACCCAACGGGTCTATTCCTAACCAATCTTTCCTCCCTTTTTTTGTCCCTGGAGTTCGAACTGCATGGCAGTAGGAGGCTCCCAGCGTTCCCTGCTCTCTCCCCACTCATCAGCCACAGAATGTCTCTCCCAAATCTCTTGGCATTGGCCTCTCGGGGGATATAAGCAGACAAAAACTTTATGGAATTGGAAGAGTCAGGAAATTAGGGGCAGATTCAAGAACTACCACCCAGGAAGTAGTCACGCTGGGGTTCGATGTGGGCAGTCTGTTAACAGAACTGTCTTTTCTTCAAAGGTACAGTGACGTACCAAGGAGTACGATTATGACTTTATCCCCTTTAGTCTTTCCTTCTCACCACTACCCTGCACTCTCCCCAACCATGGATGGTGAATCCAGGGTGGCAAATCTTGCTGGTAAACTTGCATCACAGCCAGGGAAAGTGACTCTTCCTCCTGTTTTCCCTTCTATTCATGCATTTATTTGGTTTGCCTAATGAGATGGAGAGTAAATTTTTATAACTAAAAACAACTTTCCTTATTTTGCATATGCCCTGTGGTTAGAGCATGAGAAACTGTGGTGTGTGTGTGTGTGTGTGTGTGTGTGTGTGTGTGTGTGTTGGATGTATATGTGAGCAAAACTGTGACATGGAAGTGAAACTCCTTAATTATGATGAAATGTCACACAACTGCTGCACCCATGCTGGGGATATTCTTGGAGAAGTCACTCTCTTTGTTACACTTCTTTTCATTTGTTCAGACAAAGACCAAGTGTTCTCCAAATGATACTTCATGTCCCTTCAAATAAATGTTCACTTAATTTTTACCTATCCATGGAAATGGAAAGTTTTATGAATGTAAATACACTTTTAAAAGCATGAGGAGAGTTAGTTCTGCAAAAGGCAAGGCTGCAATCGGGAACTGAGCTTACATCTGTGGTTCGTGCTTAGCAACTGTTATTTATAAGGTGCCACCAGGAACTTCGGCTGCAACAAGCAGAACACAGCATGCCAGCCTGAGCATGCAGCGCCTCTGGGATTACCGAGGCTGGGGCCCGGTAGGCTCCCCGAGGGCACCCGCTGGGGGTGCTGGAACCCCACCTCCAGGGGGACCCCAGCACCCTTTGTGCTCTCCGCGGCTGCTCCTCCTGTCGGTGCACCTGCCTGGAGAGCTGGCATCGTTTCCCTACAAAGCCCGGTGCACAGACACATCTTCCTGTCGTGTCGCACTGCCGCGACACCGAGCCCCGGAGAACGCAGTCACATGGCACACAGAGTCGCTTCGCCGGGTCCCACCATGTATTGGGCTTTAAGCCCAACAAAGAGCAAAATGAAAAGAAAACAAAAGAAGAGCACATGGTGTTATTCAAGAGACAGAAGCAGATGATATTTTCAGATTTCCTGTAGAAAGGCCAGTTGGACATCTGAGATTTGCTTGCTCCTTCTTATGCCTCTTTATCACCAATAAAATGTATCTATGTGAAAGATCTCCCCAAATCCACCCGTTCTCTGGAAGAAATCTCATCGTCCTGGTCCTAAGAGGGCAGGGCAGTCAGTACATTCAGGGGCTGAGAAGAACATTGTCTAACGGAACATTTCATTTTAGCAAATGCTATACCTAAAAAGGTATTGATTAGCCTCTCTGCAGTAAACTTTTGCTAATAGAGCACTCACTGGAAGGAACTTTTAATGGAGAAAATAGAAAATGATGTTTGCTAAGAGCAAAGGGACTGATATGTTTTATTCGGCCCAAAATATAAAGGTGAAGAATATTTTACTCTCCAGTGACTGGGATTAAATTTGTAAGTTATTTTTGACTCACATCTGAATTACAGGAAACACTATACAAATTCTCTGCCAAAGAAATGTAGGTTTCAAGCCAACTGTAATTGTAAGAATACTGAGACACGTTTCACTTACCACAGCCATTTTTTCTATAGAATTAGATAACTGCAAACCCTTTTTTTAGTGGCCGTTGAAAGCCAAGGATTTGGGAGCAGGCAATGCACTGGCCAGCTCTTCCTTACCTTGCACCGATCACACCGCCGGCCCTGCACGTTGGGTCTGCATTCACACTGTCCGGTACCACTGTGGCAGATCTCAGAGGTGGAACCATTGGTGTCACAATGACAAGCTGCAAGAGAAGGGAGACATAGCTGTGGCTGGAAGGAAATTTCTCACACAGACTTAGTATCCCTTATCCGAAATGTCTGGGACTGGAAATGTCGAGTGGGGAATATTTAATGGGCTTTTCTGGTTGAGTATCTTTGATCTAAAAATCCAAAATTACAAATGCTCTTGGTTTCAATGGGTTTGTTGAATCAAAATACTGCCCAGATGGTACCTCTGATACCTAAATTCAGAAATAGGATATTTTCTGCCTTGTCAAGCACTCTCTGGGGCAGTCTATCATACAACAGCTCTACACTGTGGAGGTCATGGCACATAATCTGCTATTAAAATATCAAGATGTGGAAATTCAAAGAAGCCATGATGTGCACAAGGCCATGTGCTTGGTGGGTGACAGGGCTGAGCTGAGGCACCAGCCTAGAACGTGGAGTTCCTGGACTCCAGTTACACGACACGTGGGGTAACATTTAAAATATTACAGTACCATTGTAATGAATGCATTATGACTCCAAGGGCAAAAATAATGTTGACAGATTATCAAAATCAATAGCACTCAGGCCATAATATTAATGTCATTATCAATCAAGCAACATTTTATTAGTTCTTTTTTCAATATAATGATCATCCACTAATTATGCGCTAGTTGGTGTGTTAAGTTTCAGAAATAAGCTTGAGGTGAAATAAACACAAATCCCTTTAAGATTAGAAAAGTATGTAAAATAACAAGAATGTTGCTTTAGACCCCTTTGGAACATAGCATTATAATTTTGGAAAAAATCCCTTTTATCTTACAATTTATATACCGTCTTCAAAGATGGAAAATATACTTGGTTTAAGTATTTTTCTGTCATTTTTGTGTTATAAAGTTGTCCGATGTTATTCTGAAACATATAATAAACCAGTCTAAAACCTAAGTAGTCTCTTCATAAATAGAACAGTAATTAATGGCTTTCTCTGTGTTTTACAAGTGCATTTTAAATGGTACATATAATTGCATCGATACCAGAATAAAATCATGAAGAGGAGATGACATGGGAATTTAGACTGTTCAAAGGCAGATTTGGTAAATGTTGTACATTATCTCTGACTACTTTGAGCAAAATGCATGAACTCATTATATATAGCTGCTCTGTTAGTGCATGCTATTAGTCTGTTCACCTGGCTTCAAGTTCTCCTTCTCTTTAAGGCTTATCTGAAAATTGCTTGATTTTCTGCTAGTGAAGTTTGGCCTTCCATAGCTGCTAACTTGATACTAGCACAGTGGACACCAAGAAAGTGACCAACCAGAAGCTGGTCATTTTCATCAAACAATAGCACAAGGAGAGTCTATCGTAGAAATGGAAATGAAGGCTGCAATATTATTTTCTTTAGTATCCACTTTTATTTGGATACTAGAATTGCTGCTCCTACTATTAGTTTTTTAATGGAAATTTCTTCTGTGCATTACACACACATATTTAAAATCTCAAATTACTTAGAATCCAGATGTCCTTTTTTCACTACATACTTAAATTTCCATAAATATAATGGCGGTTAATTAATGTTTGCTATAAGTAACAAAAGCAATATAGAATTTTATGAAAGTGGCATTTTTAGCAGCAAACTATGATGTGACATTATACATACATTCGAAAAGCAAAATATATTTTGTGTAGGAACTTTTCACGAGCAAATCTAGATTCTTAAAGAATTTCTTTTCTTGAGGTTTGTCACTATGTGTGGGACCACTATTGTGCCCATGACAAATTATAAAAATAGATTGCAGATGATGAAAGTAGATGACACATTATATTTTAATCATAATTACATGCCAAAGAGCATTGAAATCATAACCACAGGTATACCACATGGCAAGCAGTATGGAGAGTGGCAATGGCTCATCATGTTTTGCACGTTCTAAGACTCCGAGCCAGAGATAACTAGTCCACAACTAAAATGAATGGAACAATGTCTTCAACTTTATAGAGGGAATTATTGGAAGACAGAAGAAGAGGCCACTAAATGGTAAATCTTGACCCAGAGTGAGTGAGCCACTGACTTACAACTGCTACACGCATGACTTACTACCAGAGGAAGACCACACTCGACTTGTGCAGGGCCCAGGAGCTCACTGGATACCTTCTCTGTGCCACGTGCTTTAATCTCCCACAGCAAATTTATGGCCCTTATTATAGATGAGGAAACCGAGTCTGATCGAGCTCCAAGTATTCATTGGGGTGACCTAGCAGCAGAGTACAGACCCTGGAGGATCTGCTTGAACAGCAGAATGTCTTAAATTCCCTACACTATTACATAAAAGCCAAAGATTGATGGTGTTTAAATCACTCTGAGCCTGGTGGAAATTTTGCTTTAAAAAAAAAAAATCAGTTCACAAGTGATACGTATGAATAGATGTCAGTTGTTTCTAAGAGTGATTTCTTTCTGATTATCATTTTATATATTTTACCATTAACACATTATCATTTTTATAGGAAAAAAAAATCTAACACTCATCTCAGCCCTTGAGGAAAGGAATGTGTGTCTTTGTGAAATGCAGTGCCTAGTGGGTCTCTGCTGTTTAAAGCCGAGGTAACAGACTGTGCTGTCCGTGGTTTCCACAGGTCTGCAGGTCTGGGCGATGAGCTGACTGGAGCATCTCTTCTTACACCATAAGCTGAGCAGAGATGTGCAGTCAGGCAGCGCCTATGTCCCACATGCCCTAAAGGGTAAGGAGCACATGAAGCCAGCAATGGCCACGTCCCAGGTACTCATGTGGGTTTGTATTCTACTTGACTTTCCACCACCAGGTCTCCTTTGCATATTCTATTACTACTATTTGAAAGCATTTGTTAATGCTGTGCATCACTGAATAAGACAGCTAAGGAGAAAAGATGAGGGGAGGGAGATACTGCACTGGAATAGAGGAAGAGTTAGAGTAACTAATTTCATGGAAAGAAGACACAGAAACACCACTGGATGAATACTCCCAAACTGAAAATTAATCGCTCAACAATTACTACACCAGCGAGGGATAATACTGGCAGAGTTGTACACCTATTGTGAAATACAAGACTGTAAAGTTCACATATAAAAGAATAACCTATTACTGTCTACTGAAATGTACTACTGAAATAATGTGGGACGATACATTTACTTCAAACAAATGATTAGAATTGAAATAAAAAGGCTAAAATGCTTACCTAATTTATAAATTCTTCTTTCCTGCTGTGGACATAAACCTATTTTAAACTTTTCTTTCCACATGTGAACAGAAATATTGGCATCTTTTGCAAAACACCACTTTGGCAAGGCAGCAACTTGCGAATGGCTTCACTGTATTAGTAGAGTCATATTTTGGGACATGCAGACTCTGCCTGTGCCGTGCGTCTATCACCCATATATTACAAACAATCTCCTCGTCTCCAATCCTGCTCAAGAGCTCATCAGCTACTTTGAGGTATAATTTATCAATTCTGTCAGGGACACCACTAGTTCAGGACTTACGCTGACAGTTCTTTGCACCAACTGCGTCTCCGAAATAGCCATCCGCACAGAGCTCGCAGTACTGGCCTGTTGTACCTGGCTTGCATATCAGACAGGAGCCAGACAGGCTGTTACAGCTGCCAGGGATGGAGAAGTCAAGGTTGTCATTGCATTGACAGGGCTGACATGATCCTCCAGGTACAGAAGGGTGTCCAAAGTAGCCTTCTGCACACCTACGGTGAGAAATTTCATCAGTGAGCATTTCAGGGGAAACCCATGAAATCCATTCAAGGCAATGTTTATATATTTTTCATACTACTTGTCTTTCAGGATGATGGCTTTTCCTTTTAAGTGTTCCTTGTCTCAAGGTGCAAGTTGATTAAAAATGTTTTTCTATGCAGCAGGGTAGATGCAAGATGAAATCCTGCCAGCTCCACTAGTAATTAGATAGCAGCCAGACATCTCCCCCCAAAAACCTTGTCACTGGTACTGAAGATGAGACCAAAGCATAATAAGAAATCTGTTGCTGGCATTCTGAAGAAATCCAGGTGGATGTTACAAAACCTTTGTAGTAAAACACATCATATGTCTCTACCCCAATTGGTTGTTTTCTGTACGAATATGCAAGGTTCACATTTTTTATTGTTTTTTGCAGCAAGAGCTTGTTAGGAAGAAATAGGCTCACAAGGAAATTCAGTGGTAAGAGTTCAGAATTAAATGGAAATTGTGATTCAAGATTGTTACTGTTATTTGTTTGGGGGCTGTGGGTATCTCTGAATTAATATTAGGTTTGCATGCATTTGTGTATCAATCCAATAGCAGATATTCAATGTGGAATCTTTATTAACAGGAAGTCTAAATAGTTGTGCCTGCCTAGTATAATACAATGCCATAAGGTACTTCTAAATTGTGTTCCCAATCCGTATTAGCAAACAACAGGTCTCTTTTTTAATCAACAAAAACTATTTTACATGTTGTATTATTTATAAGGCATGGCACAGATTTTTAAAAATTATAGCATCAAATTTTCTTTGATCTAAATGTTGCTTTAAAATGTTCTTGGGCTGGTGATTTAGCTCAGTGATTTCACCACTTGCCTTGAAAGTGTGAGGTCCCAAGTTTGATCCCTGGTACCAAAAAAAAAAACTTTCTTAAGATTACAGATTCACAGGTACATCCTTATCAGTAGCGCTTTTCTACATTCTGTTCTGTCATTTCTTTCAGTTACATTTCCACATGCTTCATATTAAGCCACATGCGCAGAAGAAAATAAAAAAACAGGGCATCTAAAGTCTATGGTCAATCTGGCTCCACGCCATTTTATCAAAACAAACTCTTAGAGCAAAGATCAAAATTGAAAGGAAACAAAAATAATGCAGGAGAATCTAATTACCTCTAGAATTCACTATCTTTAGAATAATCTGCTCATGGATAGGGAAGACACGTTTTAGACAAAAGCTCTCTACCTCTTGGAGTAGAAATGGTTTAAATCCAGGACGCCATATTGAGGATACATTAATAACAGTACAATTAAAGTATAAAGCCAGTAATTTAGTAAGATACATGCTTTAGTATGTTTTCCAGAAAATTTATGTCCTAATAATCTAAAAGATTTAATGTATCATAATCTTTAAATGAGATTAATAGTTTTAATTATATTCACAAAGAGGTTTGCAAAATTATGAACATTGTATAAACATAGCTCAAAAGGATATTGCTTCCCACAAATATAATTATGGATCAGTTCTGTTATGAAATACAAAAGAACGATTTAGAGCATAAAATCTCACAACCTCTTCAGGAATATAATGTAGTAAAACAATAAGAAGTTCCTTGTGAATCCTAACCTCATTTGATATTCAAAGCTTACAATTACATCCATATATAGTCACATCCGATTTTGTTTGTCTCTAAGACAGTGACTTCACTTCTTTTGGAATAAGGATGTACAGACATTGTTATCACAGTCAACCAAGCACCTATTATTTCCTGTTCCTTTTTTTCAAAATGACTTAGTGCCCTCAGGAGAGAGGGCCTTAAATAACAAGATCTGGGAGTTTTTCTTAACACAGATTCCAATTAATAGTCCAAAATTCCCCTATCAATAATAACAAAAAGTCAGTCCATAGAGAAAATACTGTAATTTAGTGAAATAACAAAGAAGTGTCTTTTATTTTTGTTACAGGACATGTAATGAACATGCGTGGATAGACATGATAGAGAATTCATACGGCACCTCATTAACATGGGACCAGTTTCTGTGGGTCAGTGTGCTCCACAAGGGTGTGAGTGTGTGCATTCTCCTGGGTAGAACAGCATTCACAGAGGCTTAAAAATGTCTCATTGGGATTTAACAGTAATTTCAGGGTCAGGAAAGGTTATACAGCTAATCATGCAATTTTATTAATAATAATAGCATCATATAGTCTGTCCAATTTAGATGCATCTAATTAAAATTAGTTAAAATTACAGCCCTTTGGACCTTTCTGGCTTTTTAGATTTTTCTATCAGAACTAATTGCAATATGAGATCTTGAGCCCTCTCACTCATGTTCAGTTGTAAAACATATTTTGTTAAATTCATATAAACATTGTTTGTTGAATTCCTTGTTAAAGGTAGCCATCTTCACATAAAACGTCACTGTTCCCTTTTCACATTTCTTAACTTTTTCAAACCAATTTGCAATATTTTAAAAAGAGACTCTTTAAAATGTAAAGAGACTCCGGATAACATGCATTAGTTATGCAACATAGTTTCTGTTATTGGTAATTTAGGAATGACAAGAAAGGGAGGGTGGGAGGGAGGGAGAGAGAGAGAGAAATGAATGCCAGATGTGGAGAGAAAATGAGAAAAAGAAAGCAACAAAACTAATCTTTAATCTCATTCTGTTCAAAAATTTTTTCAGAAAAATTCGTGGCTTACATTTCCATTTTCTTTTTCTTTCACCTTTGTGTTTTAACCAAAAAAGAAAATCCACTGAGCACTTCTAGTATAACACTGCTATAAATAAGGCACAGTCTTTATCCTATAGTCTGCAGATAAGAGATATGAGTTAAAAATGCAACCATTGTTCCTCAGACAGAAGGCTAATATCCAAAATGGATACAGAACTCAAAAAAATTAGACCCTCCCCCAAATAAAAGATCCAGTCAAAAACAGACAGTGAAACAAACAGACACATCACAGGAGTACAAATGGCCAATAAATGCATGAAGAGATGGTCAACGTCACTGGCCATTAAAGAAATGCACATTAAAACAACACCGAAATTTCATCTTAGCTCTGGAAGACTGGCCACTATCAAGAAATCAAATAACAACAAATGCTGATGAGCCTGTGGAGACAGAGAAGTCCTGCTACATTGTTGGGAGGAATGTGAGCTAGTACAACCGTTACAGAAATCAGTGTGTGGATTCCTCAGGAAACTAAAATGAAAAATTCCATTAGACCCTTTTAGGTCCCTGAAAGAGTTAGGCATCATATTATAGTGCTGTGTGCACACCCGTGTTTATAGCAGCATGATTCACAATGGCTTAGTCTTGGAAGCAGCATGTATGTCCATCAACAGATGAACGGGTAAGGAAAATGTGGTACGACTTTGCCGTAAAGAAGATGCACCTTGAGACCGTAAAGTTAAGTGAAATATATCAGACACGGAGGCTTCAGTATTGCATGGTTTCTCTTATATGAGAAACCAAGGTATGAAGAGCAAAGTAAAAGATATATAAAGGGAAGTAGGGAGCTAGCTCTTTGTTAAATGAGGTGATCAAGAGACGGAAGGAGGGGGAGGAAGCAGAGGGAAAGTAATGAAAAAAAGGAATGAAGATTTATCATGTGTAAGTTCCAACTCCACACAAGGAAGGTAAGCACTACGCACTGCAGACGTGGACTGAAACAAGGAAAGCAACAGCAGAACAGGGGAGACGCTCCAGTGCTATTACGGGCACAAAAGAAAGACCTGCACTCGGCAGCTCTGTCATCACGGGCCTTCTTAGGGTGACAGAGCCTAAATTTAGGAGCTGAACAGGGTGAGCCTCAGCAGAAGAGCTGCAGCACCGCTGTCCTCCAGGCAGAGGGAACAGCACTGGGACAAGGCCCAGAGAAGGTGGCCGGAGCACACAGCTCCACGGCTGCTGGTGTCACACCCCGCCCCCGTTTGCCTTAATCAGCTCAAGACAGATCATCGGCCTCCTTCTATGGTGTCTATATGCAAACTAGAAAAAGACATAGAGACTGTGGACCCCGCGGGCACCTGGCACAGCGCCATGGAGCATGGGCGCGAAGCTCTTCTCGGATTCAAGCCCCCAGGCGCTGCTTTTCCCCAGGGCCTCTGTGCAGTGTGCAGACAGCAAAGGCAACACCTCTTGGAACCTCAGCCAGCGTCAGGATTCTGCTGACGGCGCTGCCAGGGCGGAAGCAGCGTCCCCCTTCTGTGATTTCCATCAACCCTGGCTCTGCACCGGGGCCCCAGGGTGATGGAGGCGCCAATACCATGGCAACTGTAATGGGAAGCACTGTTATCCAAGGGTGGTCGGGTTTGAGCCACACCGAGGTGTTCCGGATGCAGAAGTAGCTGAAGAGGATTTTCGAATTGAAAAAGAAAAAGCAAGCTCCTCAATGTCAAATAGGAATCATGTGAATAAAATTATATGTGGATTTTCAGAATTTCAGGCAACTAGGCCAAATGTCTTCTGAATTCTCAGTAGAAGATGTGGGAGTGATGGTGATGGTTCCTCTCTTTCCTTCTTAGGGAGGAGCTGTTGCAAATTTACCAGTGGGAACTGGAGTAGTGCTGCAAGCCTGCAGTGCCAGCACTGGGAGGCTGAGGCCGAGGGTTACAAAGTCAAGCCCTGTCTGGTCAATTTACAGATACTTAGTGAGATCCTGCCTGAAAAATAAAACATTAAAAGAAGTAGGCACTGCATTACTTGGGGCGGGTGGGGAGAGAGAGAGAGAGAGAGGGAGAGAGAGAGAGAGAGAGAGAGAGAGAGGAGGAGGAGAGGAAGAAGGAAGAAGGAGGAGGAGGGAGAGAAAATCATACCTGCCAATTCTTTTTCATTTTTGCTGAAAAGTTTGAGATGGAGAGGAGATAGCCATTTGCTACCCTGCACGTCTATCTTTCCATCTTCTTTTGAATTGCATTAACACAGATTTTAGACAGGAAATCATGCTTTCTGTCAGGTATTTCTTTCCTTGGTGATTTTTTTATCGCTCAATTAGAATTCTCTCCAGAAGAGGTGACCAATCTCACCGGTAATACCGGGAGAGGTGAGCCGCTGGAGTGGAGGATGGCACAATTCGTCTGTTTATCTACCATCTTCAGCCCTGTCCACGGTGGCTTTTAAGCAAGTATTTGTTAAATAAGACACAGCTTTTGAATCATAGACGGTCTGGAAACTATTATGTAATATGTACACGAAGGAAAGCAATAGAAACACATCAGAGCTTATGCACACCTAGCTAAGTGGATTTACTGGTCCTGCATGAGAGAGCAGCTGTCAGTTTTCAGTTGCTAAAAAGAAGTTGCCTATAGAGAGCTTGAGGAGGAGTGGTGTAGACACTTGACATAAATCTGTCTTGGGAATGATATGCTCTGCTATGATAATAAGATTCTAATAGGTAATGTACACACGCTTCCCTTTAGAAAAACACAGTGAAAGGCTTCCAGTTTCTCAATTACAAATAAATCCTTCTAATTTCATTTCTTTTCCTCCATTGCTAACTCACAGATGCTACGATATTCACAAATGGTACTTCCTGCTTGGTAGAAACTGTCATGGGCACTTTGTCGGCTGAGTGCTAGTAGCTAGCTAAATTCTCTCTGGGTGATTGGCCTCTGCCTCATTAACTTCAGGCGCCCTGATTGAAACAGGCATAATGTTTCTTTTGTTAGATTGATTCCTAGATACTTCATTTTTTTGGATGCTATTGTAAAAGGAATTTTTTCCCTTATTTCTCTTTCTGTCTGTCTGTTATTTGTGTATAGAAAGGCTATTGATTTTTGGGTATTCACCTTGTATCCAGATACTTTACTGAATCTGTCAATTAAGTCTAGAAGTTTTTTGGTGGAGTTTTTTGGATCTTCAATGTAGAGTATCATATCATCAGCAAATAATGATAGTTTAACTTCTTCCTTTCCTATCTTTATTGCTTTAATTTCTTTCTCTTGTCTAATTGCTGTGGCTAATGTTTCCAGAACTATATTGAAGAGAAGTGGCGATAGTGGGCATCCTTGTCTTGTTCCTGATTTTAA
>NW_022900926.1:9908166-9914269 GCF_012274545.1 Fukomys damarensis | reverse complement strand
AATAAAAAAAAAAAAAAAGAAAAAAGAAACAGGCATAATGGCGGCCAAGGAGGCCGGAAGTCAGGTGGAAGTAGCCCTGTTCGTCGTTACCTTGGTAACGAGGAGCAGAAAGCAGGTCTCTCCTCCTGCCCCTGTGGCCCCCAGTGATAGTAGCAGAGGGGACTGTTTTCAGTGCTAAAACCAGACAAAGGTTGTTCTCTTCGACAATAATACGGTATATCAAAGCGGGAGTTGGTACCATTTTATATGGAGATGGGATATACAGTAAAGCCATTCCTTCAAAAACATTTCAGGAAGAAATAGAATTACACAAATTATGTTCCACTGCACAGCAAATCAACAGAGTCAACAGGAATTTAAATACTGGTGTAGGAATCATTACAAGAGACTATAAATCATAATAATACATTAAATTTTGTTTCTCTTTTCAAAAATATTTGAAGTAAATTATGGGACCACTTTCTAAACTATGAATTAAGAATATAAGTCACATTTTAAGGACAAAAAACTAATTATGAAAAATAAATGATGCCAATGGAAGACAGTGAGATAAATCTTAAAATGCATGACTTTCCACTTGAGCAATACTTTTTAGAAAGATTGTAGGTTAATGCTTAACCTTTACGATTAAAACATTAATCAGATATTCTCTGCGTGAATGAAGATTTATAGAGCAATTGCTAGAGAGTAAATAAACTATAAAAATATAATGCGTTGGTTTGACTAGTGTGATAAAAAAAAAAAGCTTCATTTCATTTCATTGAGATTGGCTGCTTTTCTGGGGTAGAGCAATGGCTGATGCCTGTGGTTTTATCACTCCCAGGGAGAAAGTCATCTTGCTAGACAGGGTAGTGCACGCTTACCTGTCACAGCGTGGTCCTGTGTACGCGACGGGGCATTCATCACAGATCAGCCCAAGACTCCGGTCTGAGTGGCAGGTCGGGCTAAAGCTATGTTGACGTCGAGAAACAAGAGGTACAAGGAGAAAGCACATAGACAAAGTCCTTAGCAGCGTATCTGCATTTCTCTTTCTTCATTAGTGCTCTGACAGCAGGGTCCAGGAGGTTATTCTTGGGCCTGACCCATCGAGGATGCAATGACAGTGCTATTTCCGCAGATGTGAGCACAGCCTAGAGGAGAGCAGTGCCCCTGTGACACTGCGGTAGCTGGCGTGGGGCTCTTCTGGGTCTGGGGTCATCAGTGACAAGAGGAACTACTCAGTGGCGTTACAGGGATTCCCTAGGCCTGAGCAAACCCAGCTTCATAAACGTTCTCTCTGGCTACATCTCAATGAAGTAGAAGCAGCTTGGGAAATGTAGGGTTTTGGGGAAACTCAGGATACAGCAGTGGCACGAGCAGCAGCGGGGGGACTGTCCAGTCCCCTGCACAGGGTGTGTGTGTGTGTGTGTGTGTGTGTGTGTGTGTGTGCAGCTGGTGTGTGCTCTTCCTCACATACAGGCTGCTACATTGTGGGACACATTTGGAAGAGATTGGAGCGCACATTCTATTTAAGCGTATGATGAAACCAAAGAAGACAACCTCGACATTTACAAAAATTTGCCTCTCTTTGAACACATTTCTGACTTGGGTCTGAAGTAACAGAGCTGGAGTCATGTGTGAGATTCACTTTCCCTGGCCTGCCAGAAGTGCCCTCCTGCCTCAAGCTCGCCCCAGATGGGCACCTTGGCACGGGACTATGTCTGGCTCTTGCAAGAGCCCTCACCCATTTTGAATTCTGTGAGTTCTGCTGATTTCCAATTTTTAAAAAATGTCTCTTTGAGATACATAAAAATGGTGCCCATGAATGGGGTGAGAAGTAATATTGTATAATGTTTAAATCACGTTAAGCATCTCTGTTTCCTAAAATATTTATTTCCTTATGGGGAAAACTTGTGAAATTCACTCTTCTACATTTTAAATGCATAGCATGTTGGTGTTATCTGTAGGAACCCTACCTACTGCACAACAGCCCACCAGAACTTCCTATTTTTCACTAACTTGGTAGCACTGACCACCCCACCCCATCCACTATGACCTCTCTCCAGTCCCTCCAGCAGCCTATCAACGTTTTTATATTCTACATTGCTGTACCACTTCAAAGGCAAATGCCCTCAATTAATCTTTCTCCTATTATGTTTTCCCAAATAGATTATTTTCTATTATATATGACAGAACAATTCAGTAGAGGCATGTTTGATGGCTAAATGAATTAAAGTGAAAACAACAAATTAAATACCACATGGCCCCATCTTGATCTGCTCCTGACACCTAAATGACTTTGAAATTTATTTTATTTTAAACTTCGGTGCAGGTCAGATCATGGATATTAATTTTGAACAATATTATTCTAGCCTGACTCATAGTAGTCCTGTAAAGATTTGATAATTTATATTTTCGTCACAGTGCAAAGCTACTAGAATCAAATAGGCCCGTTATTTTAAGCATGATATAAATGAAACTATTGGGTCAAAGGGGAAAAGCCTGGTTTAGGTTAACTTGAGTTTATAACTATTACACAGATCAAGAATCCCACAGTACGGGTACACAGCCTAGGATCACCCACACACAACTGGGTGATCATCTTGGTAGACAGATGTTGGTACTGAAGGACCATGTGTCAAAACAGAAAGAAAGGAAGTTTTATCCCACCCTTCAAAGAACTTTGTTATTCTTTGGAAGCACAAAGAGGTACCTAGCTTTTGACACATCTCTGCAATTCGTGTCTGTCTTCTTTGGAAATCAGCATTCTACAACCATCTCAACATCTATGGAGGAAGGGACTCCGACTAGAAACCTGGAGTTTCACATCCTGTGGCAAACACCTACCAGTTGTAATTTAGACTTCTAAATCAGTCTACCCTAAGACATGTCAAGGGCAGTCGACAAGGCTCCTGACACTTTAAAACTATTTATACAATAGATTTTAAATTCTTATAAAATACTTACCTGTCATTTAAGACCAACAGAAGTCAAGTAAAATAAGCTCCCTAACAAAAATTATTACTTTTTTTTCAGGAAAAACTGAAGCAATAACAATATGTGAGATTTGACTCTCTTTACACTGTCAAGTAAAATAAGCTCCCTAACAAAAATTATTACTTTTTTTTCAGGAAAAACTGAAGCAATAACAATATGTGAGATTTGACTAACTCTTTACAGTGCACACGATTCTATGAGCCGGTTGAATTATGCATAATTTTTCTTTCCGAAAGTCATAAACTAATTCCTGGGAGAATTTAGCATGGGGTCCAGGACATAAGATTGTCAAATTGATACTGCCTTCTCCATACCACCAATTATCACTCAAACCCACTCATGAGAACTACAGGAGTTTAATACAAATGCTTGGTATCCTGCGTCCAAGTACAGTCACCCCTTGAGATATGTCTGAATTCATGCTTTTGTATTCTTTAAATAACATAAACAGGATTCACTCCCTTACTGCTGTTACAGCTACAGCAGAAGATGCATGCAACAACAAGAATAAAATCAGAATGGAAAATGAACATGCACTACAAAAACTTCCTACAGATTCTGCATTGGCAAATGTAGCAACTTAACATTGCTTTTGGCTGAAATGTGAATCTAGCTATTCTGTGATGCAGTGAGGGAAATGTAAGTTCACTGCCGACTTCAAGTGATTCCAAGGTTGTGTCACTGAACACTAGCTGGCTCCCTCCACACCAGCTGGGAGAATGTTTTGTTTCCTGGATGATTCAGCTCGTGCTGAAGGCACAGGAGAGTGAAGAATAGCAGGCATTTCTCACAAATACAGGAAAGAAGGGAAGCTGTTGTTGGAATAAACAATAAGCATCTGTATGTGCACAGAGATTCTCCTAATGATCAAGCATAGATATTTACATAACTTAGGTTTTTACAAGTCTTTTGCTCTCTCCCCCTCTTCCTCCTGTTTGTCTTTCTGTCTCTCTCTCAATATGATTGTTTAAATATGACTATGTAAGTGAACTCATGTAGATGTGTTCATACAAGTGAGTACATACACATAGATAAAATTAGCTCTGTTCAAAAGATTTTCAATTTATCTTTTGTCTTGGTTGCAATTGTAAATACTAATTTTAACATTGATAATTCAATATAACCTTTTCAGCGAGTCCAAAGTTGAGCTCTAGAAGGTTCATTTCTTTAAAAACTATAAACTTTAGGCTTCCATATAAAGCAGTAATACTGAACACGAGTGGTGGACAGAGATCGCTGCAGAGGCTCCCTTCTCACCCAGGCCCGTTCCAAGGCTCTCTAGCTTTATCACATAACTGAAGAAAAGTGGTAACATTATTATTCAAAAACATTCTAAATATCTGAGGGCAGACACTCACGTGTCTCTTTCAGATCTTATTTAAACAATAATCTACGTGATACTGAAAATTAACGACTGTAAAGCATTTGAAATATTTACAATTTTATTTGTGAGAGAAGCAAATGTAAATTTCAGTATATTGTTAGAATCTTTAGCTAGAATATATATATCACCCGGATGAAAGGCCAAGCAAACAGTGGACACTGTAAGTAGCTGAAGTTGATATATATGTATAATTTAAATATTATATGCTTGTCTGTATTCATACATCATAATAATTATAACAATCTATCTCTATCTCCCAACACACTTGATTTATTTAGCAACATTACCTAAGAAATTTGGAGCCAAAATGCTTGTGATCTATAAGATTTATGACCAGGGATTAAATAGATAAATCACTAAGGTAAAACTATCCCTGAGCCTTGTACTTTGGATGAAGGTTGCATCAACCTTTAGTTCTTTTTCTTTGTTTTTTCCCTGAATAACCTGTGGAAATTCAAATTCCTTCCTTTGGATTATATGTGAATATTCAGTGTATGCCTCAAAGTTCCTAACTCAGATTATAACAGCAGTTACAATCATTTTTAAAAGGATAGTTTCCCTTGGTCACTGTTTAATGATTGTTTTTTTCATGAAAACATTTAGGTAGCTACATTAAAATGGACTTTTCCCATCATAATTGTGCAGATAAACCATGATAATTTTCTAGATTATTTTCACTGTGAAAGATTGTATACTTCTAACCACAAAATTTAAAGGACTTACAAACTAACTGAATTATCACAGATTCTTTTTCTGCCTATAAAATATCACAATTAAATCTAAAAAGTAAAAAATGCTACTATTCATATTCTAGTTGTACTATTAAGGATAAAATTATTATTTAGTTATTTAATAATTATTTACTGCAATTAGAAAACCTCTTAAAATTGAATAATCTCTAAATGCTTCATGTTACTGGTACCATTATTGTGTGGTTTTATTTATTTATTTATTTATGGGGGGGTACTGGGGATCGAACTCGGGTCCTTGTGCTTGCAAGGCAGGCGCCGGAACCACTGAGCCAAATCAACATTAACATAATTAAACCAAACTGCAATAAATACATTGTCCTAGATTTTGTTAATTCATCTTAAAAATGATTTCATAAGGTAGATATTATTGCCCCCATTTTATAGATAAATATTATCAGTGTATACCAGGGCCCAAATCCCTTTTTCAAAGACCAATCGTGCTTTATTGTTTGATGCATTTATTTTTTTATCCAGGAACAATGCAATTAGAACCCATAACCACAGTAGAAACGGAAAATAGAAGAATGAATCATTTGTGCCTATAATCACTGAAGCAAGATAGTTTCCCCAATGGCCTCTCTTCATTTATGTTGGTCAGTCTGCATGGGAAGTCCATAGGGTCTATGTATTCACTCAAATATATATTTTACAAATGTATTAGGTTAGGATTCACATAGCTCAGTGAATGGCCAGCTCTGCTGAACTGAGGGCTATGCGAATACTGATGACATCTTGGTGGAGAAGGAGGTGAGACGAGATGGGCTGAGAAAGAACCCTCAGATACACCGCCTCCACTCTTCTCAGTGGAGGTTTGTACACAACAATGAACTTCACGTGTACCAGAGGCTTTGGGGACGCCACTCGGCCCTGGTAACTGAAGGCGCTCTGCATGTGTGACCTCATGCTGCAGTTGTGTGACACATAGCAAGTTTCATGTCATATTAAACCCACAGATGTCTGAGTAACCATTCTTATTTATTTTCCAATAGCT
>NW_022900926.1:9892461-9908080 GCF_012274545.1 Fukomys damarensis | reverse complement strand
CCCCCCCCCCCTCCCTCCCCTCCCCCCTCCCCCCTCTTCTCCTGACACCACTAGTGGCCAAAAGATCTTCCAGTTTGTGCCCATCTGGGCTGCAGCTTCAAGCTCTGGAGATGTTCTGGTCAATAACACACATTAAACCAATTTCTCATTTTCTCAGTGTCTTGCTAAGCAAAATCACCTAGTAGATAAACTCATCCTTTTTTGGGGTAGCACTTGAAATTCAGGGAGTAGTTTTTGAAAGCCCCCAATATGTACTGCAGAGGACTGGGACACACATAGGCAATGAAGTTAAAATTCTAATTTTATGTGAATACTCTATGATCCCTGAGCAAGTCACTGGATAATCAGTGCACAGTTCACCATATCCCACCACTGCTGTAGGTGCTTTGCATATTTTAATTATGCAGTTTTCACAATAGCTCCATGAGAAGTCCAATGATTATAAACTCATGGTGAGTTTAAGTAATGCCAAAGGACAGGTAGCTAACAAGTAAGGGACTCAACACGTGAACTAGAATTGGTACCACAGTGTTATTTCTCCACTCAAAGGACTCCTTTAAAAATCTATAAAATGGGGGCAATAATATCTACCTAATAAAATCATTTTTAAGATGAATTAACAAAATCTAGGCTTGGCCCAGTGCCTAGAATAGTGGAGACTGCTTTCTTTAAATATTACTTCTTTCTCTTCAATTCCAAATGATGAGAGAGGAGGAAAATTCTGAAGAGCTAAGTAGCTGGAGAGGAGCACAAGGTGCTGAGTGGAAGGAAACACAGTTCCAAGGAGAAGTTTTAAACTTAATGATAGAATTGTTTTTAAGATCTTTAAGCTGTAGTAATTTACTCAATCTACTAACAAAAGACCATTTTATTTAGGAGCACCTTGGGTAAGATCTCAGGGTATGATCCACTTGGTTGCATCTTCATATTAAAAGACCATACTAGAGATTTCACTTTAAAAAATATTTAGAAGTTCTTCTCTGTAAACATTATCAAGCACTGAGATGTCCTTTAAGAGAGTTCCCCCCAAAATAAATTTGTTTCATTTAAAACTAGAGTTACAGCGGGGTGGTTGCTCAATAATAGAGCACGTGCTTGGCATGTCAGGTCTTGAGTTTCAATCTCCAGTGTCACAAATTTTAACTAACTACATAAAATTATAGTCATATACAATTATTCATTAATAAAATTGCTGATTTTTTTTCACCACAGTTGGCCTTATTTTAAAAAATTGGCTTCAGAATCTATTTACAGATGGCTGCACTTTTGTAAATTTCACTTACTGAAGTAGAGGATGCCCAAAATTATGAGATGAGGGTAAAAGGTAAAGTGAAGAGGCAGTTAAAGTACATTTTATCTTTATTTTTAAAAATCTGTTACAAAATTACAGCTCTGGGGCTGCATAAAAAAACTACAAAAAAACTGAAAAGAAATTGTATGAAATTTGCATTAAACTTTTTCAAGACATATTTGGTCTGTGAAAGTTATAAGAAAGTATCATTCATAGTTCAATACTCATAAATTCATGACACAATGTGTAACATTAAATAACTTAAAAAGATACACATAGAATGTAAACATGTATGTGTATATGAGATAAATTCTCTGAGAATTCAGGGCCAGGCTGGTAACTTGGATGAATTCCTTCTTTTTATCGTTTTAGAGGTTTATGACTTTCCCAACATTTACAAATCAACAGAGTGAAGTATAAAACTACATGATTGTATAGGTCTGCTCTTTGCAAATAGTTTAGAAATTAAAATTGGGTTCTATCTTTTTTATATTAAATAGTCAAACCTAAAAATATTCAGAAATGAAGTCACAACTTTAAACATTTTACATTTAAAAAGCTCATATTACCTTCCTGAAATTTTCCTGCATCTCTTTACTGCCTGTTTATGTCGGGCACGAGAAAGAGTAGCTTTGATGCCAAAGGTGGATTTTTAAGAGTGGCTGCCAAACTCCACAGTGTGGCAGCTTTGTTACTTACTTATTGGATGGGATGCTGAGTGGACAGGCACAGGGCTGGCAGTCTTCAGGGGTCCCTTGGGTAGGATCACCATAGAAACCAGGAAGACACAGGTTGCAGTAGGGACCACCTGTGTGATCCTTGCAGTTCTGAGGAAGAATTCCACACCAGAGTTCATTATTTTAGACTCACACAGCAACATGTGGCAAAAAATAGGTCTACAAAGTCATTAGTCTGTTCCCTGGCAGGAAGAGCAATTTTTCCACCTTAAATGGTCAATTTTACAACAGGGAAGTAGCACTGAAAGTTGCTTGAAAATCTAGCTTACAAACTACACACTAGTTTCAACATAGGCATTCTTACACAGGGATGACTAAAAGTCATTATACTTTTTTATTATGTGAATTTTATTTCCTTTTATATTCTTATGGGAATGTTAGTGTTTTGTGTGTGTGTGTGTGTGTGTGTGTGTGTGGTCACAGATCTCCAATGACATATGTTTAAGGGAAAACGTAGCTAAGTCTAGGTAAAAATCAATTGTACAACTTAAAACTGCTTGTTTAATGAGAATGGTAGCTAATCATACAAATCCCCCAGGGCTGTGCCTTCATAGCTCAGACATTAATTTTGAACTTGGTGGATGCTGATGGTCTGGACAATGATTCTTTATATTACATTGGGGAGGATTTTGCTTGAATCATAATTGAAGGTAAGAAAATTGAAAAAAAATTTAAACAAGGCATGGATAATGAAATCACAAGGCACCTATCAATTTTCCTCAGATATTTTTAAAAGAAAACTAAAATGACATTTTCTCACTAATTACTGTTTTTAGATCCATGTCTTTTTAAAAAATTAAAATAAAATAATTTTTATCTCAATTGCTTCATATTAAGTAAAGTCTATTTCAAGCTCAGACTGTGTTCATAAAACTTAAGACTGGCATATAGGTGAATAATTCAGTTAATGAAATAACAGAATCATCTGTAAAGCTTCCAAAAACACCATATGATAAAATTTTATTTTGTTTTGTTATTAGGTATACATAATTTCAGTCTCCAATAATACAACAGAGAATATATAAAATTTATATTAAAACTATTCTCTGCAGATTCATTGTTGCTGAATTATAGAGTATATACAGTTGTAACTTCTCCTTATATCGAACAGAATTCATCAGAAATTAAGACTGTGTAGCCTTTATCTTTATGACCGATAACAAAATTTGTGAAGTAAATAGCTAAACTATAAATTGACTTTAAACACAGGTTAAAAGTTTACACAACTAGATGGCCATTGAAATAGATTGAAAATCCCAAAGTATTTATTTTAGTATACTTTACAAAATCATTTTCAATTATATTTAACAAGTAGACTCAGTAAAAAATAAAGACACACTTTTTGACATAGCATTTTAACTGTCCTTAGAGAAGACAAATTTATTTGTAAAGTGAGAGACATTTAGGTTATAATCCAATCCTTAACTCTGAACCTGCCATCTGCATTCTAATTTTGACCAAAGGAACTAAAGTTGATGCTTCAGGATCAAGCTCTTGTACCCCATGCCAACTTCACTAACTACAAGTTCAAAGATGTTTCTATTAGTAACTGGTAATATTTGTGTTTTTCTTTTAAGTCTTTTAAAATTTACTTAGCAAAACTTTCTAAAAGGTAGTATAAATGTTAACTTCGCTATTAGCAGTTGTCAAAGTAACAGCATTTTGGGAACTAATGTAAAAAACATGGATCAATTTCGGAAAAAACTTTACCCTTTGAGTCTGTATGTCTCTTTCACTTTTCCAAGTTCAGCTAAACTCATCTGTTATCAAAAAATGTTTGTTTTTTGAAAAATGATTTTCATATTGTCATGTTGACCTAAAGAAAATTATATTGTCAAGAATTTAGAGGATTTAAAGATTAGGATCAAAAACTTGACTCTGCCTGACCAAGTAAAAAATGGGATTTCTAACTCATCTGAAAATCTTGAAAAAGCTCAGGGAGGGGATTCTCTTTAACTAGCTATTAGAAGAAAAACAAATATGGGCAAGTTTTTTCATGCTACTTCATTTTATCTTCATTAAATGGAAACAAAAATACAATTTTAAAGCCCAAGGAATTTTTTTTTTGCTTTTATTTTTTGCATGTGGAATTATAAAAGCACTACATAATCGATATAACTGAAATCAAAACTGAAACAGATGAAAGTCAGACTGATAAGGTGAAGTTTACAGAAGGCTGGCTGCAAAGGTGCCCGTTAAAAAATGACTGTTCCCATCCTGTGTCTCAGCGATGCGGATCATGCAATTTTACTTTGTGGATTTAAATGCTCCCTGGGTCGGTTCAAATTTATTTTGAGTAAAAATGATTTTTACAGCAGAATTTTGTTCTGATGTCAAAAATGTATTTCACTTTACTTAAAGTCAGATTTTTTTTTAAAGCCAAGCTGGACCAAAAATCAGCTTCTCTGTAGATTTCATAAATTATCTCCTTAATAATAAAAAATTCTTCTCAATAGTAAGAAGCAACTAAAGTACAGAGTCAATGAAACAGTGACACTGAGTGCTTTTAATATAGAGTATTAATTTATTTTTTTCCTGTGGGTCATATCAGAATCAATATGATCAAAATAGAATATCAGTACTTAATTTTTGATATCATCTGTGAGAAAGGTATTAATAAATCTCCAGAAAATATCTTACATGATCACATATTCATCAGCTACCTGGTCATTCTGTCT
Organism: Fukomys damarensis; assembly: GCF_012274545.1. NCBI lineage: Eukaryota > Metazoa > Chordata > Mammalia > Rodentia > Bathyergidae > Fukomys > Fukomys damarensis. Next base: position 9,903,374 of record NW_022900926.1, on the reverse strand, counting down.
ACATCATGAAGATTTCCAGGATCCCTTTATATATTTTTCTTTTTTTCTTTTTTCTTTTTTTTTTTTTTTTTTCTTTTTTTTTTTTTTTTGTATTTTGGTACCGGGGATTGAACTCGGGTCCTTATGCTGCTTGCAAGGCAGGCCACCGAACCGCTGAGCTAAATCTCTGGCCCATCCCTTTATAATTTGATGGACTCCTACCTGAATTTACTAAACAATTAATACGCTGTTTCATTAGAAGGAAAACACAAATTTCACTGTCCCCTCCCGGCTTTCTCTCAAAGTTATGCTGAAACAAATGACCTTATTTGAAAATAAATGGCTGCCACTGTTGAAATTTCACATCATGAAATGGTCCAAAGCATAATTTGACTTCATCCTAATGAATTCTACCTGAGATATGACCTTAGGGAACATTATAAATTTGGCATTGTGGTATAAATATTTTTATATTTTTGAATTTTTAGAGTTAAGTAAAGAAAAGCCACATTAGTTTAGAGCTACATATTTCCTTTTGCATGTTCAAGTATTTAAAGGTAATTCAATATTTTCCCAAGGTATATTTGAAAAGACTGCTATAATTGAAATGAAAATCATTTAGTCTTTCTATTTGTAAAAATGCCATTTGTAAAACTACTGATTCAAAATTAAGGCTATCATGCTTAGAAATGTAATGCAATTAAGCACAATCTTATACAGAGAAAACAGAAAGTATATCAATAAACCTAAATGCCAAATTATATCGAAACAAAAGCCCTGATTTTTCACTTCGGATTTTTTCCCAGAAGCTTTTAAATAGAAAAGAAAGAAGGGTGGTGAGGAAGAGAAACAGAACATTAAAAATTACAAACAGCGTCTGCCTTAAGTTCTGCAGGGAAACGAGAATATGATATCTTTCTAAACTGGCACCATTTCAGATTGTGTTTCTGCAAGACTAATGAGGAGAGCTGTTCCAAGCCTCTTGCCACGTCAGACAGTCGTGCAACTAATAGGCCCTTGGGTTAATCACAGTGGGCTATGCGGAGTCCTTCTCAGGCCTAAGGCTCAGCGCAGCAGAAAGAGCTTCGCATTTTGTACAGATTATTTTCCAGTGAAAATTATAGACTTAATTGCAGAAGAGAAACAGCTCTTGCGATTGTGCATTATATATATTTATTATTTTAATCAGTTCCTGACACTTTGCATGTAAATATTAGAGTTTTTAAACTAAAAATATGTACTGTGTCATTTTAATGTGAAAAAGAGTGAACCGCTTAAGAAGTGAATTGTGTTTATTACAAAGGTTATATTTTACAGTTTTCCCATTATTAGATATGAATCATTTCCAAGTTTAGCAGAAGAGTGTACTTTTGGTTGATTTATAGAAGGGACTAACTATGGTATCTATGGAGACATGGTTATGACTTGTAATGAGAGATTTGATTCTAATTCAGTTCTTAGGCTAATGTGATACACACTTTCCCCAGGAAGACTGCACAGGAGGGAGTATTGTAAGCTTCAAGCTCATTTCAGGAGAAGGCACTTCCTGACTCACGTGCTGAAACAGAGCAGGGCCTTGCAGCTGCAGCGTTTGCTGAGCCGACTGCAGCCCCCGAAGGAGAAAGGACTCACCAGACATTCACCAGTAACATCATCGCAGGCGTCCGCGTGGCCAAGGCAGTGACATGGCTCACAGAGGCCACCGAAAATAGTGCCGTTAACTCTTCTGTGCCGAGGCCAACAAGACTGAAAGAAAGACAGGGCTGCAATCAGTCTCGGGTATTAAAGAAAAAGTTCTTTTTTTTTCTCTTGGTAATAGAAAATAACAGGTAGCAAACTCAGTAAATGCGCTTTGTCAAAGCTTAGGCATTACGGAAACATCATCACAGCACTATTACTCCTGACATCGGAGCTTCGTACTGACCTTGCTATTATGGGCAGGTGTGAGGCTAGAGGAGGCATTAGCCTGGTGTTTCTTCTGAAATAGTAAAATAAAGCACAGATATAAAGAATTGAAATGTGACAGTCTCAAAGTAAAAAGCAGACAGGAAAACTGAAGAGAGAATACTGAAAAAAGCAATAGACATAAAAGTGTTCTCAGAGCATCAGCCTAAAAGAGCAGCGAATGTCATCCCAGGCAATTTGGATTCTCTGGAACCAGCTAACGGCCCTTACCCTCTCCACTTTCAGGAAACCTTGAAATCACTTGGGGGATGGGCAGTAGCCCTTGCTACTTTCGACAATATGCACAGCTCATCTCTAAGTCTGCAATTCATAGGATTTCCTTCTAATTGTTTTCTTCCTTCTCTGCTCTCTGAAATGTAAACAGAATACCTTATGATTTACTAACCCTCTATTCTCTTTCCAGTGAGAGTTTATTGTATGGTGTTATTCTACTAGAACTTTGCTTGTATTCATCACTGCTCTTTAAAATGTGAACCACTTTATTACACAGAAGCAGAGTTCTGATTACAACAGGATATATGGGTCCTAGATTACCTGTGTATCAGGGCTTTCTCTGGGCCTACCGTCACCCGTAATTAATTGTCCCTTCTGGGGGGCCTCCTGGAAACTGCACGAAATGCAAAATAATTGCGAGGCAAATATTACTGCCCTTTAGGAGTACGTGATCCCCTCAAGTTGTAATTGCATTTTGTGGATTATTTACTAAATTTCTGGATGGCGAAATACATCACCACATTTCACGAAAAGGCCTTTTTCTAGTTGAAAATGGAAACAAGACAGAAACTACTGGAGCAATAAAGTATATAGAATTGTGTTATGTATTGTTGGAAATGGTCCTTCTGCCTCAGGACATAAGGACTTTTCAGTTCAAACATCAATAACAAACACATGAGGAAAAAGGATGTGCGGATATTTCATAGCTGACAGTGAAATCAACTTTTCTCTTAAGTTGAGCGTTTAAAAAAAAGTGTCCATTTTCTACACATTCTCGATAATTTCTTATTACATTTTTTCTTCTATTGATTCTGTGTAGAAGTTATTTCTTTCTGTAATATATATTTTTAGAAACTGGCAAAGCTACGGATCCAGAAAGGAAGAGCAACTTAAAGATGCTGAGAATGGAGAAATAATGGATTTATTGTTTTTAGGGGAGACACACATGGAGTTTTTTAAAAGTATTTTTAGTATTTTGAAATATACTACACATATCGCATCTGCTTTCTTCAAGTTTCACAACTGCTCACATTGCTCTCCCAGCTGTGAGTCTGCCTCAATCATCACAGGAAAAGCGAAAGCCATCCGAAGCCATCATCCTGCCACTAAGCCAACACATAAACACTGATCACCACGCAGTTTTGCCAATTTTCCCCTAGGAGCAAGAGGAGTGAGGAAGGCAGGATTCTTTTTCTTTTAAAGGAAAAATTACTCTGCTTGTATTTTGGACTCTAATGGGGGCTGCCTTTTCACTGTCCCCTCTCACTGCTGCATATCAAAACTTTCTTTTTTGTTGAATAATTATCATCTCAAAAATTTTGAATTGAATTTTTGCTAGAAACAATAGATCTATTGCCTCCATCAAAGATTAACTAACAAAAACGATAAAATTATTCCCTTAGCATTACATAATGCTTCCAGCTATGGTTTTTTTTTTTCAGCAAAACTACACTAAAAGATCTTTTCTTCCTCAATTTCCTTTCATACCAAATTCCATTCTAATCTGCCTTTCACCCACTCATGAAGACTTCGCTTGCCTTTGTCATCAAACTCCAGGTAGCCAGATCCCATGGGCAATCACAAATTGTGTTTTATCTGATCTAGCCAATCCAGTTTTATCATCTGACCTCATGACTTCTTTCTGAAAGAACTTCTTTCAACCTCTATGACGTCACATTCCTAAGCTCCCATGTTTTCTCTGCTGTCTCCCCTTCTTCGACACGACTCACGGCCATTAGCCACTCCATGCTACAGCTGGGTTATTTCAGTCTTCTTGTCACACCTTGAGCCCAGGCAATTTAATTAGTTCGGCCGTGTGATGCCTTCTGAATTCTTATCAGAGCAGTTGCACAGGCTGAGTTCAAGCCCTGTCTATTCCATCAGGAAACATACATTTCACAGTCTTTCTGAACCTCCTATTTCTAAATTGAATTGCTGATTCTCTCTTTCCCCAGCCAATATTTATCTCTCAGTCTTCTTCAGTTCAATCAATGGTACCACATCTAGTGTTCAGCTTTTTGTACCAGTAATCTGTGAGTCATTCCCAAACTCTTCATTTTGTTGACCTCTCTTCTGGTATACAGTCTATCAATAGTCCTATGGGTTCTACTACTGATATATGATCTACCCATGTATCTTTACATCCACTGCCATTATCCTAACGCAGACCATTACCACTGCTCTGTTCTACTGCAACAGCACATTATCTTGGTTCTTTCTTACCATTCATGTCTTTTGCTAATGTTGTGATACTGTAGTTATAGTGATTATTCTCCCACGAAATATAACTGAAATCATGGCACCATCTTTCTTAAACACCCATACTGATAGCCTAGGGTATTTAGAATAGCATTTCAAATTCTTATCATACATACAAAAAACTGCCCTGGTCTCTCTAATCACATGTTGAGCTCGCCCTCTTGCTTAGTTTGCTTTGGCTACATGTGTCTTTTTCTCAGGTCTTGCAGACAGCAAGCACCATGTCTCCTCCTTCCTTTTTACATAGTTGTGCCTCTTGAAACTCAACACTCAGTTTAATGGCACCACCTGAGAAGGCCTTTCCTGACAAACTCTTGTAAAGCAGCCCTTCCAATCTTTTGTACATCCTGTCTTCCCATACAATCTTTGTATACCCACTCCTAATTCCTCCAAGTGACACTGTTGATTTTACCTTGTATTTCAAAGACAATATGTTTATTGTTCATCACATTACTGTTCATGTCTGGGGCCTTGATTGTCTCATACAATCATCAAATGTCATTAGCTAAGTGAATGTACAAACACTTCTGCGAGGTAGTTAACACTAACAACCATCATATAGATGAGGTAACAGATTTGGCCTAAAACTTTATTTAATACTTCATTTTGCTTTTACTTCCTCGTCTTTCAAGCAAAATGAATTATAATAGTACTGGGAAAATAAGAAAATATTTAAAAGAATAACCATAGAGCAATTTGTAAGATACTGCGATGGTTGAGTTCAATTGTAACTTGACTTGCTGGGGAGCTGCTGAGGGGATTAGTAAAGAACACTTCAGAGTTTATCTAGGTGGGTCACAGAAGCACGGACTTAAGTACTAAATCTGGTCCCTGTCCTCTTTCACTCTGGCAATGTTTCCTTGCTTGGCTTCTAGACTACCATGAAGCAATCGTCTTGTTTTTCTACTTTCCCCCACCAGGATGTTTCTGTCTTGGAGCCAGTGGTAATGGACTGAACCTTCTGAAACAGTGAGCCTAATAAATGCTTCCTTCTTACATGTATATTGTGTTGGGAATTTGGTCCCAATGACAAAAAGTTGGCTAATATAGATGTCATGTAGAAATGAGAACAAGAAGAGAGCTTCTGAATCAATAGTGTAGCCCTCAATGAAGTAAAAGGGAATGGCTATAATTATAATGAAATAATTCGATATGTTTTTGGCTAGAGGTTCTCAGTAAGCTCGTATAAAATAGAGTGGTCTTTGTAGTCTCGTAGCATTGAAGGATTATCCCAGGACTTTAGTGATAACAGAGCTGCAATGACTAACCTTATAGGTAAGTTTAATTAAAAAAAAATTAAGACATGACAGGACTGGGTAATATTGAGTATAGAGAGAGGAAGTTTTGATAAAGAATCAAAGGGATTATTAGAGAGTAAAAGAAGTGCAGTAGTCAGTAACCCCAAAGTTCCAAAGTTCATTGTCCCCTGATTTGACTGTTTTAAAATATATTTTAAAGTTACTTTATTTTTCAGACAATTATTTTGTGAGAGGCACAAGAAGCTTACATCCTTACTCCCTTGTTTTTTTGTTCTTTTCACACTTGCCTGTTTTCCTCTAGCTTTTAGCATCTTTAGGATACTTTCTTTCTTTCTTTCTTTCTTTTTTTTTGGAACCGGGGATTGAACTCGCATCCTTGCACTTGCAAGGCAGGCCACCGAACTGCTGAGCTAAAACCCTGGCCCTTTAGGATACTTTCTGAGACATCTCCCATCACCGGAATGGCGCACTACTTTGAGCCATAATTGCTTTGATGACATGTACCACTTATTGATCCTTTAATTACAGAGTGCTGTGACTTAATTTTTCACAAGCATTTGCTTGTGTCTTGGAAGAGATTACTAGTTCTTTGAGACTGGAGATTGTCTTATATATTTAAAATTTATGCAGATAAGCTTATATAATATATCAATTTGTATAGAATTTTTCAACCATATTTTTGGAGAAGGAAAAGAGGGATAGAAAGCATAGCCAAAGAAACAATTCTAATATTCAGACAATTTTACACTCGATGAGCATTTGGTTGTTATATAAAAGATCATAAGTAAGACGGAACAATATGGAATGTATTTAAGTAAGAATAGAATTATTATTCCAATTGAAATCAGAATTTAAAACTTTAAAAGGATCTGACTGATTGGAAGTTGAAACTGGAAGACTGTAATGAAAGAATGTTTCTTCAAAAACAATATGCATATTTTATATAAAATCAAATTTGGGATCACATAGCTAATGCATATCCTTGACTACTCTTCTTTTTCTTTTAAAAATCTTGAAAAGCAAATACTTCAAAGCATTACATTTTGTATTACTTCTAGATAGGCAAATCTGAGCCCAGTTAATGAAAATAGCTTTGTCATGAATATGACTCTAAGCTCTGTGGGGGCACGCAGTATTTCAAAGTATAAGGAACTGACAAACCCATGCCGAGTATTCCTATAAATGACATAATAGTGTAGTATTCTGAAGTAGAGCATCTTGGTGCCCTCAAATCATTCCTTAAAGGCACTATTTTAAAGAATATACATTTTTATTTATTTGAAAGCATTTCTCCCTATGTAGGAAATGGTATTTACAATTTCTGACCAGGTTTCAAGTAAAATCAATTTTTGAACTACATGAAAGAAAATATATTTAAGTAAACAAAATTATCACCTTAAAGTGACACCCCGTGCTATGAAGAAATAGTCATTATAAACCTATAGTATGTGAACAACAATAAGCATGTCAAATTTTAATTGGTAACAAATCACTGAACTATAAGGAATGGTCTAGAAGAAGGTACTTCTTGCATATCTTGTGTTCTTGATATTTTAAACGCTATATGTTTCAGATAGTGAATCTTGGTTGTATCCTTAGGAATTAGGTAGGGGAAAATTGTCATACACAGAATTAAAAATGGGAGAAAATTAAAAAGAAATGTATTAAGTTTTGTATACCCACTGAAATGAAATGGAAATAGAGGGATATTTTTCAAAATAATTCTGCTGTCATCCAGTTTGCAACTGATTAAGTTGTAATTATAGAACCTCAAATTTTCAGTTATAATAATGTAAAATCCCTCAAAAGGAAGTATAATTTCAGAATGAGATTTAAAAGACATGGCTTTCTTTCACTTGTTTGTTTGTTTGTTTGGTACCAAGGAATGAACTCAGGTCCTTACGCATGTGATGCAGGCGGCGGAACCACTGAGCTAAATCCCCAGCCCAAGACATGGCTTTCTGATGAACATTCAAGTTTCTTCTTTGAGAAGCTATCATTTGTTAACACAATTCCTGATGGGAAAAGTCCACCTCTTTTTGAAAGTTTGTGGACAGCGCTGTGGGAAGGAACTTAGGATGCACCGAGGCTGTGTTGAGGCACACTTACTTCACAGGAGGAGCCACTGTACCCTGGTGGACACTGGCAAACTTCCACAGCAGTGGCCACACTTCCATCAGTTGGATAGGGGACAGCAGTCTCAAGGCCAACATCACTCAACCTAGGAAGAGGGGGATAGGAATGGTGAGCCAGTAACCCAAACATTACAGCACTATGGGGAAGGCACAACAACCACGATGTACACATGTGCCAGCCATCCACAGGAGAAGGAGGTCTCATGGACACCCACACTGGGACTACCACTCATTATAAGGTTAGTGCTTGCAATCCATGGGTTCCACACCATTGGATTCAGTGACCTGTGGGTTGAAGGTATTTAGAGAAAATCTGTATATGTACTGAACATACATAGACCTGCTGTCACCATTCCCCAACCATTATAGAATAACAACAATTTCCAAAGCATTTAGATTGTATTGGGTATTATAGGCCATCAAGAGATAACTGAGTCCATGAGAAGATTGTGGAGCTTGAATGCAAACACCACACCATTTAAAGACTGAGCATCATGGGTTGGGCTTCCATAGGAGTCCTGGGATCATCCCTTGAGGGTGTTGAGTAAACGCTGCGTTGTGTTCAATCTACTCATTTAGAATCATTGCCTTCCCCGCCGTGTAAATACTGCAAAGATAGGAGACTGTTCTTCCTCATTTCCTGGCTTCTAGCAATGTGTTTTAATTTTTGGTTTGGAGGGATAGATGGCAGAGTTTGAAACCATATCATTGAAAGAATTTTTAAAAAGCGAATATTCTCCTGACTGCTTACTTTAACATGGAAGCTCAAAAAGCAGAAGGTAACAATATGTGGTGTGGTCAAACAAAGCAATAAAAATTGAAATTTTGAGAAGTAATTGCAGTAAAAGACACATTAGCTCCCCTCAAAATACTCTCCCTCTCTTCAGTCAAAGTTCACCTACCATTCTTGGAACTTGGTGAAGCAGTTCTGGGATCCTCTTTCTGTGAAAGTCTTTAATCATGTTGTTGTGGCTGCCTGATGACCTAAATCAGTTAACAAAGTTGATCTGCTCTGGTGACACTGACTTTGCAGAAGAGACAGAAGTTGCACAGTTCCAGATCCAATGAATAAGGTGGATGAGGACACACGATAATGCTTTTAAAAGCCTACCTTTCCTTTGGATGGTACACGGCAGCCACATTCAGAGTGGTTTCCATCACACTTTGTGAAAGCACTCATGAAAGGGGAACTTCTAGAACTGCTTCAGAAAGTTGCAAAAATGATGGGTAAGTGTGTTCAAAGTGAGGCAGAGTACCTTGAGAGACATTAATTGCAAGGCATCTTTTAATGTACTATTTTTATTTAAACATAATTTTTGATCAGTCCTTGTATTAATCTCAACTCTCAGGTTTTAAATTGAGATAAAGGATGGAAGTAATTCTGGTTTCTAGTCCCAGAGATAAACCTGCATGTTGGTAAGTAATTATGAGTGAAGCTTTCACAAATATTCATTTGAATTAGTTAGAACTATTTCCTTAAATTGTTTTTGGACTAAATTAAATCATTATTTCTTATATGCATGGGCTTCATTTTATTAGTACTTCTATACCCTCTGGTGATTTTAGCAGAGTAATTTAGCATCACTTACTATTTTAGAGAAAAGGTGGTTTGACCAAACTGCAAGTTAAAAAAATTCTATTTGCATAATTGAAACATACAAATAAATACATATTTCATTAATATATATTCAAAACTTTAAAAATATGATTGGTTTCTTACTGGCTTTACTCCATTTCTATAAACGAGCATGTAAAAGCTTGCTAAGAACACAGTCTTAACTGGATAGTACCTTAGAATGTGTATGAGTTCCTATATCAAAGTGTAAAGAAATTTAAACTGAAATCTTAGGACAGAGTCTATCAGACCATAATTCACACCCTGACTCTGAAATTTATTAGCCTTGTGTCCTAGTGAAAAAAGTATTTACTCTGTTGAGGGCTTTCTGTTAAGATCTCCACAATGGGTACAATATAATAGTCCATACACCATGAGCTTTGGTTAAAAATAATAATAAATATAAACCTCTTAGTAGAATTCAGCTGGCTATATCATGACATTAATTACCTGGAATTACTGGACTGTCAAATGTATACTATCTTATTCTGTTCATTAATTGAATACTTGTATTATTTCACTGTTGAATCATTAGTTTATTATACAAAAAACTGTTGTGGTTTACTAAATGGTGAATTGATAATCATATTAAAAAGTCCAAGGATTTGCAATGTAAAATTGATATACAAAACTTAAATGAAATGCATTGGAAGTTTCAAAATGGATGAATAAATAACTGATTAAGGAACAATTTTAAAAATAAAGATACAAAACAAAAATATTTTCAGTGAACTGCCAAATTTCATTTGTGTTTTGAACAGATGTTCCTCTCCTCAATCCGTGTAACCATTCTGAGTTGTGAGAAATTTAAACACTGAAACATCTTTCCCATTTAGTATGCACTGAACAGACCCAATGTTCATTAGGCTCTGCTATTTGTTAAATGGGATTTTAATGTGTTTAACAGTTTTAAGTGTTACTCATGAAGAAGACTGCAGTTTATTTTTTTCCTTTAATGTGGTCATTTTCTTTTCTCAATACCAGGCTGCATTCATTTAAATATAAATGTTAGCAGTAATATAGTACTAAAGTTTGGAGATGCATGAACTTTCAAAGACTCGTCGGCTAAGTCAAATTCTTTAGCTGTTTATCTCTCCTTATTGGTATGACTTGAAACTACAAAGAAGGTGATGGATGACCAGAAAATAAGCTACTAGGGAAAACACTGGAATCAAGTCAGAAACATTATCTTGGTGCTGTATTAATATGATTTTGTCTTACTACACTTCCCACCAGAGTTAAATATGCTATATTACACTACAACAACATCATCTCCCACAGCATTCTTCTTTGAAACAAACAAGTGAAAATTAACATTGATCTTCTAACTCTTTTAAATAATTGTGCTTTCTTTTTTCAAACCCATCTTCTTTTTTACTTGGAAGACTTCCATTTTGTTTCACTTAATAGAATGTTTCTTGAGCTGCCTGCCTGCCTGCCTGCCTGCAATCACCGGCGGCGTGCGCGCGAGCTCCCGGCCTGCGCGGG
>NW_022900926.1:9874426-9887619 GCF_012274545.1 Fukomys damarensis | reverse complement strand
TATTGAAGATATACTCCTAAGTGAAATAAATAAGTCCCACATGTGTAAATACCAAATAGTTTCCCTGGTGTGAATATTCTGCAACAATGCATAAGATTCTAATAAGATTACTGACATTTAGAAATGGGAGGAAAGGAGCTAAAGGTGTAGGGAAGGTGTGATACGTAGGGGAAGAACAAAAAGGGAAAAGAAAAAAATGTGAGAGAATGAAAAGATGAAAATAAAGTGTTTGTAGATGGGGAGGGGAGGAGGGGGTGAAGGGAGGGCAGAGGTAAGGGGAAAAAATGAGAATCAAGACTTGCCATGTAAAGGTACATGATCCCAACAATGAATGTAACTGTACTGTATCCCTAAATGTACCAATAAACTCAATAAAAAAAAAATAGAATGTTTCTTTGGGTTAACTACTATAAAGATTTTATTGTTGCTAAAGTGCTTTCTTTTTGTCAAAACCCAAGAAGGTGATTTAGAACTTCTTACAGCTTCTGTATTGTAGAAATTCTGTAAAATACTGCTCAATTAGAGAAGTCGAATGAGTTTTACTCCATTCCTAAAGTTGCAACAGAACTGTTCCAAGGTCCAGCCAATGTCTGGGGTCCATCTGGGAAAGCGCAAACATTCTCTCCAAACATTTTGAAGCCCACATCAAGGATAGAAGAAATAGTAGAATTTCATACTATCACAGCCTTTTCCAAAAAAACAATTTAAATGTTAACATAAGAGTCCATCTTTCCCTTCTTCACTCTAGCATGCATTGAGTATAGCTCTGTTGCACAAGTTGTTTTATCACTGTTAATGTATATACCTGCCTCCTTTCTGGACTATGCTTTCCTTGAATTTAATGATGATTTTTATCCAGCTTTGTATCCTCACTGCTTAGCCCAGAACTACCATTATCAATATCTTCTACTACTGTCTTCAGTGCAAAATAATGGGTACTTGAAAGATTGTCCCTTTAAGTATCTATAAACCCTATATAAAATAAAATGTTTACACCTATTTACAAATGAAGAACCCAAGCTCAGCACGGTACAGCGCCTTGCAAAATAAAATTTTGTTAGTAAATGGCAAAGCCCACATTCGAAACAAAGTATGACCCAAAGCCAGCGGTTGTCCTTGTCATCCTATGCTGCCTCCTGGCACATGGCAGGCAGCAAGTCGAGTGTTTCATAGACATTTTTTCTCACTTTGTGTTCAACCGTGAGAGTTAGCTGTTATTTTTCTTCCATTTTGCAGGAGAGACAACTGAGACTTCCACAGATAAATGTGGAGGATGCTCCGTACATGTTTACAGACTGAGTGAATAAAATATTTCCTGGACAGTACTGGGAGGGAGTCAAGGCTAACCGGGAGAAAACACCGAGGATGGCTGCACCTCTCACCAATACCTCAACACAAGCTGAGCTGTGTAAATCGAAGACCTAGGTCTCTGAGCAGCATGATTTCTTTAAAATGTGGATACCTGGATCGTTAATTTTAAAGGCAGAAGCACTACATACCTACAAATATCATTTCTATAATCCAAGTTGCTTTTATTTACAATAATTTTTCTAGGTTATTTATGATAAGAATTCTGTCCACCAATTTTCAACATAAAAACCTGAAGTTACTCTGAAAGTCATGTGAAAAGATCCTGCCTTTAAAAGAATCTGTATTTTCAAGCAATAAAGACATGACTTCTGTCATGATAACAGTCAAGATGGGTTAAGTCACACTGTGGTAACAACTCAGATCCCCAGAGGGGATTTGGGCCTGGAGAGGACTTTGCAAGAGTAAAACTTTGTTCAGCAACCAGACAATCAGAACAATGAGGGCAGCTGAGCTCTGGGAGCTGCCAGCATTCTGGGTTGTTCCAGTTAGCAAATAAGCTCGAGACAGTCAAATATGGGCACATTTTAATGTTCCTCCCCAGAAAAAAATAGACATCACTTTTGAAGATGTTTCATTGGGCAGCAAAAGTCACGTGGTCACATCTACCAGCAAAGAGATGCAAAAGTCCCAGAGGAGGAGACTGGAAATTTGGTGCACTGTGATAATATCTACCATAGAGTGAAAAAAATGTTTACAGAGTTTGAGTTCTCTTATATTAGTAAAAAAAAAAGAATGAAACATTTTCCCTTTTTTATTTCTACCTCTTACTAGGGAAGACAGAAGGAAATCGATTAATTTCATTGAATGGGTCTTCAACATTCTGGAAAAGGTTGCTAGAACTTCCAGAATTTTGCAAATAGCAATATATATCTTATTCTAGGTTTTTCCAACATTACGTTACTTGGAGAAAATGTTAGCCCTTGGAAGGAGACTGGGCAGCTAGAAACACTTAACATTTGCTTGCTAATTTGCCATTTGCAAAGTGCTTGAGCAGCTAATTCCATTCTTACATTGACCTGTTGAAGTTGGTATGGGAATTGTCATGCTTATTTTAGAGGTGAAACTACTGAACTACAAAGAGGCCAAGGCCATATTATTATATTTGCAACTACTAAATAGCTTAGTGGGAAAAAAGTCAAAATCCTTAACCTGCAGACCAGTTTTCCCGCTACGTCACAATTCCACCTCACCACATAACTGGGCAAGCTCCTCGCTCCATCTGCTGAGAGAATTACCATGGAAGGAAATTGCCCCTAAAGATAGACATAATTTTTTTGTTGTGATAGCTTCAATTTACTAGTGTTTGCACAGAAACAGTACACCAAGTTAAGAGCCTACTGTGAAAGACAAGCTGAAATCAATTCAAGTGATTTTTACAAATATGACTCTATCTACAGGCAGATGAAAGATAAATAAAATATAACAAGCTTACTGGATCAGCTTTCACACTGACTTTCAGCTCACCTGAAGTGGGCCAGAGCTTCAGACCTGACACTGGCTTTTACTGCTTCAACGAAAGTGTGTCAGTGACAGAGGCGGCCACCTTCGTGTGCCAGTCCCTGTGTCAGTTCTGTTCACACGGCTATGCTCTGTGAACACGTCCCTCATGTATGGGAAAATTTCAGAGGGCTTCCAATAAAGCTGATCATTTTAAGATGAGCAGACACTGGAATTGTTTTACATAAATCAAGGGGAAGTGTCTTTGGATTCGCTATCTGGAGAAGCAATGCTGAAAAACACAAATAAGCCCCCTAGTCACTTTTGTCAATTTGGTTGTCACTCATTTTGAAAGCGGGAGGACTCACCTCTCTGTACTGTTGAGGCATCATGATAATCTCTGTTTACTAAATGGGAGAAAAACATAATTAATTCCTAAGTGCTGCTCCTCATCTTAACAGCACTTTAACCCAGCTTCTAGCAGAACTGCCTATGCAAAAGAGGTATCTTGTTTGGCAATGATTTTGTTTATGAATCTGCGTTCCTTCCCTCGGGAAATGGTAATGATGATTATACTTTGTCGAAATACTATAAGTGAAAGACAAACTAGACAGAATAAGCAAATAATGGGGAAGTGTCTACAAGAAAAAAAAATCCAATACTGGACATACTGCTTTGATTAAGTTTATACTAGTATCGGTGTGGGATCAAAAACTTGATTATCTAACTTAATCTTATTTACAAAGGAAGTTTCCACGATATATTTTGTTACTTACCATTTAGGTAAAAGGAGAAGGAAAAAAATTCATTCAGATAGCTGAAATTAGAATTTTGTGAGACAAAATGTCACAGTTTTAAAACTGGAACATTCAGCAGTCTATACTCTGATAAGGACATGTTTGGTTCAAGTCAAGGAATTTTCTTTCAAGGAAAACAATGGAGCAGAAGATGAAGAAACTAACCACTGAAAGTATTGCAGGTAATGGACACTTTAATTATCATACACCGTTCTCATAACAATCTCAAAAAGTAGGCATTATTACCTGTGCATTATACTTAAAAATCAAAGATCCACACATACACCAATCTCTTGACAAAGGTCATGCAAAAAATCAGCGACGGAGCCTACTGGATTCCTACTGAATTCAGCTCCAACACCCTGTCTTTCTTTACATCACTTAGCCATTGTGGTCTCACAGCATTTTGGAAAGAGATGTGTGGTTATTTCAATGATGAGGGCTTCAATTCTTATTCCAATCTGAGTACTATTCTTTAAGCCGGAAACTAATTAATGGGAGAAAATATTTTACATACCATTTCTGATTACAACTACCCTGAAACTATATCTCTTCAGTTTCCCCTATCTGAGCCACTGTGAAAGATACTTTATTTTCTGGGGTAGCACTGCTCACTGTGAGAATCATTATCACGTGTACTGACAGGACTGCAAGGGATCATCAATAATAGTAAGACCTGAGACGTATTTATTCTGGGTATTTAACGTTTTGAGAGGTTTAACTGGAACACCTTTCAGAAAACCACTGCTTATGTTTATCTTCGATTTGAAGCAATACACCTAGAGACTTGAAAATTCCCTCTTCAGGCACAGGCATTATGTGCCCCAAGGCCAAGGTGCAAACATCGGCAGGTGCAGTTCCGGATTTTACCTGAAGATGGCATCCATCCCAAAGCTGTAAGTGGTTTGGATGAGGACTCTCTCCAGATTGCCAAGCACCGTCATAAAATCTTTTCTACTGACTGGGAAATGTGTGCCATGTATAGTAAATGAGTCTTCTTTAAGTGACAAGACATTAATGTACTCTTCAGATGGCTGCAGATACACCTCCTCTTGGGCCGTGCTGATTCTCAAGTCATTTCCCTAAAAGAAAGAAAATGTGTAAGGGTGAAACTGAAAAGAGGGCCTGGAAAGGTAAAACATATCGGCATTTGGACCTTCATCCTGTGAATGACCTTTGGGAGGTTTCTAATTTCAGGTGGCTTTTCCTGTCATTCGGCATATTTCTGGCACGCATGAAGAGATGGTGACGCAATCTCAAGATTAGCCTTTCCAGTGCACTGAAAAGTACAAGTTTCTTGGTTTTGCACGATCTTATTTCTCACATTAACTAAAGTTATAGTTCCCTGGCAGTGCAGATACAAATATGCAATTTACATACATATACAAAGTTATAGATTTCATAAATGTTATTTTTTGGTGGGTGTGAGCTGTAGAAAATAATAGGGAAGGAAATTTTAATTAAGTTATTATTTTATTTATTTATTTGTTTGTTTGTTTGTTTGTTTGTTTGTTTATTGGTACCGGGGATTGAACTCGGGTCCTTGCACTTGCAAGGCAGGCCACCAAACCGCTGAGCTAAATCCCCAGCCCCTAAGTTATTATTTTAAAGGACTACATAGGGAGGAAAGAGTAAGAAAAGGCCTGTGATCTAGTGTTCACAATGGGATAGTGGTAATCTAAGGCGTGTACAGATTGAACCAGGACACTTGACAGTCTTGGTTAATTCATATTAATGGTGTACAATTCCCCATGATATAAACGTAGATATGCATGCATATGTTTAAATGTGTGTGACTGTGTGCAGGTAGCTGTATCTGCATTGGTATCTGCACCTATCCATTCCAGACCACGTCATCCGATTCAGGAACATATGCATTGTGAGAAAAGGATCTTGGCCCTGATTCACATGCGTGGAATGTTCCAGACACCAGAGTCCGGTGCTCCATCTCCACCTCCCAGTTCAGAGCCACGGATGTGCAGGCCTGTGGGTGCCCGCACATGTGCATGACTGTTTGGGTGAGGGGAGGCATCACTGGAAAAAGGGGGCATACGAAGGGGTGGGAGAGGCCTCTAAGCCAGCCCTAGCCTTCCAGGACTTGGGAAATCCAGGAAGAAGCTTTGCCTGAATATCTTCCTCACCTAAATTAGAATTCTGAAGATAAGATTTAACTAGATCAACAAGTTTCACTTCTCGTGTGCTTCTGTCAAAGAAGACAATAAAAGCTACGTAGAAACAAAGAAAGAAAAGATGTGAAACTATATAAATGAGCATTCACCAATGTATTTTCATTGCACTTACTGGACACATGATCATCACGCATTCATTTCAAATTTCAGGTCTGGTATAAGGATCTTCTTTATCTTTAGAAGCTCATGAATACATACAGTTTTCCAGATATAAGTAAGAGTGAAATGCAGGAGTGGCTCACAAGTGTCTACGGAAATTTCTTTCTTTGAACATGGAATATTGTCAAAGCGCCCACTGAATGACAGGCACGGGTCACCACAAGCGATATAAACATGTAATCAGCTTGAAAGTGGCGTTCTCAGCACTCTACCTCTAAGACAGTCATCAGCTGGAGAACATTTTCTGACTCTGGCTCCTCCTCCTCAAGGTCGTAGGAGATGGTAAAGGTCCACTGTCCTCCTACAGCAGGGAACTATAAGAGAAGGGAGGCATAATGATTACGGTGCAGGAGATGAGCTATTAAATCATATCTTACTTATTATTTTAGAATTATGATATTGTTCTGGAGGGCAGTATTTGGAAGAAGCAGAAACTACTGGAGTACATAGCCAGGATGACAGACGTTTCTTTAGGAGTAACCTTTATTCGAACCTTACCCATCAACGGCAAGCCTGACATCATACAAATCCATGAATTATTTTCCCCCAATTTGCAGGCCTGCTGAAGTCAACTACATTCCACATAACCGAACAGAGCCCCTCCGCCTGTCCATCTTAGTCTGCAGTCTTTACCATTCCCAAACAGAGAAGGATCATTGCCAAAATTGGGAGATTTCTGTCTCCCTGAGGGTCGCTTACTTTCTAGGGGTCTGAACGGATTCGGCAAAGACATCCTCCTCTTGAAAGGAATACGTACACCCTAAGCTAAGCTGGGGAATGCTGCTGGTCAAAGGAAAACAAAAGGGTAGCATCAAAATTTATGTTACAATTTAATTAAAATTGTCTAGAAAAGTATAGTTTTCTCTGAGCAATCAAATAAGCACAGTTTGGATGAAGGTTGCTGTCCCCTTTTCACCACGGGACATTCTTTCCTTCCAACAAGCACGCCAAGCTCCATACGATGCTTTCTTGAAGTCTACATTTCCTGACATGGATGCTAACCTTGTAGAATTGGAAAAAAAGACTGGAATGCAAGACCACTTGTAAGGGCAGGAATCAAAACTGGAACTGCGAAGTGACAGATACAATGCAAATGCTGCAGTCTCTTTTTTATTGTTTTAAATCCACTCCTGCACTGTAAACAAAGGCATTCATAAAGCAAAGCTGACGGTTTGTATTCTGCTTTTGCTCTGCGCTGACACGCAGGGACCCAGCTTTGCAGCTGTCGACACTTGGTGGCCTGTGCTGGAGGAACCTGAGCAGAGAGCCGTTCCTGCCAAGATGAACTGGATGGGGGAGGAGGAGCCCAGATTCCCTCCGGGGTGGCTCCACAGGGACTGCACATGGCTTGCCATGGCTGATTAAACAGGATTTTGAATTGCAGCACTGAGATGTCTTCTAAGAGCTCATTACACGGTGCTCTAGAAGGAAGTGAAATTCAGAAAACTTCTATTCCCCTGATCCATTGAGAAATGGCCCTTCTCTAATGCCTTTTCATATAAAAAATAATAAATATCTGCCAGGACGGTAGCACTTGGTATTATTGTGAGCAATGAGGGGTGAATCTATATGAAAGGTTTTGGGTTCTATTAAGATAAGCATCCAAAATTTCACATAGCATGCTTGTTCAAATCAGCCAGAAACTTTCTCAATAATAGGAGCCTGAAAAGGCAGCAGGAAAAAAAAAGGTTTTATGTGTTTCATAGAGAACTGGGTTATTTAGAATTTTCTAAATTAGCAAAAATATTCATTAGGAGGTAGATAGTGAGTTTGGGAAGAACATTTGGACGTAGGTCTATAACATTCCAAAGCTTTTTTGAGAACCAAATATCTAACATTCGGATTACATTGTTAATTCTTGAATAGGCTTATCTGAAAAGGAGAAAAATAATAACGACTAAAAAATTGCCATATATGCCAAATATAAGGAAATAGAGCTAAAGTTCCATTTTGCCAATAAAGTGCCAACGTCTGTATAAGTTGAACATTCAAGGTTTTATCACCATAAATGGAGTAGAAGAATGGTCACATAACTATTTGATTGGTTAGTTTCTATACCTATTTATGACACTTATAAAATCACGTAATAAATAATATGGGAGAAGAATGAGATGCAGGAATGGAGGAAACACACCAAATATATAGAAAAGAGAGGGGCTTTATTCAGGTCAGTGATCATACAGAGCATGAGCTAAGGAATAGAACTAATTCGCTTTGTCTACTCAGGCTGATACCACTGTGATACTAATGCAAACTTAGGCTTTCATTCACAATTTATGGAGTTTTTCCAGACTATTTCTGCATCTCTGACACCCATACTTAGACAATACGAGAAAGTTTTTGAAACACCTGAATTTTTTTCATGCATGAATCCATGTCTTTCTCCTAAGTTGTGTGAAAAACACCATTTTAAACAAGTGGTCAGATATTTCACCTGAGCCACAAGCTCCCATTGACATAATGTTAGAATCTTTGTCATCACCATGTATGCGAAAAGTGTATGTTTATAAAAGGTGTGTATTGATAATCACATCTCTATTGCTACCAAGCCAATTACTGATTTCAGTAGGATGACATCTTAAGCAATCTTTTTGAAAAATTACTGAAATCAGTTTAGAGGTTGCACCCATAACTTACTCTTCGCTGAGCTGTTGTCATCCACAAGCCCACTCACGGAATAAGGTTCGGGAGCTCGGACTGGGAGGGTAAGGCATGGAATCACCAGTCAGACTCCGGGGAGGTTTTTGGAATGCTTCCGCTTTATTCAGGAAATGCACAGGCTTATATAGGGAACCAGGGGGGAGGAGCATGGGAGGAGCACTTAATGTTTGGCGATATCTTATTGGCCAGACATGGCGGAGTGATTTTTCTTGTGGGAGGAGGAGTCATGGACTAGGGGCGGAGGTGGAGCCTGTTAGACACAGCATCTACACATTTAGGCGAGTTAGCTCAGCCTCAGCAAGGTCTCTGAGTTAGCTTAGGAGACAGGAGTGCCGCGCACCTGGCCCAGCCAGGCTTGAACTTCACCCACACTGAATTATATTTACTTCCTGTTTTTCCTTCACCTCTCTAAAGGGATCTCTTCATAAGCCATGACATCCACTGTTTCCTGTTGTTATTTCCAGTAAGTTGTCTTCCTTGGAAATCCATACCATTGTATGAAAGACACGAAATGAGTTGGGTATTCTGAGAGATACCGTTTGTTGGGATAAAAGCTCTGAGTATATTCAGAGTGTAAATCATCCCTACCTAACAAAAATGAAGAATTCTCTACCATTTTTCCACCTCACCTCCTCCAGATTCCAGATGCTACATTTGCTTGGCTCCTCCCTGTGCCTGTTTCCATGGTGTCTCATAAATGTGCCCTTCAACCTTGGCTCCCTCCATCAAATCAAACGTGAGGATCAGGTTCATGTCTGGCTGAGTTAGGAGCGCCGCACCCACCTCTCATGAGAAAACTCCGAGGCCTATTAGGGCTGGAATAACCCGCCCCGTCAGGTGTGCAGAGATCTGATCTTTGACGGATAAACTGCTCCTCTCAAAAACCTCTAACATCGTGACTCCATTTACCCCAGCCCCTAAAACATACAATCCAAAAACTAACATATAGTGATGTGCCAAATATCCCGGCTATGTCCTGGCTCCACTCCAGCCTTACCCTATATAAGTCTGTACATTTCCTCAACAAAACGGAAGTGTTCCAGAAGCCTCCCCGGAGTTTGTGGTGATTCAGCACCTTGCCCTCCCAGTCCAGGAGCAGGCTTGCAGACAAAAACAGCACAAATGTGTGCAGGGATTAAAATCAGTCATCAGTGAATTTTACTGCCTGCCCTAGTGATTATTTAAGACTATTAAATAGTCCAATTTTGAAGTACGTAGGGCACTGCATTCATTGCCTATTTATCTATCCATCCTAACATCTATTTAGATAAGATTTCTTGTTTTATCTCCTGCATCCAGTTGTCTATCCTTAGTATTCCAATATGTGTTTCTTGAAATAGCATTTGCAAACTCTACATAGCAGTCACTAATGATTCTCTTTTTATTTTTAATTCTATAGTAATACTTGTGCACATATATGGAATACAGTGTCATGTTTAGTTATGTGTACATATTGTGTAAGTGAATCAAGGTATTTATCCATCACCTCATATATCTATCAATTCTTCATGGTGAGAATATTCAAATCCTCTCTTCTAAGTTTGAAATACAAGACTATAAGTTGACCATAGTTGGTCTACTGTGCAACAGAGCACAGGAGTTTATTGTTCTTTTCTAACTACAACATTGTACCCATTGATTTACCTCTCTCTGTACCTCCCTCCTACTCTTTGCAGCCTGGTAACCATTGACATCTTTTCCTCCTCTGTGAGATCTGTTTATTTAGGTTCCCCAAAATGAGAGGATAGGGTACTTGTCTTTCTGTGCCTGGTTTATTTCACTTGACATAAACATCTTCCAGTTTTACCAATGTCAAAACAAACAGTGAGACTTGGTTCTTTCATGACTGAGTGCATTGTGTTCAGGTGCCACATTTTAGCCATTCATCTTCCACGGACATGCAACCTCATTCCATATCTTGGCTATTGTGAATAGTCCTGCAATAAACACGACAGTGAAGATAGTCCTCAGCTTGTTGGTTCCATTTCTTTTAGATATACACCCAACTCTGGCTTTGCTGGATCATAATGTAGTTCTGCTGTTTAATTTTAAAGAAACCTCCTTGCTCCTTTCCCAAATGATTATTCTAATTTACTTTCTGAACAGCCATGCATGACAGTTCCCCTTTCTCCACATCCAAGGCAACAACTGTTGTCTTTTTTGATAGTAACCATTCTAATTGGGGAAAGTAATATATCTTACTGTACTTTTCATTTACTTTTTCTTACTAATTAGTCATGTTGAACAGTTTGGTGTACTTAATGGCTCTTTACATCTCCTCTTTTAGGAATGTGGATTCAACTTTCTTGTACATTTTTAATTGGGTTATTTGTTGTTATCATTTTTTCATTGAGTTCTCTATATGTTTGGAATATTAAGCCCATGCCATATGCATTGCTTAGAAATATTTTCTCCCACTCAATAGATTATCTCTTAACTTGCTTTCTTTGCTGTGCAGAAACTTCTTAGTTTGATATAATCCCATCTGTCTATTTTTGCCTTTGTTGCCTGTGCCTTTTAGGTCTTATTAAAATAAACACACAAACAAACAAAAAGCTTTGCCCAAACCAATATCATGGAGCATGTTCCTGCTTTTTCTTCTAGTAGTTTTATCATCTTCAGTCTTACATTAAATCCTTGAGTCAATTTTTATATAATGCAAGGGATATAACTTTATTCTTTTGCATGTGGATATCCAGATTTCCTACTAACAGCTGGTATAGAGATGTCCTTTCTTCGTTGCGCATTATTGTTTAGATCTAAAATGTCCTTGAAAATTCTCTTGTTCCAAGGTGGGACTGTTCAAGGCAGTTGGATCGCGGGGACCCTGTTCTCACCAGTGGACTAGTCCATTGATGAGGTCATAGCGGATGGTGCTGTTCAGAGTGGGGCTGTTGGAGGGTTAGCTCATTTGGCAGTGGCCTGGAATAATCTATTGTTGTCCACGGCTCCTCTCTTCAGCTTCCTGGCTATCCTGGGGTAAGCAGCTTCCCCCACCACGCTTCTCCGCCATGTCCTTTCTGGCTTGGAATGAACCGCCTTTGCAATGGGCCCACTTGAATTATTTGCTCTGCCACACCCACCTGCTGTGATGTTTCTACCTCGGAGCAGGCTAATTGCAAAACTGAACCCTCCAAAACCATGAGCCCAAACAAACTGCTCCTTCTTTAAAGTGGAGGCTTTAGGTATTTGGGGCTAGTGTGTTCCGCTTCAATTAGTTACTTCTTGAAAAATCCCATTTCCAAATAGAAATACTCTGAAGTAATAAGTTTAGGACTTCGACCTGTGAATTTTGAAGGAGGACAGAACTGAACTGTAAGAGGTCCATACTGAAACAATTGTCCAGTGATGTCTCAGCCACCACATCCCGAGTCTCATTATCCAGATATTTTCAAAGTCAAACATAATTGTTTTCTCAACTACCACAATTGAATCAAACCCAAAGTTTTATTTCCTTATTTTAAACTGGAACTTCTGTGTACACCACAATAATGTTTTCATTTTGTTATTCCTATCGGATTAGTCCCTGAACCTATTTTCTTGGTATGCTTCTCATCTAATTTTCTGTGGTTCTGTTTTGTTTTTTGTTTTTTGGTACTGGGAATCAAACTCAGGTCCCTGCCCTTGCAAGGTAGGTGGCAGAACCACTGAGCTAAATCCCCAGCCTCTTCTCATCTAATTTTCCATCCCACTGCCCTATTATGTAGGTGTTCATCTAGCATATGAAGGGATTTTTCAGTCCTCAGTTCTCTTGTTAAGAGAAGCTCCACCAACTATTGCTTTCTTGGTTTCCATTCCAAGGTGACTTTACTGTCCTATCTACAATATCTTTCAAGTTTCTGTGCAGTTTCTTGACCCTGTACGTTCTATCTAGCACTGATCACAAACTGGGTGCACAAGTGCCCCTTGGCACTGCATGAATTCACAAAGGTAACATGGGACACTGTGCTCATTTGAGGAAAACACACAATACTGAATTACTATTGGACAGGCACAAACTCAAGGTAATTTACAACTTAACATTACATAACCCTGGGGCCGCGGATTCAACTCAGTGGTTTCAGCTGCTCTTTGGCAAGCACAAGAACCCGAGTTTGATCCCCGGTACCAGAAAGCAAACAAACAAACAAAAAACATTAGATAATCCTGTATTCCCTTTGAGAGGATGTTCTTAAATGTTGAGCTGTGCTTCATTAAATTGTAATTTTAGCCATGTCTTTGCTAAGCAAAGGTTATAGTCTATGCTGTGATTAAAGGCAAGTATGGCACAAAATCAATGTGGGGCACGAACTAAGGGCAGCAGTCTATGACCTGATATTCAAATTTGAGACTCAGAATGTTCTTGGTCTCCTGCATCTGTGAGCTCCACTTCTGTAGTTTTCAACCAAATTCCTATTAAAAATATTTTTTTCATCTATTCATCAGTTGATGTGCATTTGTGCTGTTTCCAAAATTTAGCTATGACAATCTGTGCTGCTATAAACGCAGGTGTGTACATATTGCTGTAGAAGGGGTGTGTGTGCGTGTGTGTGTGTGTGTGTGTGTTTTCATGCAATGGAGTACTACTCACACAAAGAAG
>NW_022900926.1:9858655-9874333 GCF_012274545.1 Fukomys damarensis | reverse complement strand
GTGTGTGTGCGTGTGTGTGTGTGTGTGTGTGTGTTTTCATGCAATGGAGTACTACTCAGCCACAAAGAAGGATAATCTAGAGACATTTCTAGGTAAATGGATGCATGTTGAGACTATACTCTTAAGTGAAATATATTAGACACACATGTATAAATATGGCACTGTTTCTCAAATATGAGAAACCAAAAATGTAAATAAGGACCAAAATGTGTAACAGATATTGTGAAACAGGAAGAAAATGTTAAAATGGGGAAGCAAACTAGGGAGGAATATGGGGGAAAGGAAAGAAGGAAAAAGAAAAAAGGAAAAGAAGGAAAACAATGGAAAGAAAACATAAATAAGGGGGGAAGGGGAATAGCGGGGAGAGGAGGGGAATGGGAACAAAAGAAGAATCAAGACATATCATGTACAGGTACAAATTCCTCATGATGAATGTGATCATGTGTATATTTGCAATGTTCCAATAAACTTAAACATTTTAAAAAACTACATCTATATTGAGCATGCAGACTTTGTTGCCATTATTCCCTAAACAATGTAGTGTAATAACTATTTGCATAATATTTACATTGCATTAAGCAATATGAGTAATCTAGAGATGATTTAAAGTAGGTTATGCAAATACACTGCCATTTATCCAAGAGACTCGGGTGGCCATTGGTTCTGCCATCAGTCTCCTGCTGGACACAGAAAAAGCCATTCTGCCTACACTCCTGTAGTCCATCAGTAAGCTGACTTTGGTTATTTTAAAATGAAATAAATTATAATATTGCCTTTTAATTTATATAAGTTACAGCTTTGAATGATTTCTAAGTCATTAAAACTTTTTCTTCTACTGATGATTAAATCTCAGGGCACTTTAAACTGAGCTACCTTCCTAGTCATTGTTTACTTTTAATTTTAAAACAGTATCTTGCTAAATTTGTCAAGCTGGCTTTGAACTTGTGATCCTATTATTTCAGCCTCACAAGTAGCTTGGAATACAAGCCAGTGCCACCATACCTATCAAAACAGTAGCCAAGATGGAGGCCCCCAGCTACTTAATTACAAAAAAATCATAGAGACACCAAGAATATTACAAATTCAGAAAGTTTTGGCACTTCCTGTCTAGATGTTTTTATATCTACTGTTCTGTTCTTTAGATTTCCTTTAATTAATTTTCTCACCAGAGTTTTTACCCTATCAGTCTCTCGCCATCCAATGCTCTCTTTCTTTCCTTGTCTGGGTGAAGTCTTACCAGTCGGAAGACTGAGAAAGAAAAGTTGTTCAGTAATATTTCCAAAGTCTTATTAAAAATCAGTGGTCTCCATGAGCAACACAGGCAAAGCCTTCTGGAACAGCAGAATGCTGCATAAATGAACTTACTGAGTAGTATACCTTGAAAATTCGTGCAAAACATAACATACTATTTGTAAGTCATTAGGATGGCTTATAACTTTAGCTTTCTACTTTTTTGTCTCTGAAGACTAAATTTATAAATTTTACCTCTGAGACTTTCAAATTAGTCCATTTTGGAACAATATCGATTTATGTAATTTTATAGAGATTGTATATGCAGCCAAAACATTCACTTTCTCCTGGTAGTTAGGACCTACTCTGATTATCACACTGTTTGCTAGAGCAATATGGTTTTCCACAGGTAAAAGTGCAATTTCAGTTTACTTCAACACAATTATTCTGTTTACTGGAGGATTCAAGTAAATTCACCAGAGATAAAGGTTGTTTCCCTTTTCAATAAGAAGAGATAGTGAATTTAGTGAGAACAGTTCATTCCATCTGAGTCCTCGAAGATCTAGCCTTTTCACCTCTTTCTCCATGTTATTAAGAGAAACTCTCTTCAGGGGGAATCTGATATCAAATTGAGAAGGAATTTTCCTCCTTAAGGAGAGAAGCAGCATCCATCCCTTCCTGGAGATGTTTCAGGGCTGAACCCTTTGCTCTCCTGGCCCTCAGCTTCAACTCATTAAGAAAGAACAGCAGAAATGGCCATTTCCCATGCGCACCTGCTCTAATTCTACCTTTAGGGGAAAGAAACAGCTTATTTGTGAGTAACATTATAGTTACTATGCAGTATATAACCTAATGTCACACAAAGTAAAACAGTGGGCATGGTACACATTCCATTAAATATTTAATGAGGTAAGAAAAATTTCACTCATGGGAGGAAAAGGCTAAAGGTAATTCACAAAACTGAGCTTTACAAAAATATTTAGTACAAGGTTGCTTGTGTTCTATCCTCTTTTTCCCCCAATCTCAAAAACATGCGCACTGAGGGGTGAAAAGGGGGATGCCTATCCAAGACAGTGTATCAGGAGAGGAAATTCTTTTCATAAAACAAGCCTGGAACATTTGGTTCTCTGATGTCAGATTATCAGCACTGTTATCCCACTAAATGGAGTGTAAAACCTAATATTCGCTTTTGCTTACCAGAGCAAATATTTCAAGAAGGCTATGCTAAAATCAAATGAGGAAAAGTCTCTGTAATACTGAGCAGGATAAATTAAACACATCTGTCAATATCCATGTCTTACCACAAACAGGCACGCAGTTCATCTTTCTACATTCGGACACCTCAGAGACTTAAACTCTGCAAAAGTACCCCTCCCACACAGTGTTTATTAATGCAGCCCTTGGAGGAGCTCTCTTTGCACAGAAACAGCATTTCACTCCAAGGTTTTGTTGGCCTCTTATGCACATATATAACATTCCAATTAGAGTCCCTTTTTTCTCACAGCTTGACAATACTTAGAATGGAGCAGAGATAAGAGGAAACTATACAAGAGATAGAATGCACATAAGAGATCTTACACTTGCATCACTTTTAATCCACAGAAAATGGACTGGAAGTTGTTAAACAGATGCCATACAGTACAGAGATGTTCGCCCAGAAGGCCAAAGACCAAATTACGAGTGCCAGCGGATAAAAAAGAAGAAACCCTTTAGGAAATCATCTTCCTGCAGACTTTCCTCGCACCCCTCCTTCCACCTTTTCCTCTTCCTTGTCTTGTTTCTTCCCCTTAGCTGTCTCCTTTAAGCAAACACATTGCATCCATCCTTACACAACATTTCTTGTTGATCATGACAAGGGATATTCATTTTAATGTTTTCGTTGGCAGAAAGGGGAGTAATTGTGAATGACATAAAGAGGAACAGAGGCCAATATGAGTGTTCCATGTGAATATTTGTTGAATTCTTCATTCATGTGACTAAAAGCAGTGTATCTTCGACATAAGTTTACTGACCTCTGTAAGGTAAGGCCTAATTACAGTTTCCATACACTTAGCTATGATTCAAAGCAAATGGAATTTTCAGGGTTCAATCAGGTCAGAATATCTTTGGTTGCTATCGAAAACCAGACAATTAATGGTTGTTATAAAAGAGACCCAACAAAATTTGTTAGGCAAACCAAATTTGAAGTACAGCCAATGGATTTTTTCCCCACATGCCTTTTTATAAACACTTAGACCCAGTTGTAGCTTTAAAGAACTATAGACATCCTGTGAATAGACTTGCTAAACATTACAAGATGGAGATGCATTTATGTACTTAAAACATCAACATCCCATACAATAAGTGAATACTTAATTATCCCTTGAAGTTTTCTGACTTAGAGAACAACTTGTTGCTTCTTGATGTGCACTGATAAAACCTGCAGTTGAAATAAGACAGTCACCACAGATGTTAGTGAGGTTGGCAGCCAAGCTCCCCAAAGTGCTTTGTGTTCTCAGGCCCAGGCTCAAAACCAAGGTCTTTGCAGCAGCTGTTTGTTCTCCATTTCCTTATGATTGGATGGAACATTCCACAGGCACTGTTGCTATGGGCTATGCTACTTATTAGGTAAATATTCTGTATTCATAAAATACATATAATACATAATTAAACATGGATCTAATCGAATAAGCCATAAATTGTGGTTTTATATACACAGTGGCTTTATGTTGACTAGCACTTAAAAATGTTTTCAAGCTCTTTGCCAAAAAAATGGAAAATGACACATTCATGATATACAACATGGATGCTGATTAAAATACATGTTGATCCAAGTTCAAGTTAAGGGGAACCAGATTTGCTATATAAATAACAAATGGTCTAAAAATGCAAAATGCATACTCTATTAAAATGTGTGGAGAGACTGTAAAATAAGAGGTATCAGTACTGCCATTTAAAAATTTTAGTTAACCTTTCTTTCACTGCTTAAATTTGTCCTTTAAGGATATTTAGTCACATAGGTAGTATATCACCATTGTACAGTTTTCCCCTCCTTTCTTGCGAAGGAAGGAATAAGAGTACAGAAAACAGAGTTCTCCTCTTTCCTGCAGGCAATTTCAGCAACACTGAGTATGGCCTGGAGTGTGTTAACCTCACAAGATTTCAATTAGTTTCCAGGTGAATTATTCAGATAGAAGGTATTTGGAAATGGCAGTTCATTTATTTCCCAAAGCAGAAACCAGAACACCAGTCTTGGCAACATACTGTCTTGTTTTGCTGTTTAATGTTATTGATCTGCCACTATGTGCTCTCCTGTCCTCTCTTGCTCTTGAACTCTGCAGGTGATTCTTTATTATAGAAGTAGAAGCTGGCTGTGAATGTTAGAGGATAAGAATCCCAAAGGCCCGCTGGACAGAAAGTTACACTCCAGAGAAGAATCAGCAGGGTAATAAAATACATTCAAGTGTCTTCTTCCAGAATAACAGGAGGGTTGTGTTAGCTACCAAACATATCAATTAATAGAGCAGTGACACATAGATATAGAGGCAGGTACTGATATCGAGATGTGGATGAAAACATAAAGTCATTCATTCCTGGAACTTTAAAAAATCCTAGATTTGGATCCTGATTTTGTCTTATGGCCCTTGGAAAAGTTATTTTTTGCTTTCAGAGCCTCAGTTGACTTTCACTGTAATTAGCTGGATCACACCTGCTTTAGAAGTTTCTTTTGAGGATGAAATGAGGAAATATACAAAGAATGGCTCACCTACTACCTGGCGTATACTGTGTATTCAATACATGTTGTCAGTCTGATTGTTTTAATAAGCATGATTTTCCAAATTAAAATATCACAAACCCTTCACACTAAAAACCTAATGATAATCCTATTTATTTCAAGATTTTAAATGAAGTATAAGAATCCTAGGATTTCTAGGAGGGACCATCGAAATGGCAACATTCAGATTTTACTCAGACCTTTGTTTCCCGATGGTACTTTGCATGAGCATTTCAGAGAGAACACAGTCTGTATAAATATCTTTGGAATTTTATCAAGTTCACCACCATATGTCATTTCAATATATTATAGACAAGAAGAACATAAAGATCTAGGATGAGGACTGGGGATTTGGCTCAATGGTTCCAATGCCTGCTTCACAAGCGCAAGGTCCAGAGTTCGATCCCCGGTACCAAAAAAAAAAAAAAAAAAAAAGATTTAGGATGAATTCGTACTTCTTTGTGAGATACCGTCAGTTGTTATTAAAATATTCTTCTATTGGTTTCCCTGTTCTTGTCTCTATTGGTCCTAAAAACAGACCAAGGCAGATGGGTTTACTTAATCTTTTTGGTGACTCGAGCTTCCTTTTGTGTGTGCGTGTGTGTGTGTGTGTGTGTGTGTGGTCTCAGGGATCAAACTCAGGTCCTTGCGCTTGCAAGGCAGGCCACAGAACCACTGAGCTAAATCCCCGGCCTGATTCGAGCTTCCTTACAGGAGCTTTCTGTACCACTTTCTGACCCACCACAAATGACTGTTTTAAACTAAGGAACCTTTAGTATTTGGAAAGTCTGATCAGCACTTGAAGGAGAAAAACCAATATTTAAGTCATTTAGACATTGCACATATAACTAACTACATGGCATTACTGTTTGCCAGCTTCTATATGCTAGGATAAAAATGTAAATTCCAGCACCCAATGCATATTTTATAAGTCAAATACATCCTCCTTTTGTTGTGATCTATGAGCAAACAGTGTGCTCTCTATTAAGACACCCAGTGCACAGATTTGAGGAAGCAGTGATCCAGCTACAGCATCAGAAATCAGGGCACACTGCACATGGAGAGAGGGCCACGATCGATTCTTGGCATCACCATTTAAGACAGTGCTTGATAAATTACAGTTCCCCCGAAGAGGTGTGACTCAGATGTTGATGGATCCAAAGGCTGAACAAAAGATTTTGCAAGATAATGTGTGTGTTTAACCTAAAAGAGAGAAGGCCTAAAGCACACACGACTGTTCTCGGAATGGATGAAGATCTACCGTGAAGGATAGAGAGGAGATTAGCCACTTATACTGTAAAAACTGAATCTCTACAAGAATGTCAGAGTTTTTCAATCCTATGTAAGAATTTCCTTCTACTACCTAGAACGGTCGAAACTCGAGTGACTTTTTTTGCTAGGAATCCAAAGCCTGAAGAGACATGACGAGAGGGCCATCTTTCGGAATTCCTGTATTAGCTAGGAGACTGTACTACATCCGGTCTCACTGCAAACCTGCAATCCCACCATGCCAAGTTCCACAGTGAATTTATTACCGGTGTGTTAACTATTATGTTCATCCTCCATGGTTTCTACTGTAGAGCCTCAGGATGTAGTTCTTAGTGCAGCTGCTCCCTGTCCCCTGCTTTTGGAGCCACAGAACACAGAGGACAGAGCAACACATCTGGCCAGGGGAAAACAATTTGCACAGGCAGAATGGGCAGTGGAGCAAGGAGAAGGACACCACTCAAGTGCTTGACCAGCAGGGTAAGAGAGCCAGCTCTGCCGTGGCGGATCAGCCAGGTGCGACCCCAGTGCATCACCTGTCTTCCCCCGAATCCACGGTCCAGCATGGCTGTCATTCTGTAACATACTCTCCTTAACTTCATAAACTACAGCCAGATGCATTTCAACCGATTACTGTGAACCGGACTTTTCAAATTTGAAAGACAGTCTGAAAATATTTTTTAACAGTTTTATTTGAGCGAGAAACAAATAATATGAAATACAAACATAAAGAAATCCAGTTACTGAGCCACATATGATCAAAGATAACATTTTCATGGAATTCTAGAATTTCAAAAGCATGCTTTCCAGTCATTTTATTATATTTCTAAGCATCGTATAGTGTAGCTTTTTTATTAGTATATTTTATAGATATGGAAATTGTAGCTGTGAGAGATTAAACTGTTCAAGGTCATACAACTATCTTAGTGACATAAAGACATATCTGTGATTTATACTTACTTTTTCAATACTCCCTTCCAGCGAGTCAGCCAGTTTCTCTTGTCTTTCATGCACACAAATTCTCTCAATGTATATTATGTGCCAATAATGAAGGGCAAGTACTTGAGAACATGAACTACACACTCTCTAATCTTATCTATGTATTTTTGATGTGACTCTGGGCAAATTAACTCTAAGTACAAGTTATTTTAGGTCTAAAGAGAACGAAGGAGGTTTCTTTCTTAACTAAAGAGTCTATGAATAGAACTTATGTGAAACGTATTTCTCACGCCCTATAGTAGGCATATAGAATTCACTTAAGTATTACCCCTTTCCTTCTAATTACTTTGGGACTTCATTAAGTTGAAAACAGTTTTGGTGACTTTCATTTTAAGTGCTTTGTAGAAAGGAGAACACTATTTTTAACATTAAAATATACCCTT
The DNA here is from genome assembly GCF_012274545.1 of Fukomys damarensis. Lineage (NCBI taxonomy): Eukaryota > Metazoa > Chordata > Mammalia > Rodentia > Bathyergidae > Fukomys > Fukomys damarensis. The sequence continues at coordinate 9,866,701 of NW_022900926.1, read as the reverse complement.
TTTATTAATAAAAGAGCAAAGTAAAATGTTACTAAAATATCATTTTCACATATTGGATTGACAAAGATCCAAAAGTTGGATCAAATGCTGTATCAGTGAGGGACTGGAGGAAACAAGTATTTTTATGCATTGGTGCAGCAAGTATAAAATATATGGGATTGACTTGGCAATACCTGCTGAAATTCATATAAACTTTGGTGTATAAATTTCACTTCTAAAGGTTTATTTTACAGATCTACTAGCACAAATAGGCTATAGCAGGGCTCGTGATTATTCATTAAAATATACCAATAAATTCAATGAGAAAAAAAATATGGTACAAAATGCTGAAAATACCTTTAGGTGCATCAATAAGGATTGTGAATACACGTGTTAATAATCATGCTAATGTGCATAATTGCTGATTTATATTGTGTTTACCAAGTAAGTACCACTCTCAGATATGGCTTTTCATATACTGATTCATTTAATCCTCAAAAAGTACACACAGCCTGTGAGATAGGCATATTATTATAGTGACGCTCATTTTAAAGACTGAAAACTGAAATTTGCTTATGTACCTTGTTTAAGGTTATAAAAACAGTAGGCTGTGAAATCAGGATCGGATCTCTCATAATCTAACACCAGAATCAGTGTTTAACCTCTACAGAGAGTGTGAATAAATTTGGGTCTATCCGTTCAACAAAATAAAATGATCTCCTTACAAATTACACATATAATTTTAATGAAAGTATCTGTTAATATAGAATTAACTTCAAATTGTATTAAATAAAAACTATAAAATGCTTATATAACATGTATGGCATACTACCACTTGTGTAAAGTGAAGAAAAATTTACAAATATGCTTGTCCATATAGTATATGTACAAACATGAGTATGTGTTACCTATTAAAACACAGAATTGTACAAATAAAATGAATTAACCCCAAAATATATGGTAGTTACTATTTTAATATCATCTATTCTTCCTTTATCAAATTAAGTGACTACTAAGGAAAAGAAAAAAAAAAGAAATCCACATTGCTACCTGGAATATCTGAATGATGAGAAATATTCATGGTTTTAGCACCTAAAAAGTGTCCCTGGATTTCAATAAAAGTTGCATTTTAGGAAGAGTGGTTCTAAAATATATTCAGAAATGCAGAGATTGTCTGGAACAGTAGAACTGAGAAGACACAAGGAAAAAGAGATCTGAGTGTCAGTGCTGCTCAGCTGCGTGGGTCATTTTAAAAATTACTTCTTTCTTAAGAACAAAAAAAAAACGATACAGGAAAGTGAAAAGAGCTACAATAATGCCTCAGTTTGAGTATTCCATCTATACATGGATTTGAACAAATTATTTACTTCAGAGGACTTTAAAAATCATCACTCTTGTACAAATTTCAACAGTTTTATTGCTTATTTTGAGATTTACATAAAATAATGTTTCTGGAGATTACACACTTTATTACCTGACACCTTTAGTTCTAAATTACCTGATTGAAATGACAAAGAATTTAAAATTATTTTAATAGAAACTTCATGCTTTTGAGATTCTACAAACTTATTAAGTGTTCAAGATGTCTTGATTAATAGGGCAATTTTCCAACACACAGAACTTTCTGCTTTCAGTAAATACATTACACAGTATTTTAGACTTGCCTTCACTTTATTCTTTTTATTTTCAGTAAATAAATGATTAAAATAAAATGGCCTTGCCAGAATCTGTACATTTCATCACATATACTTTAAAAAGAAGTCAGAATATAGACTCCTTCGCTTGTGGAAGAGGAGGAGGAAAAGAAGATTAAAAAGAGGAGGTGGGGGGAGAAGGTGACAAGTTCAGGAGGCCACGTGGAGGGAGGCAGGAGGACAGGAAGAACAGAACGTGAAGAAAAGGCAAATTGTTCAAAACTGCCAAATGCAGCTAGGCATTTTCTATAAGATGTGTAAAAAGTTTGTGGTTTTTCTACTAAGTTCCTTAATTCTCCAAAACTCTAGGTACCCTTTTAGAACAAAGGGACTACAAATAATGTTCTTTACTATTTTCTAAGAAAACAGAGTTCTTGGCACACAAAGGCAGACAGACCCGCAGGACACTCCAAAGTTCCTGCTAAGAGTTCAAAGTGGGCCGTGAAAGCCGTCCTATCAATCACACATAAAACACACTTTCTCCTACTCTCATGGGGGTGCAAATATTTATGCAGTTTTGCGTACTTATTTTCTTCACTTTCACTTCAGTGCAGCAGTCGTACGCTTCTTGGTGGGAGGCAACCTTTAGGAATTCTGTGAACTTTAGCATACTTTATCAGACTCTGTAGCATGTACTTGATTTCATACAACATTTCTGACGATTTTTAATATTTCTCTTGTTTCTTCCTCTTCTTAATCATTATCGAACTTCCCTCCCACACAGACCAGATGTTCCTCTAAAACGAGGCAAATAATTTACCATCATAAATACCAAATCACATCTCAAGGTCAGAGTCAAGAGCATTTACGTCTCATTTATTTTCAGGCTTCTCATCAATCCATGTCTCGTCCAGGTTCCGGTACGTGCAAATGCATTGGGCTTATGTTATCAGCTAAAACAGAAGGTTATTGTTGGCCACTAATGACTACTGTAAAACACTTCCAATTAAGTAGGCAGTGCCTCATATACTTTTTTGGAAATGGCAACAGCAAAGATTTTTCCTAATTCAAAACTCCATATGCTTTCTGTTCCATTAAATGGCTAGGACATAAAAATGGATATCTTTTTCCTAAAGCAAGCCAACTTAGTCCACATGTAATTCTTGGAAATGTAGTTTTAATTTTTAAATGTCAGGAATAGTCACTGAAAGTAAATACAGTGAACCTACAAGTACCACCATGTAATCTTTAGTGGGTACGTATTTAGTAAGTAGTTTGAAAACATAAGGTGCCTTCCCTGATTTCACAATCTAAGGCTGTATTTCTGAAAGTAATCATATATAAAGACCCTTTCAACCATACTTCCTTGACTATTAAAGCATTTCAGGTATTTTCTTAAAATTCCAAATAACTTATTTTACTATTAAGAAGAAATAGTTACAGGGAAGATACATCCTTTTTCAAAGCCACATTGCAAATAGTGATAGAGAATCTGAGTTTTGGATCTTAGCCACATACCTCGATATGTTTTTATAACTAATATTTGCTTGGGAAATACTTTTCTATTTTACTTTGTTATGATCGTTTTAAAATATAGTCACAATTTATTTGACACCAACGTCAGCGTCATTGAGGTTTTGGCCCTCTGTCTGGAGTTTAGGTGATTATGTAACTTCACTGCCCAATGAAATATTGTGGATATGATGCTCTGCAGCTCCTGCAATCAGGTTATATACTAGTCAGCTTTCCCATTGCTGGGACACAATGCTGAACAACCAAATAATAAAGGAAGATAGGGTTATTGGCTCACAGTTTCAGGGGGGTCAGTCATGGATGACTGGTTTCAAGGTAGAAACATTCTAGTAGAAGGGCATGGTAGAGCAAACATGCTTAGTCCATAGTGGACAGGAAGCTGAGCAGGGGACCAGTACCGGAGCAGAAGGAAACAAAGGTCATACCTATATGACCAACCAAGACACTCCCAGAAATGTGTTTTGCTAATCCCCAGGGCATGTCTTAATCCAGTCAAATTGACACACCATGATTCAATAGTCTTTGAAGAAGCCCCAGCTGAATCTGCAGTTCATTTATGGGATATCTCGTTGCCTGTCCTCATTGAGACTAGCCTTGGCTACTGCAGTCCAAGCACCAGACATGTAAGTGAAGAAGTCTCCAGACTCTCAATTCACCCACACCTATTCACGTCAGCCCAGCTGAGACCCAAGAATCCACGAGTCAAGATGAGTCATCACTATGATGCACTGTTCATGTCCATGACCTACAAACTCTGCGAGCACATTAAAATAGTGTTTCACATTTTCAGTTTTGAGGTAGACTGATACTATAGTTAGCAATAGATAACTAGAATATTCTTAGTTCTTAGTTTTTCCCATATTATGTTGCTTAAACTGACTCGTTTGACAAGCTCAACTACCTTCAGTCAAAAGCTATGTTATCTTGCAGCTTTGCTTTTCTTAATCTTTATTTGGGACCTATAATTATATACCTCTCATATATTATATTTATGAAAGCAGAGTAGAATGAACTTTGTGTTATTACTTTTGGAGGGGTCAGACTTCTTTTTAAAGTCCTCCCTGTGGAAAAAATGGAAACAAAGTCTCTAAATAGGGAGAGGTAGCGAGGTTGAAAGGAGGGCAGGGGAAAGGGGAAAAAATAAGAACCAAGATATATCATGTAATGGTACAAGATCCCTATGATGAATGTAACTATTGTATGCCAAAGATGTGCCAGTAAACTTAATGGGAAAAAAGTCCTTCCTGTATGATTGTATAATTTATTAATTTAAAATAATAAATTAGGAAACCTAATTTAGCAATATAATACAGATAAGAAATTTCACTTCTAGTAAAGAAGTGATCATATCTGGGAATATACTTTAAGTTCATTTATACAGTTCAAAAATAAGGGAAAAGAACATCCACACAATGTACTCTTTATGCAAGGTAAGTTGCATAATAAATTTTCAGCATATTAATGTCATAATAGACATTTTAAGTATTTCATTATATTTAGCTAATGAGAACTGAAGAAATGTTAATGTGTATCATAATCATTACACAAGAACATACATCATTGTATTAACTTTTCTAATATCTTATTTTATATATCTGACATTCAAAAAAATCCAATCATTTTTCTCAACCAAATAAAATTCTGTTATAATTTTAGTTATTAATAGGTAATTCTACAAGCATATTTTATATATGTCTTGGTGTTAAGTCTGGCCCTGTGCAAAGTAAGTACAAATCTAAGGAGATAATGAAGAGAACTGATGTATTTCTCTTGCAGTGCAATTCACAAAAATATAAATCTCTATTTTATATCACAACAGAAAGATAGAAAAGCCTAGCAGCTCCATCAATGGGTGGAAAAGGGCAGTGAAGTAAGTCTGCTTCTTTGGAGAGGAGCTGACCATATATAATCAACAAGAGGAAAGGCGTGGCCACCAAGAGCTTTTGAGTCATTTTGTTAGAACATACTAACTCTCCACTCAGGTCCAGTAAAACAAAGCAAAACTTAGCATGCTCCAGTACCATAACGATTGGTAAGAACCTGTTCTTTGGGCTCACAAACCCTCTTCTCAGAAACACCTAATGTTTATTCGGTGTGCTTCATCTCTGAAAGTTTCTTGTTTCTTGTTCACTTGAATGCCCAATAGTGAAAGCAAAACATGTTCAGATGGGTCATCTGAACTCTGTAAACTGCTGGAAATAAGAAATGATCTTTTGAACATTTCAAGTATTTGTTCAAGATTTTATTTCCAACTTTTTAAATGACATATCTATTTCTAAAATACAGTAGAATCCAATCAGATAGATTTTTCTTTCCTTTTTTCATAAAGACATGGAGTCAGTGATCAGTTTTGTGCCTCTTAGTATATTATCTAGATTGTTAACCTACTATTCAAATCACTTTCCATGTATTCGATTTTCTAAATAGTTCAAAAGTACATACATGACAATGAACATACTAAGTTTGGCATATATTAATAAGACAATTATGAATTCAACTTTGATTTTTCAATTGCTCATAAAATATATGCCTGCAAATAAACATTTTCTTGCTTTTATACAATATACTTATCTAAGCTATATCCATGTATATCCCTGATATGATAGTTATATGTATAGAAGAAGAAATACCATTACCTTCTTTTTTCAACTTATCTCCTCTTTATGTCATATTTTGAGCATTTAGATTTATAGTACAAGTGTGAAACACACAAAAGTCAAGTAAACAAGGACCTTAGTGAAGCTTCTACAAAACTACATGCACCTACATTCAAGAAATTCACACAATGACTTTCCATCTACATGTGTGTGGCATCATTTACATTGGTTGAGTATTTGGACATTAATCACTTGTGGCTTTTCTAATCATAAGAGCAGTCTTTTAGCATAATGTGAATATGCTCCTGGCCTCAAAATCCTAAGAGTAGAAATGAAGTATCACTAAAACTGGTGTCCAATAAAGGCAGTTCCAAGGCCCCTTTATGTATCCAAAGCACTCACTGGGACTTCTCTTAACTACTGAGCTGCCAGTGTCCATAGGAAAATCCATTTTTAGGCAAATCTGCAGATCTTCAGGGTATCGATTTTTTTCTTCCTCAGATGTAGTAGGAAATGGGGCTCCCTCCACCCTGTATTATAATAGCTCTCACACTATTTTTCACAAAATATCTCCTTCCTTATCAGAAGTATTCCCCTTCACTAGTGGAGTGCGGTTCACACCATTTTTTGAAGGCCTCAGCAAAAGGGGCAGAGAAAGGAGGGACAAATACCATGCTTTATCCATAGCATTTTTCCTCTCTCTGTTTCCTCTCAATCTTGTCCACAAAATACTTCCTGTCTCCTTCTGTCCAAATAAGGAAACATCCGTGTACTATCTACACAGTATAAGCACAGCATGAAGATAGTATTAGTTTCCTTTCGCTATCTACCTCAGCAGCTAAAAGCTACACAAACATGCACAAATAATAAAAATTGTAATTTCACAGTTCCATAAAAAATGACTAAAGTCACGATGTCAGAAAGAATAGTACATTTCTTTCTGGATCCTGTAGAAAGGGACTCCTTTTCTTTGCTCATTCCGGTTGTAGGCAGAATTAAATTTTGCTTGTAGAACTGAAGTTCCAAGCCCTCCTTGGCAGCCAGCTGGTATTCATGGCCAGGTTCTAAGGTGGCCACATCGCATGTCTCATAGGTTCCTCCACCTTCATAGCCAGCAGAGACAGACCAAGTCTCCCGAAGGTTTTAATTTTCATTCTCTCCCCACGGTCCTAACAATGATTTCCTCGTTGCCTTCCTCTCCCACATTTACATTAGGTTGTGCCCACTTGGATAATCCAGAGCCATCTCCACCTCAAAGTCCTCAAACTTAATCACAGCCCCTTTTGTCATGTAAGGTAACACACTGACAGGTTTGAGATCAGGACAAGGGTGCTTTCTTTCTAGAGGATATAATTTACCCTAATACATATATCTGTATCGATATAATCCATCGATCAGTCTATATATAAATTCACATAAGGCATTCATTAGTCACCAGTTCCACAGATAGACCCAGAATTCCAATTTGAGTTACTATGATTACATTTGAAATAATAAAATTATAACCTTGGGGGAGGGTGGTATGGAGAAGAAAATAGGAATGTGCAGACAGATTCTTTACTAAATCATTGGATGGCTGCACAGCTCTCAGAGAGGAACAGGAGTTAGCAGATTAAATTATAACACTGAGAGAAGGAAGGTGCACATTAAAAATTCTGACAGGCTTCTACAACAGGACCGCAGCCCTCCCAGACACTGCTATAATAAGAGCGTATACCTTTCTCTCACTGATATTTTGCTGAGTTTCAAGCAGGAAGGCATTGAGATCTCTGTAGAATGTAAAGCCCGTCAAAAGTAAGAGTTAAACTCAAAAATAAATTCAGTAAAACTTAGAGTGACATTTCTGAGCCTAGCACATATAGACACAAATTAGGACCATATTGTACACATTCTGTATGATGATATTCTGCCAAACAAGAAAATGTCTTCTTTAAATAGACAGCAATGCTTTTTAGGTTATTGGGCTATAAGAGAAGAACACCGCATAACAGAGTTCCAAACAAGGGACATAAATGATCAGTATTATATTTATATCATTTTCAGTGTATAAAACTCCATATACATTCTGTGGATATATTGATGGTAAAACATAGAGGAAAAAGACATCTAATTTTAAATAAATATCACTAATAACTAATGACATGCAATCTCAGAAGCTGAAAATTTTATTTCTCCAAGGTGTTAAATCATTTGATGTTGAATATGCATGCAACAATATTTTGGAGTACATATGTTCCACTGGCTTGTTTTTACTAAAAAAAAAAAAAAAAAAAAAAAAAAAAAAAAAAAAAAAAAAAAAAAAA
>NW_022900926.1:9855543-9858570 GCF_012274545.1 Fukomys damarensis | reverse complement strand
AAAAAAAAAAAAAAAAAAAAAAAAAAAAAAAAACAACAAAAACAAAACAAAACAAAACACCACTCTAAACTCTCACTTTCAGTCATCAGTGGAAAAAGAAAGTGAAAGAATAAAATGTATGAACAGTTTGAGGGAATAAAGGACAAAAGATTAAAGTGTTTTTATTCTTAGGAAAAAAGTGGTTCTGACAAAATTGCCCTAGTACACTGAAACTATTCAGTGTCAACACATACAGATGAAAAGCAGTAAAGATACTGACAATTCAGAACATTCCACTATCCCCCAAGTAATAAGCACATTTTTGTACTGTTTGCTATATAATGAAGGTAATAACACCTACTTCAGAACACTGTGAATATCAAATCAGATAACATAGTAAGACAATTAGCAGTTATAAATCTGAACACCTAACATATTCTTTAGATACTCAGATAAACAATACCTTTCAGTTGTTACTACTAGTATAGCTAAGGAAGAACAATTGTTTAAATGACTAATATTCTTGTGTACACAATGAAGTATAATTTCCAAATGTTAATTTAACCTTTCCTTGTTGTCATAATTTGTGCTGGGTTCAATTAGTAGATGACCAAATCGATTTTTGTGTTTGCAAAGCATTTTAATGTTATTAACTAGTCTTGCTTTGGGGGTCATGTAGAGAACAATCATTTCAATAAAGAAAAAATTGTAATGGGTTTAAAAATATATTGTTCCTTTAATTTTGAGTGAAGTGTTAACAGTTTGTACTTGAGTGATCCAAGTTAATAAATATCCTAAAATGTCTGGTAAAATAGGATAAAGTAAAACTTGCTTTGCCTAAAATGTCATTATCATTTTGAAAGAAGAGATAAATGGGAATTTCTTATGTCCTGGGGATTTTCTATCAGTATCTTATACTTTATGGTCAATCATTTTAATCTCTCTATTGTACACAATCACAACTCTCTCCTTTGAGGCTAACTCATAATTCTGCTTAAATTCAACAGACTGGCTTCTCCATGCCTGCCCTCCTGGGCTGGATGTTATCTGAAGAGACTCCTGTTACCTTGTTGCCTGACCTCATTTCAAATTCAAGATTACTAAACTATACGGATCGTTCATATTGCTTGCTCCTCTTTCTCTCCTATGTTGTTGGCTACTTGAACCTTTCTGTTTTGCAGCTCCAAAATCTTCCTTCCATATCTGCACGGTCAATTACTTCAAATCTTTCTAGGAATAGAAAGCCCAGCAGCAGAGAGAATTTCGTATAGTCCAGCACCACTTCAATCCACTTATAATCAGCTGTGTCCTAATTATTTTCCCTTGAAAGAAGGGTCTTCTCTTGCTGTCTCCCTATCCTTTCTTCTTCTCGTGAATTCAGTCAACTTTTGTCCCCATCACTCCAATGAAATACTTCTCAATGTATACTTCTCAAGGTCTCAAGTGGTGAATTGTCATTTCTGTCTTGTGAGCTCCCTATTATACAAATACGCTGATCACTATCGATTAACCCCTTTGATTTTGATACACCCCATCCTATTTTTCTTTCTACTTTTCTGGCCATTCTTTCTTACTCTCATACCTGATTTCTTCTCACTTCCTTATTGCCTAATGGCTCGGTTCTATTTTCTGGTCTTTTCACTCATTACTGTGGTTATTTCCTCGGCTCCCCTGACTTAAATGATAGCTCTACGGAAGACTCAAACATTTTCTACTCTTCACCCGGGTCCCCTCACAACTGAAGTTCAGACTTACATCATTTTAACATCTGTACCTACACATCTAAGAGGGGTTTCTACTTCATATAGCTCATCTGAGATCCTCAATCTTCTCTCCAAAACATGCTCTTCCTGTAGTTTTCCCTGTCTGTTATCCCTGTCCTTTTTTTTCAGTTTTTCAGGCACACAGACTTGAAGCCATCTTTGATGCTTATTCATGTCCCGTAGCCTACGTGTTTGTGCATTCTTTCAGCTTCGCTTCTGAAATGCGTCCGGAATCAAACGATGCTTCCTCACCTCCACTGACGCCATTTTGGTCCAAGTCATGATGTCGAATGACTGGATGGCTGCTGAGTCTTTGAACTTCTCGTCTCCCCTGCCTGTGTCCTCTTTCAGCCTATTCTTAGTAACACAGTCATTTTAATGTTAAAGCATAAGTCAACTCATTACACTTTTTGCTCAAAGCAGTGTAAGTGACTCTCCACATCGCTGGGAAAAATGTAGACCTTAATTATTAAACTTCAAAGTCTTACAATACGTGATGCTTCCTCCTCTCCTAATCCACTCTTTTACACACTCTTGACATTCTCTGAACATGCGAGGCACATTCATATGTTAGGGCTGTTGCGGTTGCTTTCCTCTTGTCTCACATGTACGTGTGGTTTGTCCCTATGTCACCTTCAGTTCTTTGATCAAATATCCTATCTAAAAAGTAAAGCATCATTATCATTCGTCCTATTTTCTACATTTTTCCTTAGCATTTATGAGCATCTAATACTCTCTATATTTTATGTAATCATCTAATTAATTTATCTGTTCTAATAAGAATATAAGTTCCAGGAAGTCAGATTTTTTTGTCTATGTTTCCAGCTCAGAAACTAGAAAGTTTCTGACAAATTAATATATACACCATCAGAAACTATCCGTCAAATCGTCAAATACATGTGGGATGCATGAGCAAATAAGTCAACCAAATGTTGCTCTTAAATTTACTTTTGCTGTAGTCATTCCCTGCAGTGTCTATGTTGAGCATTCAAAATCACATAATGGACTGAGAAAAGAAGTGAATCCTAGACAACCACTAGGACAGCGATGGCCACTGCGGGAGAAAGGTGGCACTGCGCATGCAGGTCAAATGACATCGACTGAAGAGGTTTTCTTGTGGCTGGAGTTACTGCATTACTCAATTACCTGCAAAACCGGTCTCTATAGTTTGGTTTTATGGCAATGGTAGTAAAAATTCTTTCAGAGTTTGCCTATAAATATATGCTCACATATTGTCTGTCTACATATATAATCTATAAAATGTATATTATATATATATATATAT
>NW_022900926.1:9840957-9855461 GCF_012274545.1 Fukomys damarensis | reverse complement strand
TATTTGTTAAATATAAAAATATTTTTATCCAAAGACAGATACTTACTGGATAAAGAAGATGTGGTTTTTCTATAAAATGGAATATTACTCAGCCATACAGAATGAGAAAATAGAATCATTCATAGGAAAATGGATACATATTGAAGATATACTCCTAAGTGAAATAAATAAGTCACACATGTGTAAATACCAAATAGTTTCTCTGGTGTGAATAAACTACAATAATACATAAGATCCTAATAGGATTACTGACATTGAGAAATGGGAAGAAAGGGGCTAAAGGTGTAGGAAAGGTGGGATGGATAGGGGAAGGGTACTAAGGGAAGAGAAAAAAATATGAGATAAAGAAAAGATGGAAATAAAGTGCTTGTAGATGGGGAGGGGAGGAGGGGGTGAAGGGAGGGCAGGGACAAGGGGAATAAGTGAGAACCAAGATCTGTCATGTAAAGGTACAAGATCCCAACAATGAATTTAACTGTACTGTATACCTAAAATGTACCAACAAACTCAATTAAAGCTAGAAAAAATATTTTTAAATACAAGAAATGAAAAAAATTATTGAACTATCTATAGATATAAAACTTTGTTTTACTCTCAATATATGACTACATTTTAACATTTTTAATGACAAGCAATGTAATCAAATATACTTCTCTATTTTTAAAAAAAAATCCTAGCTTAATAGAGATACCATTACATTTTGACATTTGAAACTCTATTTCTAGGTTCAGTTTGTTTAAATAGTCAGAATTAATGATTTTCACAGATGAAAAAATATACCACACAGACAAAAAAGAAACCTTTAGGTTCTTCTATAAGAATTATAGCAATGGCTGAGCATACTAGTTTATGACACTATTTTTTCAGTTCTTTCCATTATTTAAGATTCTTGTTGAAATCTGCCTCATATATTGACTAATGCTAATTAGTAACACTTGAAAATTATTTTGAAAGTGTGACATTTTAACATATTAACAAAAAGGATCCAAGCTCACTGATATTTTGTATTAAAAGTCTTTAAAAATAAGTGGAATAAGCTTATTTTCTAAGTCCTTGGTGTAAAAAAAAAATTGTGGTTGATAAATCCACATTAATTTAAGCACAATATTATATAATAACAGAAATTCTTAAAGTACCTGCTTAAATAGTTTCTACATAGTATGGCAGTTAAGCTCTCATTCCTCAACCAACTTTTTATCAGATTCCATGTTTTCATTATTTTTCCTTCATTTTGTGATGTGAAAACCTCTTAGTAGTATGTGTTAACTACTGGTATTTTCTTGTTCTTTTCTTGAACTTGCATCGTTAATATTGTCTTTAGCATATTATTTTTTTATTTTTTATTTTTATTTTTTTGGTACTGGGGATCCAACTCCAGACCTTGTGCTTGCAAGGCAGGCAGTGGAACCACTGAGCTAAATCCCTGGCTAGAGTAGTTTTTTGAAGGGATATTTTCAGTGGTGTTTTGAATGAGAATTCCTTTATTTAAAAAGCTTGCTGATATAGTTCATAAGTCAATCTAACTAGACATAAGGTGTAATATTTCACTTGCCAAAATTAGTTAACAAGTGAGGTCACCACTCTGAATGCCCCTTCATTCATAGTTGCTATTTTCCCATCAGAACAGCTTTAGCACGTCACCTCACCGAGAGAGCAGGCTAGTTTCAATCCATACATTAAACATTTCAAAAGCCGTTAGAAAGCCTTCTTATCTTTACATTAAATAAAATAGGTATATGGACATCTTAATATTCCTTTACATGCACTCTTCATTTTTTATTTTTCTTAGTATACGTTGGCAGTATGTAATGACTCCACTCAGCGTGGGGAGTTGGTGCACGTATGTAACACATCTGAATTCTTTCCCTGTCTTCTTCCCTTCTGCTGCCTCCTCCTTCCCTTCTTCTCTTGATTTCCTATATCCTAGGTTTTTAGAGATTGTGCATTTAGAATGTCTTTTTTAACCCATATATTTTGACATACATGCTATGGAATTATTATTATGTCTTAATGAAAATTCATGTAAACAAACACATTGCTAGAACATTCTTGAAATAATACAAATTTGGGAAACCCTGAGCATGTGCAGGTATTGTTAATACTACATTACCCTTAGGTATAAACATGTCAATTCAATGTCTTATATATAGATATTACTAACCCAGCAATAATAAAAGTAATGAAATGATATTTGCCTTTCATAAAAATATTAAATCTATATTGGTACAAGCATTTCATTCAACAATAAAATGTGGAAAATGAACAATACTGACATGTTTTAAAAGCATAATTTTGTCTTTTGTCCAATTCAGATGCTTTCTGTATTTGGCTCCCCACAATTTTCTCATTAATTTTACCTATGACTAGATGACAATTTTATAACAGCCAAGATTTCTTCATCATAACTAATTTTCAGAAAGTAGGGAATTGTATTAGGCATTTGATGAATGTTACTTAAGAATGAGAAAAATCATTATTTTAACTTCCAACATTATTGCTATTTTATGCAGAGTACTTCACAGCTAATTTATAAATTTTTCTCCAGGATTTTAACACCTAAATATACTCAGACAGTTTTCAGTGAAGGCTTTATAATTTACATGAGTATACTGAAGTGTATCATACTTTTGAAGCCAAGATTTGTAAATGCTTTGTAATAAACATTCATGAGTAGATGTTACATCGAAGGCAGAATGTCTGGTGAAGGTCACTACAAGGTGAATAAAACATTATTCCCTCCAGCAACAACTTTAAAGTATAGGGAATAGAAACACTTCACAAATGAGCATTTTCACAATAAAACATTCCAATGGGAATATCATTTTGGTATGGAAACTGTGTGCATACTTATATTTTTGGTATGAGAAGAGTTCATTAGGATGCCATCTGTAGAAACAGCAACTCTGCTCTTAAAGTCATCAGAAATAATGAATTTGGGTTCAGTGTCTTAATTTGGTTTATGCTTCATATTTCAGTGCTTTCAATTTTGATTCATTACTCACAGTTTCTCTACTTGCATTAAAATACATCATGACTGCTGTGGTAATGAAAATTTGATGTTTTCATATTTGAAAAAATAATCAGCGAATTCTGACAAATTCAGTCAATGGGAGCCCAAAGCCACTAACTTTGGGATGGTGCTGGCTGGATCACAAGTGGCCACTATCTTCTCCTTTGTGAGCCTCAAAGGAACAATGCGAGGGAGATACTTCCTGAGTCTACCAGGTTCACAGGAGCTCCCTGGAATATAAACAACTGGATATTGACCCAAGCTTGGTTTTTCCCAAGGGGTTTTCAGAGCGATTTTGTGAAACTTTACAATATCCGTTTGCATTTGAACTTCAGAATCATCTCTCCAACTCACAGAGGCTGAACAGACTCAAGTCTATAAAAACAAAGCTGTATGTGCCCATGAATAATAACCTAGCATAGACTGCATGCGAGGAGCTTCCCAGAAAATCTAATTTTGATTACATTTCTTCATTTTTTTGCATGAATAACATTCAAAAGGGTCTCAACCAGATCTTCTAGTGATCTTGTTTCAGAGGAAGCATTCTTTGCTTTGGTATGAACATAGTTTTTCACATAAGGGAAACCTGAGCATGCTCACATCTCATCACAGTCTCCAGGGAAGGACTTTAGCAACATCTGCAGGGCAAAGTGCTTTGGGTGGAACAATGTACAGCAGCTCTTCCTTGGCCTTAACAAGTGTGCCCTGTGGGCGCTCATTTCTTTGATTTAAGGGGAAGCTGAATTCAGTGCAGATAACTGCTAAAAGGAATTGGAATCCTGACCAAACCATTTGCATGTATGTTCCTTTACAAAATTCATGTATTACAAACACGATAGACAGAGACTGATTATACAGATTATACAGATTACCATTGGAACTTGGATGGGCAAAAAAGTGACATTGGGATTTGAGATTTTAAACATATGTGTTTTATATTCAAGATGCACTCCTTGTATTTACCTGTGTTTTAAGAGCATAATTATATACCTTATTTATTTGTTCCAAAATCTAATTTTCAGAATGAACAGACTAATCTATACTTAGGTATCACATGTGTGTCTGACAATTGAAACCCCTTCCAATGAGTGTCAATTTTAAAGTATTTTCTAATTGTACAACAAAAATAATTTATCATAAATAGGATAGCAAAATTTTGTTTCATACTAGTGCTCTTTTGTCAATATGCACTGTTCTAATAAAAATAAAACATCTTCTGCAAGAATGAAAATAAATCTCATACAGCCCTTCAGATTCAACTCTGACTGGTATTTATCATGATAAATATCTTTAGCTGCAAGTACATTATCACATATCCCCAAGAAAATGTCCTGTGTATTTTTACCATTAATTAATTCTTATTTGTAACACAGCATGATTCATTACGTATTCTAGAAATGTAAAAATCAACTTATTGTAAAACTAGCTGAAGGCTATTCAGATATCCATGTGTCTCAATTTTCATTCCAAAGAACATCACTTTAATTATAGAGATTACTTAATATTTATGTAATGTGCCAGAATACGCTTTAGGCAGCCCTAATGTATGAAAGGCAAGTTTTACCCTTAAGGATGTTCTTTTATCCTCAAACTGACAAGAAAACAAAGGAGACTAGCTTTCATAAAATATATATGATGAAGTTTCCATCTCTACAATGATGTTTATTCTATAGGATGTAGCTGCAGGTTACTGTAGTTGTATTATCAGTTCATATTTCCTGGTTGTTTTGTGGTTATCACTTGTAAAACAAAAAATTTCCCTCTGACTCATGACTTCTATCACATATGGAGCTCAGTTTTGCCTTGCACAGTAAGGCATCGTAAATCATTATTGTTCCTGTTCATGCTGAATAAGTAGGCAGCATTGTGTTTAGAGTCACTGATTATATTCCTACAGATCCCTTTAGAAACCAGACACAGAAAGCAGATGAAGGTAGCAGCTAAGCAATAATGGCAATGATCTCCCACACAGGCTGGATGCTATTCACACATCCTTCACACACCACTTTACAAAAACCAGAGTGAAGAAATGACAAGCAGCCCTTCCTTGAGGTTTAGGTAGTCCACTCAAATGTATCATATAATTGTAATACTGACTTAATGTATTATTTTTCTGCAACTATGACACTAAAGCAAAGAGGTTTTATTATTCAGTTCCTATTACATACTGAATGTTCTATGTGTTACTGTATGATAACTGAATGAAGTAGCAATTATAAGCTCCATTTTATAGCTAAAATGACAAGGGCTACAAGTTGAAGAAATTTCTCTAAGATCTTGTAGCTCTTAAGTGATGCTAAGTTATAAAATATAAAATGAGTTCTGACTCCATCATTATTGCTAGTGGAAACTGTATCATGAATATGAGGGAATAATTCAGGAACTTTGAAGATGGATTAGAGTTCTAGTTAATGTACTTCATAGATTCATTGGGATTAAAAATATCTGCTTTTGAATAACCTCTTAAGGCCTTATTTAATTTTTTAGACCGTAAGTCCTATTTGGGTTTTATAGGTAGCATTTTACCCATAAATTTGAGATTTATTGGTTATAGTTCTGAGAAGCAACCTGAAATGTTTCAAGATTTTTTTCTTACTAGAGTGTAGTAATTTCCAGGTCAGTTGGTTTCATGTGGCTAAAGGAAGGAATGATACAAAGTCAAGTGCTTTCATTTATATTGGCAATAAAGTCAAACTTGAAATTAGTATCATTTATATTAGAACCCTGGGTTCAAAGTACTCATATATAAATATAACTAAATAATATTACACTTTTGAGAAAAACTACGAAACTCAGAAGAAAGTAAGCCAAGAAAAAAACAAATTCAGGGAGAGATATTCCATGTTCATTGATAGGAAGCCTCAGTACTGTGGTCCATGCTTCCCCATTTGAAGAATAAATTCAATGCGTTCTCAACAAAACCCAATCAAGTTATTCTATAGATAGTAGCATCTTAATTCCAAAGTTTATATGGAGATGCAAATAACAAAAAAAAAATTGAAGAAAATGGAACAAAGTTCAATTACTGACAACACCCAGCTTTAAGACTTGCTGTAAAGCTATGGGAATTAAGACAATGGAGTAGTGGGAAGAGAAAAGTAAGACAAATCTACCAGCGGAACAGAACGGAGAGGCAGAAATAGTCACTAATGAAATTATTTGATCTTTGACAAAAGAGCAAAGACAATTCAATGGACAAAAAAAAAAAATCTTTTCAACAAGAGCCACATGAAAGAAAAAAGCCATAAATCTAAACACAGATACTGACATATTCATAATATTAAGAGAAAATGGGTCATATTCCTCAAAATGATTCACGTAAAGTAAGAATCTATAAAACTCTTGAACATAGCACAGAATAACATCTAAATGAATGTGCATTTGTGGTGACATTTTACATAGAGCACCAAAATCAAGACAATCAAAAGAAAAACTGAGAAGTTGGATTTTATCAATACTAGAGATCATATTCTCAGAGGAAAAAAAGCAACACATTAAGACCATGACGAGCTGAGCCACAAACTGGAAGAAAATATTTGCCAAAGATGTATCTGATAATTTGTTCCAAAATATGTGACAGACTTAAATCTCAATAGTAAGAAAGTGAACGGCATGATTTAAATGTGAGAACATGAATAAAAACAACAAACAGATAGCAAGTAAGCACATGAAGAAATGCTCAATGCTGTAAATTGCCAGGGAATCACAAAAGAGAAAGAAGATACCACCAGGCATTATCAGAATGGCTGAAGTCTGACAATACTCAGTGCTGATGAGGACGAGGAACAGCAGCTCTCACGGCTGGCAAGAAAGGAAACTGGTACAGAAAAGTGGAAGACAGTCTGGCAATTTCTTGCAAAACTAAGCACACTCTTACTAAATAATCCAGCAATCACAGTTCTTGTTTTTTATGCAAGTAAAGGAACTGGAAAGTTGAAAAAGTCACATGTACACAAAATTGAAAAGTCACATGTAGACACAAACCAGCACACTAGTATTTATAACACCTGTATTAATACTATCAAAATTTGGAAGTAAGCAAGAGATCTTTCAGTAGATGACTGGATAATCACACTGGCACAACCAGACAATGGAGTGTTACTCAGAAATAATAATAATAATAATAATAATAATAATAATAATAATAAAAGAGTGCTCAGCCCATAAAAAAGACATGGAAGAAAAATAAATGCATACCACTAAGTAAAATAAGTCAGGTTGGAATGGTGGAAGTCTTAATAATTCCAATGACATGACATCCTGGAAAAGAAAAAGCTATAGGAATTATAGAAATGATCCCATTTTGTCATTTCTTTGAAAAAGTGTAAATTATGAAAGTAATGTGTGTATTAGGAAATAGGTGCTTCTAAAGCACTGTCAGGTCTGCTCATAGAATGCAGAGAAACAGAAAGACATCCAGGTCCAGAATACCATAACAAACACTAGAAATGCTCAACGATCTCTGTGCTTCTCTTGCAGAGAGTATTTTGGAATCCAGCAGACTAAACAGCACTAAATCAAACATTTAAATTAAAAGCCACAGCTGACCAAATATTATAGCATTTGTTTATTTTATTATCTTGAAAGGCAGCTGCTTCCGAAGTGAAAGGGAGTTAAGCAGAGTTAATCAAGTTCTTAAATTTGATGACATGAACTCTAAATTAGTATCTGAAAATAAGTGTCTCAATTTTAAACTACCTTGGCCATAAAGTAAATAGCTTATCATTTTTTAATGTTTTGCCTAGAAAAATGGAAAGAGATATTCTGTGCAAGTTAGAAAAATCACAAATCTAATGTCTCTGGTGAGGCTGTGTATCTTTGTATCTTTGTCCAAGTGACTTAATCTCTCAAGGTCTCGGTTTCCACATTCCATTCTGAGTATCATCAACATGCAAAACAGACACAAAACACCCTGGCTTAAGAGGGAGGAGAAATCCCTCTCCACTCCATTGTACCTCCTGTCCTAGAACTGGAGGACCACACAGAACACACTGTGAAAACAGTATGAAAACCACTTAACAGAATACTATTTACATTCTTTTCAGGCTTGAGGTTCTTTGCTTCTCTTTCAATATGCAAAACACTTTAACTTTCTCCTGTTCCGCGAAGAACACGACTTTTACCCAAATAAACCTGCACAGGCTCATAGAATTTGAGGGCTGGAAAAGAATTTGGAGGCCCTCTCCACTTGTTCAGAAAAGACAGCACCTTAAATGATCCCAGAAATTTTTCTACAAACATTTAGAAAATCTAGAGAGACACTTCTGAAGGAATTGCAACCAAATGATTTTTCTAGGGTTTCAGCTTTTTTCTTTAAATGAATTCTACCTATCTTTTCTCATGCTGAACTATGAAAACAGAAATCATGATTGCCCACATACAGCCTTCCTTCATTCACCAGTGAGAAAATATAGAGCTCCTAGGCTGTTTAAGCCACGTCGTGGACTTTCGAGGTGCAGAGGTGAAGAGAATCCAGTTAGAAGGCTCCAGGAAAAGAGTCAGGTATTCTCTTAAATATAGTGAGATAGTCAAAATGAGAATATTTTTGCATACTGCGAGTGGGAGGTCCCAAGGGAAGACCTAACTCAGCCAGAGTTTAGAGGTAGGGTCAAAAAGAATTCTCATGGAAGTCAACACCTGAACAGCATTTTGAAGTTAATTGATGAAGAAAATGTAGGTGGGAATCCTAGACAGAAGAAACGCTGTGATAGAAACCCTGTAAGCACGAGAGATATTCAGGGACATTTTAACAACTGGACCACCAGCTTTCTTTCTGAAATCCAAGGCACCTATGAGTCTGCAATAGCTCTGAGCTGTCACTATATCCTTACAAAGCTGAGAGTTTGAGAAGGAACAGAGGTAATAGAATTCAAGTTTTGTAAAGATCCTCTCCATCAGGTATGTGAATGATGTTTATAGTTGGGAGACTGGAGGCGGAAAGAAAGTTCGATGGCTTTTTCTGTAATCTAAGTAAGAAATGATATGGCCTGATTACCACCTGTTCAGCGTGTTGAATCATTTTAATGGCTTTGCTCTGACACAGCCCACATTTTCTATGGCTGGGCTTATGTTTCATCAGCGCATCTGTATACGGACAATAGCTCAGCTGGGAAACATCTTTTTTTCTTTTCAATTGTCGTCACTGTAGTCCCTTTCCCATAATTTTCAGTTATTATTTTCTTGTTAATAGTCAACTGAGTGTGTGGCTCTGTTTGGTGTGAGAGTCACGGCACTGTAACTCTGCAGAGGACCCGCCAGTTCACCTTATCAGTTTGTTTTTGGGCCATGCTTGTCCAAAACTGAGTTATTTTATGGGCAGACCAGGTGGGGCCATGGGGATATAATGTAGGTTATGGTCCGAGTCTCCAGGACTAAGATAGACTCTCCTGGCCACTGTCACAGCCGCTAGTGCTCATCCCACTTAAACCAACACCTACGCTGTCATGACTGCACCCGGTGTCTGTCTTGTGTCCACTGTCATCAGCCCTCTTCCCGTCGTCCTCTACGACCAGACCTATCCCTATTTCTCATTATATCCAGGATGGACGCTGTCACCAACTTGTATCATTTTTCTTATTTAGAATGTTCTAACGGAGATTTTGTGTAAAAATGTTCTCCCAGCTGAAGAGGAATTGAGGCTCTATTAGTTAGCAGTGGTCCTCACACACACGTAACTGTTACTATTTCAAGGAAGAGTCAGAAGCTCTACCAGAATCAGAACCTCTTCCCAACCCCCACATAATATTACGGTCCTGCCACTTTCCTTTCTTTCTTCATTCAAATATTTACAGCAGCACCTTTCAGATTTCCTATTACAACAACAACAACAACAGCTCCTAAGATGCATTTTCTTCCTACACGAATATGTCCATGTACACACGCACTTCTGCTTCCAACCAGACTGAAACTAGATGTGGGTTTACATAGCCTTTAGTGGCAAGAGAGGGTCACTTCAGAGTTCCCTTACATTGGTTAAACTGTTAGATATGAACGTCATCCTCTGAATTCACACTGAAGCAGGCAGCAGCAATTTTTTTTAAGCACTGGAAATTCTAAATCTCTAGAACCACTTCCAGATATTAATCACTGGCAATTTGGAAGAGCAATCCTACACAGCAAGCTCTCAGTACTTAATGTGTGAAGAATCAGACAGGTTTTGGAAATGTAGCTTTCAACGCATTTGCCGGTTTCTTTAAGGGTAATCAGTCTTTGTGTCTGATAAAGACTCCAGATGACTGGTGGAAAGTGAGCTGGGTGTCACCCTCCAGAGGTTTCCGTGGCTGCGATTAGATCTCCAAGCAGGCATTAATGCAATGACTTTACTCTGCCCTACCCTGTTTCGTCTTTAGGTAAAAATCCAGTACAGCTTGAGTCAGGGACCTGGAGTCAAACTTCATCCTGGCTGAGCATAGGGATCAGGCTCTTGTGGGTTTCATTCCTAGCATAGTTTAACATTTTCTGGAGCCTAAATATCTTCATTAACCATAAAGCTTGCACAGCAGGGGTGATTTTCTGCTTGAAGCATTCATGCTACTCATGATTCTCCAAATATCTGCTAGGTGGATATGTTCAATTGCTCTGTTCGTCTTTTACCCCTGTGATGTAAGTAAAAAGAGGCTGAAGGCAGCGAGTGGCCTAGGGGACCTTCAGTGGCCTGCAAAGGCTTCTCCTGTGGGTTTTTCCAGGCCCATTTCATGATACAGGGCTTCTCTCCAGAACACTGAAGATGGTGATCACTTCAAATGCTGGCCCCAATGAAACTTGGAGAGAAAAATCATTCATTCTCAGACCCCCATCTCGTAATAGATTTGGACTAAGAGGCTCTGAGGGACAGTTTCTTTGTAAATAAAAAGCCTTATGAATATAACACACATCAGCAGATTCCTCCTTTCTTGTTCTCTTTTCTACTCTACTTCTTCATTTGGGGGAGTGCCTACCATTTCCCTTTTCTCTTCCTTTTTCTTTCTTACTCCTCGTCTCCCCTCTTTCTTCTTCTTCTTCCTCCTCCCTTTTCTTCCTCTTCTCTCTCCTTTCCTCCTTCCCCTTTTCCTCCCTGCTTCCCCTCTTTCTCTACTTGTATATGGGGGCAGCTTTTACAAAGTCTCATTGGAACAAAATCTTCACATAGATGACTTCACATACGACCCAGTTAGACTTAATAATGATAGCTAATACTCCAAAGCTTGTTTTTCAGGTACCATATTGAGTCCTGAACATTTGATAACTTATTTAATCCTCAAAATAACTATAAAGTATTAATGTCATTTCTATTTTACACAGGAGGAAGCAATGGTACAGAAACATTAAGTAATTGTCCCACACTCTCACAGTGATTGTCTGTAATAACTTGAGACAAGACAATGCCTTGTTATTGTGTTAACATTGCTGGAAGTTAAGATAATTTCTAATATTTACTGTAAAAGATGCAATTTTGTTTCTGGATGAAGTTCCACCTAAACTAGCGTACTTATAGGCTAATAGCTGGCTCCTCACTATTTAGTGTGAGGCCCTTGCCTTATGTTGCTGACAAACGTAAAACTATTTACCCCAAATTCTGTCCAGTCTTAAACAGTTACTTGTTAAGCCAGAGCTCCTTGAAAGCACCACCACCTCCTCTAAATCCCATAAATCTTACCCTCACCTTCACCACCTGGGCTGATACTTCAACTGCCAAGGGGTTGGGTTCCATCGCTGCAGCAATTTCATAAATTTAGTTCTGTTTGACCAAGAAATTTTTCAGGAATTTGTTTAGGAAAGCCTGATATCTACCTAGTACCTGTTCTTAACCAGAAGATTACATCTTGTCATTAAAACAGTCACGCTGCCTCTAAAATCAGAGTCACACATGGAAATTATCAAGCTCCGGTAACTACTCAAAGTATATTCACAAGTCCATAAAATTTTTTAAAAATTAAATGTTTATACTTCTCTGATTTTTAAACTGCTAGTCTTTATAAAATTTTTCTATAAATAAAAAGCAGTCTCCAAGTGGTTCCTGCAACATGCATGAAAAATAAACTGAAATGTAATGGACGAAATGAATTTTTAAGAACTTTTTTAAATGAATTTTTGAAAGAACATTTATTTATATCAACACGCAACACTGGTATAAGAAGTATTTTTCTTCCAAAATTTTGCTGAACCAGGAGACCAGCAAGAATCAGATATTCAAACATTATAAAAAATATACACAGAAACAAAAACTTTTTAAAAATCCTCAACTGCAGCTATCTCGAAATGCTGCAGAGTCAGGAGGGGAGTTCTTCCTAATGAAGAAAGTGTTTGTTATACAATAAACAGTGCAGCACCAACCCACGTGCTCCAGGAGGGCTGTTTCTTGGGGAAGGGCTGTAAATACATTCATCTGAGTAAAACAGTCATCTATGTCTAGCCATGCGTGCTCTCTGCCCCATGGCTGTCACTGCTGTCGATCTTCCGCTCAGAGGTAACGGCCTCATGATTCAAGGGAACTGCCGAAGTGTGTACTCAGGCTTCAGTTTGAGAGATGGATCCATTTATCATCATAATAAGCTATTACCATCGATAGGTCACAACTCATTGAGGAGACAGTCAGTCTAATTGGCTCAATTCCGTTAGCTTTTGATGTGCCTCAAGGAGATAAGCACTCTTTCTGCAGGTAATTTTCAATCATCCAACAAACTACCTGTTTAATAATTCATTACATTTCCGGTTGGGGCCCTATCACGTAGCTCCTTTTTCAATGTGGCAAATGTGGGATCTTAACTGCTTGGAATCTCAGAGCCAGGTAATGGAAGGAGAGTTTTAAAAGTGTGGTAAGAGACTCGAGTTACCACTGCGGGAATTGACAAGAAGAAGGCAGGAATAGGAATGTCCGCTTTTGGCTTCCCCTAAAGGGGCCCGCTGACAATAACAGAATTTCTTAAAGAAGTCTGGAAAGATAACAGTCCATTCCAGTCATTCTGATTAATTTAGCCCGACAGTTACTTTTTAGCCTACAGGATTGGGCAGTTAACACTAAGGGAGCACATCAATGTTTACAATAAAGTATACATTAGAAAAGTAATAGTTTGCAACCGATGAAATTAGAATTAAAAATTAGCCTGTTTTAGTTAAAACAATCTCACTTTACAAAATTAACAATATTTGAGTGGTGGGTGGGGCTGAACAGATTCTGAGAAAAACTCACCTTAATTCAAATGATGGATGTTACCCTAAATAGCTAAGCTACTTTATAATTACAAATATATATTCTTTTTCTCCACTTTAAAAGATAAATAGCAGGATGTAAAATTAATATTTAAAAATTAATAGCTCTTCTATACACCAATAATGAACTTGCTGAGAAAGAAAACGAGAAAACAATTCCATTTATAATAGTTAAAAAGAAAATACATAAATGTCAAACTAATCAAGGAAGTGAAAGACCTCCACAAGAAAAATTTCAAAACACTGCAGAAATAAATTAAAGAAATTAGAAGATAGATATTTTATGTTCACGGATTGCTGTAATTTTGTTTTTAAAAAAATATCCCTAAAAGTAATCTACAGGTTCAATGAAATCCCCATCAAAATTTCAATAAAATTCTACATAGAACTAAAAACATCTTAAAATTTGCATGGAAACACAAAGATCCAGAATCACTAAAGCAATCTTAGGCAAGGCCGGAGGTAGCAAAATACTCAGTACAAATAATGCTACAAAACCATAATAACCAAAACAGCATGATATTGTGAAATAGAGAACACAGAAGCAAATGATTGTGACAACAGATATCTGGATCATGACCAAGGAGCCAAGAATGTATGTCGGAGGAAGACAGCCTCTTAACAAATGGCGCTGGGAAAAATGGATATATAGAAGTATGAGACTAGATTTCTGCCTCAGACCTTGCACAAAAATCAACTCAAAATGACCAAAAGCCGTAAGTATAAAATCTGAACTGTGAAACTATTAGAAGTAAGCACTGGGGAGAAATCTGAAGCCATAGGCACAGGCAGTGACTTCCCGAACAGCACTCCAATAGCACTATAAATACTAATGGCAAGAATCAACAAGTGGAACTACATCAAATTAAAAATTTCTTCACAGCAAGGGAAACAAATGACAGAGTGGAGACAACCTACAGAATGAGAGAAAAATCTTTGCCAGCAACTCTTCCAAGAGAGGATTAATATCTAGAATATATAAAGAACTAAAATATTTAACACCCCAAATCAAGTAGTGCAATCAATAAAATGCATAAATGAGTCGAGCAGACATATCTCTAAAGAAATGCAAATGGCCAAAAAGTATGTGAAAAAAATGTTCAACATCTTTACCCATTAGGAAATGCAAATCAAAATTATGCTGAGATTCCATTCACTCTAGTCAGAATGGCTATCATCAAGAATACACAAAACAATGAGCCGGGCATGATGGCACACGCCTGTAATCCCAGCACTCACTCAGAAGGCTGAGGCAGGAGGGTCACTGTGAGTTCAAGACCAGCCCCGGCTACATAGTGAGTTCCAG
>NW_022900926.1:9835789-9840732 GCF_012274545.1 Fukomys damarensis | reverse complement strand
TAAAAAAAAAAAAAAAAAAAAAAAAAAAAAAAAAAGAATACACAAAACAATGAATGCCAGCAAAGAAGCAGGAGAGAAAGAAAGCCTTCAACTCTGCCAGTGGGGATATAAATTAGTACAACCACTGTGGAAATTAGAATGGTGGTTCCTTAATAGACTAAAAATAGAGCCGCCATATGACCTGGATATACTATACCCTGGTACATACCTGAAGGCATTAACATCAGCATACTGTAGTATTACTGAAGACACATGTTTATTGTGGAATGATTTACAATAACCCAGATATGAAACAAGCCTAGGTACTCATCCACGAATAGAGAAAGGAGATGTAGCATATATATACAATGGAGTATTAGTCAGCCATAATGAAGAACAAAATTTTGTCCTTTGCAGAAAAATGAGTGGATCTGGAGATCATCATGTTGAGCACAAGAAGCTAGACTCAGAGACAAATATCCCATGTTCACTCTGATACGTAGACTCTAAATATGACCAGAATCTAATATGTAGAATCTAAAGAATGAAAATAGAAGGGAGAGGATTAGATAAGGAGAAAGGAGGGACTCTAAGATGGAAGAGCACTGAGTGTCAGCAGCTCAGCTCAGCTCCTCTAGGACAAGGTGTCAAAAGTCTGCAGAACAGTAGCTTGGGCACGGGGCGCCAGAGTGAGGAACAAGGAGAGAACAGACAGAGGAGAAGAAAATAGGATTGAGTGAAACAGAAGAGGTGGCCCATGCCACAGAGGAGAAACTGTGGCACCATGAACAGGGGGCACAGTGAGACCCCTAACTGCCACCCTCACACAGAACTACACACCAGGACAGGAGAGTCTTCTGCAGGTGGAGACACCATGAAGAACATGAGTCTAGGATTCCCGAGTGTCCTCCCAACCCGGGCCAGAGCCGTGCAGAGCAGGAACAGGCCAGGAATCTGGTTTGGAGGGCAGCTGCATGTTTTTAACCTCAGACCCAGAGCACCCCTGGCAGCTTCACGCTGCCAAGTCCCCAGAGCCTACAAGGGGAAGAGTCACTGGAGGTGACCAGCAGCTGAAGAGCAGACTGGGAGGCCTCTGAAGGCAGGGACTGGTGATTACTGATGGCTCCTGTGATGAGACACCGCTCAGACTGAGACACACAGGACAGTCACCACGTTCCCACTGCTAATGGGAGGCCCCCAACAGGGGCATATGGTATGTTCCTTCTCAAGTAGTCCTGATAGACACCACTGAGAAGGATTAGCCTGTTACAGCTGTAGTTGAATGCACTGCATAGGAATAATCCTAATCTAGGGGGCAATTTGATGTCAGTGCTCTCGTCTGCTGAATCCATCAGCAAAACCCACGGAGCGGGGCAGCAAGAGTTTCAAGCCTAAGAACTCAGACTGGATCAGACTCTGCAAAAATGCCTATCACCTGGCAAAAATAGATCCTGAGCCTGAGTTACTCACAGTTTTGTAGTAGAGGGATTAGGGGAGTAACTGAGGCATGAGCATTCTGACTATGGCAAAGAAACTGCTGGGGAATCACATAGGCAACGACTCACTGGAACGAATGTCTAATCTGAGTATCCACTGAGCATCTTATCAGTTTAAAATCTGTACATTTCTTGAGGTGTTTAGTCACGTGCAATTGTGTTCTTTCATGGTTTTATGTGTGTAGCTGGTTGTTACTCTTGTATATTTGTTCCTTCATTGCCTTTGATTTCATATGTGTCTAGGTTCTCTCCCTTGACTCAGATCGGCCACAGAAAACATCATAGTGTGCACAGAGACTAGACAAAGGGGGAAGACCAGCTGCAAGAACTCTCATACAGAAGTGTTGTGCAATTGAATCTCTGGATCCTGTTATACACTGAAGTGATTTTTGTGGCAAAATATAGGGACAAAGTCAAAATCACTTGAAGTCAATAATAGAAGGTGGGAATGCTAGAACTGGACATTAAAAAGTGGAAAGTTATACATAGGGATAAAACATCTTACTAAAAGCTCTATGTAGTCATACTCTCCTATCCTCCCTTCTCTAGTCTCCAACCTGCAGTAACCCACACTTCCAAAGAAGGGAGGATAAAAAAGGAAATACATATAATTATATATCATCACACACATACACATATGCACAAACAAACTGAGATACAAGAAGGAAAAGGGGAAAACAAAGAAATGGAAGATCTCCAGCTCCCTCAGTTCACCCCCCAGTGCAGAGCAAGGGGCCACAATGGGAGAAGAAAACCAATATCAGACAGCAGAAATGTATGAAAAATTATACAGGAGATGAAGAAAATAGATGAGTTCAAAGAGGAAATGAACCAAGAGTTTACAGCAATGACACAATATGCCCATGGTGAATTTCAGGAAATAGGTAAAACACTAGACAAGGTAACCAAAACAGTCAAAATTGAAATGGAAGATTCAACAGGTGTACGGAATCCTCAAAAACAATATTAGCCAAAAACACCAGAAATTAAAAAAAAAAAGTTTAGAATTAACACATTCCAGAAATGACTAATGTGGAAACAGAGTGTCTGCTACTGAGGGCAAAATAATGAATTAGAACAGAGAGCTCAAAGAAGCCAAAAAGAAAAATCAAGAGTACACTATTCAGCAGCTCTGAGATGACAACAAAAAGATCAATCTAGGGCTGATCAGAGATACAGAAAATCTAGAAGATTACACAGATGAATTCACCAACTTGCTTACAGAAATTATGGAAGAAAAATTCCCCAAATATAAGAAAAGATTTAAAACACAAGTAAGTTATGCTTATAGAATTCCAAGAAATTATAGTGAAAGGACTTTACCGAGGTATAGCCTCATTGAATTTGCAGATATCTAGCAAAGAATATAATTTTAAAGGGAGCCAGAGAAAAACAAAATCACATATAAGAGTAAACAAATTAGAATCACAGCTGACTTCCCACTATAAATTTTAAAGTCCACAAGAGCTTTGACTGAAGTATTTCAAACCCTAAGAACAAAAATCCTCCTACTCAGATTAAGCTGCCCAGCAAAGCTGTCCTTCAAGATGGAGAAATAATTCTGTTGCATGCCTCACAAGGGCCGAGTTCAATCCCTGGTACAAAAAAAGGAGAATTAAGGCATTTCCATGTAAAAAGACTAGCTCAGAAGATATATGGATGCTAAACCAGTTCTTGAGAAAATATTCCAGAATATTCTCTGCAGAAACAATGACATGGGCACACCTAAAAATCCAGTGAGGTCAATGGATAAGCAGCAACAAAAAACATCAGAAAAACAAAAACAAATAATGCACCAACAGATAAAGAAGGCAGAGTGAGTAAATAACCAATGTATCTCAGTAATATCTCTCAATATTAACGGTCTCACCTCTCCAATCCAAAGACACAGATTGGATCAAAAAACAGAATCCAACAATCTATTCCATTCAAGAAACTCATTGAATCAAAAAAAGATATTCATAGACTAAAAATTAAAGGATACAAAATAAGATTTCATACACCAGGAGCATGAAAAAAGCAGGGGTAGCAATTCTAATGTCACTTATGGCAAAATTCAAGTTAAAATGGATTAGAAGAGACAAAGAAGGTCACTACATACTAGTTAAAGAAAAAATCCAACAAGATGAGATAGCACTGACAAACACATATGCACCAAATACTGGAGCATATATCTCCATAAAACAAAAACTGTTGAAATTAAAAGATCAAATAAACATTAACACAATCATAATAGGGGATTTTAACACCCCACCTCGCAAAGACACAGATCAACTAAACAAAAAACCAGTAAAGAAAGTTCAGAGCTGAACCACACCCTTGAATACATGGACTTAATAGATATATGGAGAATTCCACCCCTCTACAGGAGAATATGCCTTCCTTTCAGCAGCACATGATACTTTTTCCAAAATAGATCACATACTAGTCCACAAAGCCTGCTTAATTAAATATGAAAGAACTGAAATCATCCTATGCATTCTATTCAACCACTGTACAATGAAAATAAAAATCAAAGACAGAATTTTGGAAAAGGCAAAAGGCCATGGAAAATTAACAGCTGACTTCTAGATAACCAGTGAGCCACAGAAAAAAATCAACGAAGAGATTTAAAAATTTTTCTAGAAATTGATAACAATGACTGTATGCCTCAACAAAACCTTTGGGACACTTTAAAAGCAGTTCTGAAAGGAAATGTCATTGCAATCAATGCTCTCATTAGGAAAACAGAGCAAGCTGAAATAACCTTATGAAAAATTTTAAAATACTTGAGAAACAACAAACAACCAGCTCTAAACCAAAATTAAGGAGGGAAATTATAAAGATGAAACCAGAAATCAATGAACTGAGACTAAAATAATTGAAAAAAAAATCAATGAATCAAAAAGCTGGTCCTCTGAAAGAATAAATAAAATAGACAAGCCCTTAGCAAGACTCACCAAGAGAAAGAGAGGAAAGATTCACATCAACATAATTAGAAATGCAAAGGTGAAATCACAACAGACACTGTTGAAATCCAGAAGGTAATAACTACTTTGAAAAAAATATATCAACAAATTAGAAAATTTTGAAGAAAAGGAAAAATTCCTAGATACATTCAAACTACCAAAACTAAGACCAGAAGACATAAATATCAACAACCTAATCACTAGTAATAAAATTGATTCAGTAATAAAGAATTTACCAAATACAAAAAGCACAGGACCTGATGAATTCATGACTAAATTCTAGAAAATCTTTAAGGATATTATAACACCAACACTTCTCAAGCTCTTCAAAGAAACTGGAACAGATGACGTGCTCCTAAATACAAACATGGAAACCAGTTTCACCCTAATAAGATATTAGGTATTGGCACACAGAACACAGCATATTATCAAAAAGCCCATTATTGGGCCGGGGATTTAGCTCAGCAGTTCGGAGGCCTGCCTCGCAAGCGCAAGGACCTGAGTTCGATCCCCGGTACCA
>NW_022900926.1:9753458-9835555 GCF_012274545.1 Fukomys damarensis | reverse complement strand
ACAAAAAAAAAAAAAAAAAAAAAAAAAAAAAGCCCATTATCAAATGATGAAATAAATTTCATCCCAGAGATGCAAGGATGGTTCAACATACATGAGTCTATAAATATAATATATCACATAAACAGAAGCAAGGCCAAAAGACACATGATCATATCAGTAGATGCAGAAAAGGCTTTTAATACTATCCAATACTCCTTCATGATAAAAACTCTGAAGAAAACAGGTGTGGAAGAACCATACATGGATATGATAAAGGCTATTTATGATAAACCAATATCCAGCATCATAATAAATGGGGAAAAACTAAAAGAATTCCTCCTAAAATCAGGAACCAGATAAGGATATCCACTATCACCTCTGCAGTTCAACATAGTACTTGAAACGTTAGCCAGAGCAATTAAGCAAGAGAAAGAAAGAAAAAGGGCTATCTATCGGAAAGGAAGACCTCAAATTATCACTATTTGAGGATCACATGATGCTCTACATAGAAGATCCAAGGAACTCCACCCAAACACTCTTAGAATTAATAACCAATTTTAGCAAAGAAACAGGATAGATCAATATATAAAAGTCATTAGCATTTGTGTATACCATCAATGAGTGGGACGAGAAGGCAATTATGAAAACAATACCATTCAGAGTCACTTCAAGAAAAATGAAATATCTAGGAGTTAACCTATCAAAAGAAGTGAAAAACCTCTACAAAGAAAACTAGAGTACTCTGAAGAAGGAATTTGAAAAGAACACCAGAAACTAGAAAGATGCTCCTGGATAGGCAGAAATAATATTGTCAAAATGGCCATACATCTAAAATGTGTTATACACATTCAATGCAGTCCCAATCAAAATATCAAAAGCATTCTTTACAGATCTAGATTTAGAGAAAAAAATCCTAAAATTCATATGGAACAGGGGAGAAGAAAAAATATGAGAAAAGGAAAAAAATGGAAACAAAGTCTTTGTAAATATGGGAGGTTGGAGGGGGTGAAGGGACGGCAAGGGTATGGGGAAAAATGAGAACAAAGATCTTTAATGTAAAGGCACAAGATCCCAATGATGAATGTATTGTATACTTAAAAAGTACCAATAAACTCTATAAAAATTAATATAGAACAAGAATAGTGAAATAGCAGAGCAAATAATAAGAGCAAAGCTGGTGGCATAGAAATACCAGGCTTCAAGGTACATTACTATGGTGATAAGCACAGCATGATATTGGAACAAAACAGACATGTGGATCAGTGGAATAGAACTGAGGATACAGCAAACTCTCCAGACACACATGTTCAAATATATGATCTTTGAAATAGGGCCCCAAACCATATGTTGGTAGAAAGATAGCATATTCAACCAGCAGTGTTGGTAAAACTGATTATCTATTTGTAGAAAAATGAAACTGAACCCTTATCTCTCACCATATACTAAATTAAAATGAAAATGGATCAAAGACCTAACATTAAAACAGAAACAAACCACCTAGAAGATAGAATAGATAAAACACTTGAAGACACAGGAATCAGAAAGGATTTTCTAAGCAGAACCTCAATCACACAAGGAATAGCAGCAAGAATCAACAAGTGGGATTGTATCAGACTAAAATGTTCCTGCACAGCAGCAAAATAATCAATCAGTAGAGTGAAGAGATAACCTACAGAATGGGAAAAAATTTGCACAGAGGACTAATATCCAGAATATATAAAGAACTCAAAACATTACACCACATAAAATTAAAGACCCAGACAATAAATGGGAAAAAGAAATGGACACTCACAGAGGAAGAAATACAAATGGCCAGCAAAGAATGAAAAACGTTTAGCACCTCTGATCATTAGAAAAATGTAAATTAAAACAACACTGAGATTCTACCTTACTCCAGAGAGAATGGCAATTATTAGGAAACCAATAAAAATCCTGGCATGGCTGTGGTGAAAAAGGAACCATTGTATATTATTGGAAGGAATACAAACTAGCACAACCATTACGGAAATCAGTGTGGACATTTCTCAAAGAACTGAAATTAGAAATTCCATAAGAGCTAGCGATCCCCCTGCTAGGTGTCTTCCCCAGAGAGCTTAAATCATTGTACTACAGCGATACTGGATACCAATGTTGATAGCAACACAATTGGTAGTAACTGAATCCTGGGAGCAGCCTGTGTATCCATCAACAGATGATTGGATAAATGAAAGGAGGTGTCTGTACACAATGGGCTACACTCGGCTGTAAAGAATGACAGATTTGAGACATATGTAGGAAAATGGATGCACCTGGAAAACATGATGCGGAGTGAAAGTAACCAGACACACAAGCTCAACTACCGTATGGCTTCTCTCAGGAGAGTGAGGCAAAGAACAAACAAAGAGAATGATCAAGGATGGGACAAGGGGACAGATCTCGTCCAGCTGGGAAGTGGTCCCAGGGAACAGGAGAGGAGCACGGAGGAGCGGATGGGGAAATGAGCGGAATAAGGATGTGCCACGTACAGGGTCCTAATAACTACTGTCAAGGCGAACGTTATAATCCATAGCACGAGCTAAGACAAATAATATCAACAAGTTTGAACCAGATGATAGGGCGACCAGAGGAGGGTGGCGCAGGGAGAGACCAGGAAGGGACTAGAAAAAGCAGCTGCGATAGGTACGTGCAACCACGGCCCAAGATGACTGTAAACTGCAGGAGATAGAAACCTGTACTAATAAAAATAAACAAAACTTTAAAAAATGAATAAGGAGAAAGAGGAGAAGGAGGTAAAAGGGAAGGTAATGGAGGGATGGACACGATCAAAATACATTATACACATTCATGAAAATACTGCAATGAAACGCCATCTTTTGTAAAATCAATAGTTAACAGAAAACTAAAGGTAAGTGGTAATCATAACCTTTGCTTAGCATACACTATTGTCTTTCCAGTTTCCCTTTCCAGTCATTTAAAAAATCTACCCTGAATCACTGCGTATTGTTATGCCAAGAAATTATTTTCTAATTTATTTATAGTTTTATGGGGTTTGCATGGATATACCATATTTCATGTAACCAGTTTCTCACTGATGGACATTTTCATGGCTAACACATTTCTGGAACAAATCATTTTGTGTGTGTGTGTGTGTGTGTGATTTCACACATTTACATATACACTTGTAGGCTAAGTTCCCAGAAGGAAAGTACAGAAGAACACGTGCATTTCTAACTTTGGTGACAATTTCTAAATTGCTTTTCTTGGATTACATCAGTGAATGTCCCAACTATCAATTTGTGAGGATCTTTATCTCTTTCTTCAGTAACAGAGTATGTTGTCTGTTTTGTTGTCTTCCTGTATGAAGTATGGTAACTTCTCAGCGCAGTAATCATACGAGACACACTGAACTTTGTTTCATATATTTAGGAGGCTTATTGTTTCCTTTCCCATAAACTGTTCATTCATATCTGCTGTCCATGTTTTATCTGTTGGCCTTGCTCTTATCAGTTGCTATGAATTTTTCAGAGAACAGGGAGATTTGCAAAATAAAATATGTGTGATGATATATAAACAGAAATGAAAATTATGGGATTTTAAATAGAATTAACATTTTAGTATGGATACCATTACAAATTACCAGAGTCTCGGTAATAGTTTAAATAGTAAGAATTCATTGCCACAACAGTTCTGGAGGTTGTAGGGTGAAATTGAGGTATTACCAGGAAAAAAATGAGTGCGTGTGTGTGTGTGTGTGTGTGTGTGTACGCGCATGTGTGTGAGTCCCAAATTTCCTCTTTCTATAAGGACACCAGGCATACTGGGGGTACTGTGGTGAAGTTCAACATGCTCATTTTCTCTTGGCAAAGTATGGCCATAGAATTTTGATAACAACACGAAATTCCTCTCATCAGTTGCTGGTGGGCAGAAAACTCCAGTACCATTTGCTGCAGGACTTCAGCGAAGTAGGGACTGGGGATGGTTGGATACTCATGTCATTTCCTTGGAAAGACAAAGTAATGCCTCTTAGCTCTTACGTTTTATACATGTTTTGTACCATCAAAATAAAGAGAAAAATGCTCTGAGAACATTGTAAATGCTGGCTAACTTATATATTATGTATGTATTTCACTTTACTGTAAAGTTGCCATTTAAGTGATATAATCCCTTTAATTGTTAAAATTAACTCTCTGTCCATTTTATGTGTAATAATATCTTATTTTTATTGCCATGAAGTGCTATGTCAGACAGCAATAAATAGGCAGGGGACAAAGTATTCTTTAACACATTTCTTTTATGATAGGAGATTATTTCCAATATAAATTATGCACCATCTCATACAACTACAGAAATTCATAAAGCAATTCTCATTTACAGAACAGCTTCTGTGTGCTAAGGATGTTTGTGAGGGTTTTCTATGACCCCAACGGGGTGCTAGACCTCTCATTTTGCAGATAATGAAAGTCTAGCTCAACTGCGCTAAGGGATGTGTCTGAGATCACAAAGCTAATGAAGCAGAGATCCAGCATTTGAATCAGATCCGTGAAAGGCATAAAGAACAAAACACTGATCAAATTCAACCCCAAATATAAGAGAACCAGGTCATCCTCTTACATAAACATGAGCTTTCAGTGACTTCTCACACAAGTGCTGAAAAAGAATTGCTGGTCTGATATCCAACTCTCTGCAGGGTTGGTACTTTAAAAGGGCTGTTGTAAGGGACTGGGGATTTATCTCAGTATTATTGCACCTGCCCCAAAAGTGCAAGGTCCCGAGATCGATCCCTGGTACCGGGAAAAAAAACAAAAGGGCTGTTGTACTGAATCTGTTCCAGTAATGTGCCCCCGGCTCCTTGCTGGCTGTCCTCTCTGGATCTTCTTGTGTCTTCTCCCTGTATGTCCCTGTGTTCTTGACTTTCGTGCATCACCGGGGCTCATGCACCCACTCTACATTGCTCTCCCACTACCAACACTGAAAAAGCAACGATCAAAAGTAAAAACAAAAGAACTAGTATGGAAAGAACATTCCTACCACGATGGGTTCTGAAGTGCTATAACACGGCCCACCAAACCAAAATCAGTGAGTCTGGTCTACTGCGTGTGACAAAAGACAACAAGTTGAGGTTTGTCCCACAGGGTATCTGGCAGTCAAGTATGTCAGATCCAGCAACCTACTGCCTCTCAATAGTTTTCCACCGAGCTGCACCCAGAAGATGTGGGTAAAATTTATTAAAAACAAAACACAAAAATGTAGGTTTACATGAACAGTTGTCTGAAACATCATGTTGATGCTGGTTTTGCCGTCTTTAATTTTGAAATACGGAGTGGTAGAGGTAAAAAAAAAAGCCTTTTTTTAATGTTCATGTTATAGTGAAGTCTGTTTCTGGTCTTTAGAGAGAAAATTTTATACAAGTAACACTTGAAGTTCTGGTTTAAGTTTGGGTTTATTATTTATTCAATAAACATTGTGTCTGACCCTACGGCTAAAGAGAGGACTGGCCAGAGGTCTCATACCAGCTAGTACCAGTGGAAAAAAAAAATTAGCATTACTCTTTTTGACACTCTCAATTGTTTTTATAGGGGCAAATTTCCATCTGATATGATTTTCATTTTGCCTGAAGAATTTTCTTCATTTCTTCTAATATAGATCTATCGGTGATGAATTCTCCTTGCTTGTATTTCTCTGAAAAAGTCTGTTTCTTCTTTATTTTTCACAGATATTTCAGCCTGGTAAAAAAATTCTATACTAATAGTATTTATTTTACATTGTTTCTTTTTGTTCTCAAAACTTTAAAATGTGTCTGTATTGCATAGTCTTGGTGCATTCGGGCTGCTATAACAAAATTCCATACACCGGGTAATTTCCAAACAAGAGAAATGTTTTGTTCATACTTCCACAGCCTAGGAGAGCCAAAACCAAGGCACCAGGTGACTTAATGTCTGATAACAGCTTCCAAGATGGTGCCATTTTGCCGAGTCCTTCCTTCGCCAGAAGGGTAAAGCAGCTGCTTTCAACCTCTTTTATAAAGTCATTGATCCCATTCATGAGAGTATGACTTGAATCACTTCCAAAAAGGTCCCACTTGGTATTTACGCTCGCTTTAGGTGTTAGATTCTAATGTATGAATTTGGGGGAAGAGACACCAATACTCAGATCACAGCACACAGTGTCTGATAAGAAGCTTCTGTGTTTTTTTATCCTTGTCTCTTTCTGTGTGTTGCATTATTTTCACCACTCTGGCTACTTTTTTTACTTTTTTCTACCTTTTCTTTTGATAATTTGATTCTGATATATCCTGAAAAGCTGTTGTCATTTTGGGGTCTATTTCCATTGATTGATTTTCTTCCTAATGAAGGTTCATATGTTGTAATAGACATGGTGAATTTTACCTTGTTGTGTCCTGAATTTTGTTGTACTTGATTTCTCTCTGGCACGCAGATAATGTATCTGGGAAGACTTCCTTTAGAATTAGATTTCTTTTTAGGCTTACCTGTAAGATTTCTTAGCATAAATCAAAAGCCTGTGGACTGATTCAGTTCTCTACTAAAATAATACCCCTGAGTACATTACTTGATATCCTCTCCTCTGTGAAGGTCTTCCATTTTGGATCAGGGAAAATGAACTATTTCCACCTCTTGGTATTCTTTTGATAAATACATGTTAGTGATTCTTCCATCTGCCTTAGGTAGTTTTCTCTCATGCATTTGCAACTTGGTACTCAAATTTATCTTTGCAGATGAGTGCAGCTGCCATGCTCCCCACCCCTATCTTGTGAAGCTCCTTCCCCCGCTGCCTTCTGCCCCACAAACTCTAGCTGCCTTGGGCTCCATGAACACTAACGTCTGTCTTTCCATTTGGCAAGACTATACTCTGTTTATGTTTCCTCCAGATGTGCTTCACCCTGGGCACCCCCAGGTAATAACCTGGCCAGTTAAACACCTGGCCTCATTTGCTCCTCTTTTCTCAGGGATGATAGTCTTGAGCTGCCCAGGGTCCAGTATATAAAAACTGTAGTTTCTCATATTTTCCCTCAAGTTTCTTTGCAACTTAAGGAACACTGGTGAATCTCCATCCCACAAATCACAGTCAGATGCAGAAATCCTAATGTATTGTGTATTGTCTTTATAAAGCTTTTTTAGTACAATGTTTGAAATTTTAGGGGTTTTTTTCAGCTAAATCTATTTTTATGTATGAGACAAGAATACAACAAATACTGGTACTTTTTTCCTTGTAGATCATCAGTGGTAAAAGAACCAATTATTAAAAGAACCAACAGGATTTCCTGTTGTCCTTGATATGCAATTTTATTATTAATCAAAGATCCATACACACACACACACACACACACACACACACACACACCCCACATGATTTACAGGCTAGTTTGGTTAAACAGTTGACAAGGCTGTTTAAGCAGAAATTCACAAGTAAGCGGAGTACCTTGGGTGACATATGTCCCCTATAGCCATCGTCTTCTTCGTCCTAACCAGTAAGCTCCTACCAGTGCAGTCCTACATTATGTTAAATTTTTGCCCGTAATATCCAAACCAACTCATACTAAAATTACTGCTAAGTAAAACTCTTTCTTCTTCCCACTAAAGTGTTATTAAACTGAATGGTCCCCTACCTAGCCCTTGTTCAGTTGGCCACTTGTAAAACACTGTCTGTGTGTGTTGTATTTCATTATGAAACAGTGGAAACAGAAGAACATATGCATGAGAAGGCTCATTTACATAATATATATGAGTTAATGATTTACACACTTATTTTTAAAGATATGAAGATAACGTTATGACAAGGTTTATGGAAGTCTAAGGCCTAACCATGTGTGAACTTGAGTCCTCCTACATGGGTTAACTTTGCACAATGGATTCTACAATATAAACTATAACCAATGAATGATTCCTTGGTTTCATTGTATGTTTTAACACTTATTTTCTCATTTATACTTCACAATTCATTTGCTTTACTCTAAGAATAAAACGTTCTCCTTGGTCCTACTCCAATTCTGAAATTATTCTTGATGATTTGATTTATGGAATAAAAAAAAATTACAGTTTATTTGCCATATTTACTTTTATGACTATTCTTTTCTCTACATACATATGTGATTTTTAGATTAATCCATTTAATCTAAGATTTCAATGAGAGAGTTATGGATGTGGAATTATGAATGTTACTAGAATAGTTTTGAGGAAGATGGAGCAAGAAAGTCACAAAAACAAATTATGCTACTAAAAAAGTAAATCATGCTTAAATTAAGACAAAACAAGATTAAAGTCATCACTCAACTCACACATAAGCCCCAAATCAAAGACTGAGGACATACTCAAACAACTTTTAAATTTTTGCTTGTCTGTGTTAAGATGTGGCATCAATCGCAGAATATTTCTTAGGCTCTGCTTAGGTGATAAGAATTACATCCCGTCCTGTAAATCTCAGACATCAATGTCTTCCTTCAAACCCACAGTCATAATCTGGGCTCTGTGAAGTAGCACCAGAAGTCCAGCAAGTACAACAAAAGAGTCTGTCAGGAGGCCGTCTAGAAGCCAGGTGCCATATGTCAGCAGACTCTCCAAATGCTCGTCTTAATCTAGGTTCTCAATATTGTTGGCAGCTACATGAAACAGTTTAAAAGTTTCACTCTGCTAGCCGTGGAAAGTCAGCAGAACATTGTAGAAAATAAGAATTATTTTGCGAAGAAGAAATCACAGCGGATTAATTCAACAGTGTTCAGAGAGAGACTTTCAAATGTTACTGGTAACGTGCAAAACCGAAGCAGACAAAGCCAAGCCAGATTCTCCAAGTTGATGTTTACCGATGCACAGAATTGCTTCTGGAAGCTCTAAGAATGATTTCAGACCACTAGGGTAACCTTAAGTAAATGACTGCTCCAGTGCTCCTGGATCATTTAGTTCACTAAAGCAGTAAACTATCGCAAGCCTGAAGTTCCTAAACTGTTTCTGAATAACTGCAGCCTGTAGCAAGCCAGCAGGATTCTTTGTCCTCTATCTTTTCCCTTTCCTGCCTGGTTTCATGCCTACCCAAATGCCCTAAAAAACTAGCATTCACATTTGCCAAACATTTGAACATACAATTCTGCCTAATTTAGCCCAGTTAGTGCTCGAGTTCTTACTATTAGACTACATATAACAAAGTGGGCACATTCCATGAAAACAAACTGCCAATGGTGCCAACATCTGCAATTATATGAAAAAAAAATTCATGGTTACTACTGCAGAGTAGAGCCCCTAGGAATTTTCTGATGGGCAGCATAAAAACACGCTATGTCCTCCTGGCCTTCATCTACTATCCACACACACTCTTACAATCACTCACTTCTACCTCATTATCCCATGCAGCAAAAATATTAAAAATGGTTCACAGGATAACAAGTACTCTTTATGCAAGTGATTTGCATCTTTGAGTTTGATTACAGTCAGGCAGGCTTCTGCGTTAGCAGAGCATGTCAGGGCTGGAAGCACCTTCACTATGTGGGGTTAGGTTGGTCAGAAAGGAAGAGGGGAGAACAGCATGTCTCTTAGCATCTCTCCGCTCTGCCGCAAGCAGACTTCTAACCCAGCAATGGGGAAAATGTCTGCAAATTAGTTGTGCAAATACTGAGGAAAAGCTAATAACTCCCCACACATATTTTTAACTTAGGAATTA
The DNA here is from genome assembly GCF_012274545.1 of Fukomys damarensis. Taxonomy (NCBI): domain Eukaryota; kingdom Metazoa; phylum Chordata; class Mammalia; order Rodentia; family Bathyergidae; genus Fukomys; species Fukomys damarensis. The sequence continues at coordinate 9,825,931 of NW_022900926.1, read as the reverse complement.
GCACTAAAAATGTAACGACGGCTTTTGTACCCTCAACCCCTGCTCGTGGATATCAGTGAAATTCAGTATTTTCAAGCAGATGCACTGGTATGCTGATCAAATATGTCTGTCAGATTCTGGCAGTGGCTCTGACTCGAAGAGCAATTACTGGTGAAGACTTTAGCCTCAACTATTTAGAAAAGTGGCTTTATTGAATATACAAACAAGGCCCTGCAATTTTCCATTTCCTTAGCAAGATATTAAATCCACCAAGCTAAGTGTGTCCTCATGACTATAATTTACATGATGTGACATGACAGTTAAGATGTACTGGAGTAATTTCTGAGAGCTTGCAGTATTATTGTAGTATCAAAAATTTATGTGGTTCACTTATTAAGGCAAATTGTCTCATTCATATTGAGACGTCTGACAGTAAACCACCCAGGGCTTCCCCATTACATTAAAAAATATCTTCCTCACTCAAATGCTTTGCACACCTTGTTGCCGTGGTTTTGCTCGCCAAATGGAAACTGGAGCAAGGAATGCATGGCTTTTTGATGTGAAAAATGATCTGCAGCAGAATCTGGAGCACTTTCTTGTGGATGGTTATCAGACACAGTTCAGATCGGATGAGGGAAGTTATCTTGGGGAAAATACAGTTTGTCCACATTCTTGGCTCTGATGCTATTGAATATCTCATTTGTTTGCCTTCCTTCTGTTGCTTTGATTTTCAGCCAACAGAAAGAAAAAGCAAATGACCAAAGAGGAAATGATGGAAAATATGGCGATTTTTATTATTATTTATCTCCAAATAAATTTTACCATTGCATAAAAAATAAAATTTCTGAAACTCAGCTACTTTTGACCCAAGTCTCTTGGAACTCTTCTGAGGAGTAAAATAAAATTAAAAACCTGACCGTTTAATTTTAGGGTTTTTCTTGGCAATTTTAAGCAGGAGAAATTCAAGCCATATGTTCTATTTTATTCTTGTTGGGAATATAGGAGGTTCCTAAATAGGATAGGATAAAATGATGTCTTGTAAAGGGCCTTGCAAATAAAAGTTTAATTAGATTTTTATTGCAGCTATTGAATTTTATGCAACATATGCTGTCTCTTTCAAAATACATGTTCAATGAAGACCTGTTTTGTTCATTTACACATTTTAGTAATAGCATTGAGAAGCCTGTTAAAAATAAGAACCTCCCCACGAGTTAAAATTTTTCAACCAATTAAAGCTACCAGTTCCTATTTACTGAGAATATGAGACACAGTACTAAGTTTTTCTATTTCAATGCTTAAATGCAAGAACCAATAATCATGAATGCATTTTATTTGTTTAATCAATGAGGATTACTTCAAAAATAATGTTTTATTCTGGATTTAATGAGCATCAACTCACTAAGAAATGTTTTTTCACGGGAGCTTCTGTTGTAACAAGGTTATTTTAACTATCAACCAATGCCCAACAAGCAAGTACTTACAGAATTAAAACAATGAAGTAGTTTCCGGCCAATGATTAGGAAAAGTAAAATTCTAAATGCCAAGGTAGCTATCTAGAGAGAGATAACCCAGAACAGGAAAAAACAAAAACAGAAACAGCCTGCCTTTCTGAAGCTAGTACATTTGTTTGTCTGTATATATTTTTGTGCACATGTGAGCACGCTTTACAGCAAGCACTCACAGCCAGGACGGTTCTCCATCTGAGCTGTAGGAAATATGTTGTTTACACAGCCTCATGGCAGGCCTAAAGTAGTTAGATAATAAATTTCTTTTCTAATTAACATTCATACCAGGTAGAAGAAAAGGTAGCGCTGTTGCATATCACTCTTGAAATGAAATAGAAACAGATGAGAAAGATTTCAGTAATATTTCATCATGAACCACTTCATAAAACAGCTATTTTCAAACAGATGCCATTTTCCCAATATCTACAACATCGTCTACAAAATACCTCAGTGTTTCCATCCGTCCGTCCATCCACCCACCCACCCATGCTTCCTTCCTTCCTTAGATCCATTTAAAAAGCTTAAATAGAACTTCAATTATATTAAAAACTGGAGTTTGTGGCATATTAATGTTGCTTGTGTGACGTGGCGTGGGAGAACACTCCAACTTGAAGTGACTCAGTTGGTCCTTAGATCCAACACAGTGAGTGTAATCTGTCGTCTTTCTTTAAAGAAATGCCAAGTGAAACGTACTCTCGTCAGCTGTCAGTGCAAGCACAGCAGCAGAAGTGTGCGCCATACAGACTTACTTTGTTTCCCAAATATGGGGCTGGTGCGCTCCAGTAGTAGCTGTCTGGCAAGGCTCGCCGGGCCTCCACGGTGCTGATGCTGATCTGCTCAGGCGACCCAGAGCTGTCGTGGTGGGGGGCCACTCGGACACGGCCGGAGAGGTCAGTCAAATACCAGCCACTCATGTCTTGTATCTTACAGAAAACACACAACAGTCATTGAAATCCACCAGCCATTTTCTCTTTCATATTCCTTGTATTTTACAGATAAGACTATAAACACTTCAATATGAATATCATAAAACTGATGCACTCAGAGAGTCTCCTGTGGTTTGCTTCATTCTTCCTGATATTTCAGGGAGTTTGGATGGTGCTTACTGAACCTATATTTTTTTCAAACTTGCAATTCCAGGTACTGCTTTTTCTTTTGAAAACAAATTCATTCACAGTTACATAATAGCTGTAACAGTATACAATGCACCACATAGTTGGACTTTATGAGTTTTGTATTTTTTACCAGATGAAATTTCTTATTGCTTAAGAAAATAAAATATTTCAAAAGGGTTACACGTGTATTTTTAAAACAGGAGAAGAAAAAAAAACTATACAAGTTCATGAGAGCTGGCTTTTAATTTAGTATTTCTTCCCCTCCAAATTTTTAAAATTTTTATTTTGAGAATTAAGGATATTTGACTCCATCAATCTGTTGCTATGACAACACCTTGTAGTTGTGTGTGTACATCTTCCCATACACTTAGAAGTACTCTGGGAACTCATGGCCTAGATTTCTGGCCCAGAAAAGCAAGGAACCTTAAAGGAAAAATGATAGAGTATGTGATTTTCTTTTCCATTGTTTCCACCAGACACAGGCAGACAGCTACACTTTGAGTTTAAACACTGTTTACCGAGAATTCAGGCTCTTGGCTACCAACATGTTGGACTGCTTGGCGCTATAAGAGAAGGGGGCAATGGCTACAATGTCAGGATGAAATTTTACTTTTAAATCTCTTCAGATAGAGATTATTTGATTTTGCTTATTCCAGTTCTGTGAAATCGCTAAAACTGCTTTGGCCAGAGAGAAAAAATAGAGACCAGTTATAAACTCATTGGTTTGGAAAACAACAGGCAACAACTTCTCTCATTTTCCCTTTCCACCATCAACCTTCAGATGTTCTAAGGCAGTGGAATGCAGTGGACACTAAGCTTGAATGTCTGCAGTTCTGTCCCGTGGCTAGCTGCAAAACCTTGTTGTATCAATGGCACTGGTAGGAGGATGGGTGGGACAGTGTAGAAAATGAAGAAGTTCGGAACTAGACGATCATTTCTTGTTGATTCTACAAAGTCTGCTTTGACAATGATGCACTTGATAATGTGTACTCAAATTTAGACATGAGGGTATATCAAAAACTACTCATAACTTTCCAAACAACTGAATACAATACAGGAAGAAAATATTTAGTATTTGTATTTTAGATTAATCGGTTAGCCGATTAATGATAAAACAAAGAAGTGTTTGGGAGATAGTTTATTAAAATAGCATTTATTATAAAACAGGTCTGACCATCTCACCACTACTGCTTAAAAATCCATCAATAACTCTAACAAGACTATGAAGGTCCCATTTTCATCTAAATTCTCTTGTAGACAGAGACAAACTGCTGCCTGCAGGGAGATGCCGTGAAGCACGTGGAAGGCAGTAGAGGTGGACAGATGAGCGAGTTTATGTTAGAAGAAGACAAACCCGGTTACTGCTAAGTAGTTTTCAACCATGTCAAACCTGTGGCTTGCCTTTTTGTCTTCTAGTTTTTAATATTTTTTGAGTGCAAAGAATTTGTCTTGGGCTGCATAAAAATATATATATATATATATCGCAGTCAACACATACATAGGTATAACAAAACTCCCTTTATTTTTTGTATGATATTATAACATTAAAAGAGATGATTAAAAACATGGAAAGAAAAAGAAAGAACAAACAAAGGAAGAAAGATGATAAGAAAGTAAGAATGAAGGAAGAAAAGAGAAAGTGAGAGAGAAGGAGGGAGAGAAAATAGGTGGCAAGTTGTCTATGACTAGTTTAGGTAATAATTTTTAAAATTTTAAATTAACTAAAAGTGAAGGGATCATCCAAACTTATTGCCTTTTTTATTGCCACTTTTAATAGTGAGAAGGCCTAAAAAGCATTAAATAATAACAAAAAGCTGATGGATAATATGAACTGTATAGAATAATGACAAAGGAATTTTTCTAAATTGTATACAAGATATATAAACGAATAGAAAATATAATGTTTATGTTATAATGTCATGCTCTTTCTATCATATACTGTCTTCTGGGGATTAAAACAAATCCCACTATTGTTTCATGTACTCATTGTGGAGATTGAAAAGGGCAGTGTCTACTGATTCTAAGAGTTTGGTTACCAATGACAAAGCTTGAAATGAAGACACAGTGATAGTATATGAAGACAAGCCTATCAGCTTTTCTTCAAAAACTTAAGGAGCTCAATACAATATACTTTAAAAAATCTTACAAAGAACAAAGGCAGCAGCAAAGAAGAGCTATGGAGCAGCACAGGAGATTAAAGGGCAGGGCACTCCTTACATTGCCATAGGTCCAGTAGGCACTCTGACATCTGTTTGAAACTCCTGAACAGAAACACTCATCGCAGCCTTTTGGATTATCCTCTTGCAAATTGAAGAAGCCAGATTTGCAATGACTGCAGTCTCCTCCTTCAACATTCTCCTGTAAAGAAAGAGGGGCATTAGCAACAAGAAGAGAGGTAGAGAGGTGCGCTCTGTCTGGTTTAGATCTAAAATGGCCTCCAAATCCCCAATGGTCTGGAAGCTTAGAGCCGACTTGCTGCTGGGTGGTGGCGTCTGGTCTGAAGAGGCAGGTCACTGTGGATGTGACCCGGAAGGACTATTGCCCTTCCTGGCTCCTCCCTTTTTCTGCGAGCAGCTTTCCCTCCACCAGGCCATCTCTGCTGCTGCCATGCTGCCTCAGAGCCAGGAGAGCATGGACTGAAACCTCTACAAACTATGAGGCAGAATAAACCTTTCCTCCTTTAAACAGGAAGTGTTGGATAATATAAGGAAGAGACTAAAATACCTTCACAATTACGAGTTTCGTGTATGTCTGTGTAAGGAAAATGGTAACTGTACCTTCTTCATTTTACCTTCTCAATAAAGTATGATATTATTTTTAAACACTTGCTCATGAACTTGTTAAGCTGTCTACCCTTCCTAACCAAACTGAGGTGAAAGCTTATTTGATGTTAATCTACTGTACTCAGAGTTAGGATTTTGAGCTTCATGTATGGTAAGCATGTAGAGTCACTGTCATGATAAAATACAAGAATATGCTGGTCTGACTAGCATGAAGCCAGGTGAGTCCTTTGTTCCCTGTTACTGAGAAATTTCATCCTAAAACATATAACTTATGCTTACATTTCATTGGAATGATACCACTGTGAAACCTTTTTCATAATACAGATTAAAAATGCATGTACATGAGGCAAATGCTAATTTGACATACAGAGAAACTGAGGAAATACAGTATTTCTCTGATCAAACTAAGTAGGGAAGGAGGAAAGCTTTCCTTGGTTAACAGTTAACAGGGCTTCCTTGAACACACTGGTCCAGCCAGTCAGATAGAGATAAAATGGGGAAAATTTATTCCTGTTCACTGCCTGCTCTCCCGGCAATCTCTGTGACCCCAGCCTCAGCGCTCTGAGTGCGGTTTGCATGTAGACTCATCCAGCAAGAGCTGACTGCATAATGCACAACTGGGAAGGGTGTAATCTCCCAATTTAAAGTCTGGCTGATCTCCACCGACACTGCCAAGTGAATGCTCCCCGAGGTCCAGAAAACAGATTTTTGATGTCATCTAAAATGCATTTACTCCACATTTCCTCTCAGGCTTGGATTTCCTTTACTATTTCAATCTTAAAGCTTTCCTTTCCTTGGAGAACTAATTTTCCTCTCACCCATGTTTCTACAGCTCCCTGATCTCCTTTTGCAATACTGGTGGCTCAATGCAGGGCTGTCCCAGAGCTGTATCCCACCCTCCTTGATTTTATTTTGAGACTGTCTCACTAAGTTACCAAGGTGAGTCTCCAATTTGGGATCCTCCTGCCTCAGCCACCCAAGTAATGGGATTATAGTACACTGTCCGTTATATATCAGTTTAGTAAAACCACTAAAACATATGACTAGGTTTTTACAGATTATTCTCTTCAGTCTTATAGCATAATCTGTCCAGAGGATGAAATCCTATTTTTACATTAGCAGAAAATAAAAGAGGTTCCTCATACAACATTGAGCATTACCTTCACAGAAGTTCATTATGATTAAATGAACCTCTCAGTGGTAATGATCTTTATGCATACCAAAGTGCTATGCACAAGGTAGATGCTCAGTAAAAATGGTTTTAGTAAGCAAGGATTGGGAAAAATCGTAGGCTTGATAAAATCTGAGACCATTTAGGTAAAAACAGAAAAGAGAAAATGGCACAAAATAAGGACACATTTATAAGAATAAATAAAGAGGTCTTTAGATTCAAGGGAACTTGTTTAAAATTAACTTTTTGGCTCTTAATTTTCATGACTCACCTTCACTGGTGAGGGTGCTTAACAAGGAGCTGCCTCTTGCCCTGTTTTACGAGTTAAACATTAGACCTGATTTGTACACAAACTGAAGTCCCACTCCTAACATTCTTGCCAGTTTTAATTTCTAAGGTTGATTTCAGATATTGTGAGGTGATAGATGTCAGCAAAACTAAACATTTAAAACTGCGTGGAGAGATAAATCCCTAAAGTATTGAAGGGAGAACCTCCCAAGGGGTACACAGGCAGGGTATTGAAACACATTTATGATTAAGCTTGTCCTGTAGAGAACATTGTGCTGTCATTCCAGACACCACGTCCTTTTGTACTTGTTTCAATCTACTGTTCCTTTAGTCTAATTTGAAAGCAAATAACACCACTTTTCTGAGATTCAGACTGAGTTCAGCCACAGGAAATTTTAGATATTAGTTATATCTTATTTAGCTCTATCAGCCTGGTAATATGACCCTTAAAATTATGATTAAATAATTGCATATTCAATTTAACTTAATACCCTGCAGTACAGCACATTAGGGTAATTCTAGTAAACTACTAGTTCTACTGTAAAAGATGAATAGGTCCACGGCTCTGTCTTCAAAGATACTTGGATTTTTTTAAAAAATGCACTCACAATTGACTATAAGGCAAGGTAGAACTGGTAAGTAGATTCCAGAAGATAATTAAGTCATGGGAACATCAGAAAGTGCTGATTACTGCTATGAAGGATTCAGGAGGCTTTACAGCAGGAGTAGAGTTTCACCTCAACTTTGGAGCACGGTTTAAAAAGTCAGTTTGTTGGCAGAGATAGAATGAGAGCCCATGCTACCAAAGATATTTGGGGACAAGAGTTAATAGAAAAAAAGGAAAGGTCCATTTATTATTTATTCTTTCAAATAAGTGCCCTGAATACTTTTTACTTGCTAGTAACATTACTTAACACTAGCAACCCGGCATCCCTACCCTGTTATAACAGATACTCAAGGTTGTCTTAAGAGACAGGAATCTTATCCCCCAGAAATTGTTAAGTTGTTACTAGGCATCCAGCAGGAAATAAATCAACAGAACTATCTTTGAGATGCGACAGAAGCAGGTAAAATGACTGTGAAACGTGAGAGAGCGGAGCATAAAACTCTTTCATTTGTACATGATGCAGTGTTGGGTTAAATCAACAGTCTCGGGGTGCTTAAATCCTGAAAACGACAATGAATACGTCACAGGGAGGCACCAAGTAAACCCTTAGAATATCCTGCCTGGTAGGACTGTCTTTGTACCCTGCAGCATGGGGTCACATCTGGCATTTTGACACTGCAGTAAACACCTTTTTATTTAATTGAAGGGGAGGGGCCCTGTTACATCCGTCTGAACTCTGGGGTATGGGAGTCTGCGAAGTTAAGGTTTGTTAAATAAGCTTTCCATATCTATATAACAGTCCCCCAGTATCCAGCCTTGACGCTGCAACTTGGGTGAGCTTCCCAAGTTAGCAATCTAGGGGAGCACATGATGTGCGGAGAGTTCTGTGCTCTGCACGCCTTCACTGAAGAGGGTAACGCGGGTTTGCGCTTTGTTTCCCCTGGACTTTTTCTGGAGCATCTCTGGCTTTAATGATTTCAATTTGTAATCTTTCATGTAATAAATGGAAACATAAATAAAACAGCGTCTCTGAGCTCTGTGCAGCATGCTAGCCAAGCGCTGACCCCGAGGAAACCGACTCAGCTGGATACGATGATAGCGCATCTGTACTTTGGAGAACATGGTAGCGAGGTGGTAGCTTTGTGTTGTTACTGTGACAAACTCTGAACCAATATATTTTAAACCCCATTGCAAGTCTTCAAGCTAACCTGCTTTGTCTTCCCAGGCCCGATGCACTTCAATCCTGTTCATAAACCATTATCATCACTCAAAACGTCCTCATCCAGTGGACCTGGCTGCGTGTCTGTGTAGTGCCACAACTTTAAGTTTACACACTCCCCCTCTTTTTTCTGTTCTTTTTTATTGGCAGTGCCTCCCTTTCTAGTTCAGGGTGGCCCTGAACTTACTATGTAGCCCAGGCTGGTCTCAAACTCGTGGCAATCCTACTGCCTCAGCCTCCCGAGTGTTGGGGTTATAGGAGTGCATCACCATGCCCGGCTTTACAGTCCCACTTTTTATTCTTCAGTCTGTACCATGCTTTTGCTTTTGTTGGCTGTAGTTCCTGCTGAATTAAATTTGGCTCAAGGGTGTTTCTCTACCACGAGTCTCTGCAAAATGAACTGCAACCTAACATTTTTTCAGAAGGTTGAAAACTGAATTTCGAAGTCTGTTTATTATAACAGAAATTCAGGTCTCAGCCAATCACAAACAGCTGAGCTTTAGCCAATCGATTCACCAGGCCATCTACAGAGAAGACAGATGTTTAGATTTAACCACTCAAGCTATTTTTATTTTATTTTTGTTTTCGTCTACTCACACTTACTGCCTACTTGAGAGCAGAGGTCCCTGAATTTCTTCTGGTTCTGAGTGCTGTCTGATTCACGAATTTTTCTTTGTTTGAAGACACAGAGTTAAATTTAATTTATCAAGAGCTTTTCTTTTAGTGGTCCTTATCAGACTGAGGTAGATTCACTCCACTCCAAATGGCTAGGCTTTGATTTTTCTAAGGCTTTACTGAAGATAAATTTAAAACAACTAAACAGTAAATAAGGTGGATATAAGTTATACTTATAAATCATTATTTATGGCATACTTAAAGGGCCTTTTGAGGTCGATAAGAAGATGAAAAATGAAGGAGGAAAGCTTTTTATTTTTTTTTTAATCTTACCGAGTTTATTGGTACCTTTTAGGTATACAGTACAGTTACATTCATCCTTGGGATCTTGTACCTTTACATGACAGATCTTGGTTCTCATGTTTTCCTCATACCCCTGCCCAAAAGCTTTTTAGCTGACCAGAACTTTTCTTTCATCATACAGAAAACTAACTAGCCATATCAGATTCTATGATTTTTTTCCTTCACTAAACTCCCTCAAGACAGTGTATATGTAGATATATCAGTAATTTCTTATTTCTAAGATTGCATTTTGAAATTTTGCTTTTATAAAAACATAGGTTTAAAATGGTGATTAATAGAGAACACCACAGTCTGATATTTACTGTGTTTTATTTAATAGGGAGTAGTTCAATTCAAAGACAGAAGTGAATTGTTCCAGGGCTTCTATGTGACAAAGGTTCCCCATCTTTTTCCTGCATGCCAAATAAATCTCTTTTTAGTTAACTCCTGAAATTCATGCTGACATATCGATCCTGGTCATCTCAGTTACCATTCTTTGCACAAGTTTCCAGGGGCATCACTGCTTTTGCAGAACTTCTCTGTGACTCATAAACCTTCATCTACCACTCAGCCCTGACTGCGTATCTGGCTGATTCTTGGAAAATCCTCTTGATACGAATGGTCCAAGATGTAAACTTTTTAGCTCCCAAATTAAATGTGAAACATGTGCTTTGTGTAGAGCACCTTGAGGAATTTGATTTCCTTTTCTTTCAATATCAAGTTATCAATAAGCACCGTGCACATTATTTCTCATGTTTCCCATTGTTTAAAGGACTCATTCATCAGATGATTATTGAGGCTGTAAAATTGCCCTAAGAGAATGATAGCAAGTGACATCAAAGAAGTACAAAGATAACGTAAGAGAAGGTCAAAGGAAATCGGTGTTCTAAGGGGTACAGAGAACACCCTCTGCGACTGCCCACCAGTCCCATCACCAGAGTCCTCTGTGTCCCTACAAGCAAGCCAGAGAAGCCACAAGGTGGAACAGAAAAAGACAGTTTCCATGGTAAAAAGATAATGGGCTTCTCCAGCACTGTCTTTCCATTGAAATGTTATTAGGCATGGTAATCTACTAAAGGCCATTTGCAGAAAAAAAAAATTAGATAAATACAAACAGTAAAACTATCATTGTTGTTCTTTGCTTATTCTTTGTATTAAAAGATTGGCAGGGCCCACATCTTACTCCTTGTGACTTTCTAGTTCAGTTCCTAAAGCACGGGTGGGATAATTGGTCCTAAATAGTGAACAGTGACAGTGAGAGTGTCGTCTGAAAGACATACACCGGAATTATCACGAGATCCATCTTTCTTTAACTACTATTCTATCACTTCTTTGTATTGATCAACTTTAAAAGGAATTCTGAACATAATTTAATATATTTCCATAAGGCACTTTAAACGTTTACCTAAAAAAGTGAGGTCTATTCTATCTATGAGGTCTATTCTATTAAATTAGGATTTGCACTGGATAACTTCTGTCAATTTTGAAAAACATTTTATTCTTTAGCGTTTACTTATTATTTTTAATTTGCATACTTAATGATAATTTTTACACTGAAACCAATGGATAAAGTAGGATGATGTCCAGAAATTCCAAACCACTGAACCATTGTTCTCATTGATTATATTAAACATGAACATAATCAATCATAGTCCATTATTTTTTCCATTGTATAATTAATATTTTCACATCCATTCATACTGTTATATTAAAAAGTATCACTTTACTTCAGACCAACATCCTCAGTCTATTCAAATGTATTTTCATTACCATGTCCCTAAAGAGAGAGTTCAGTCATTTTTTTTTCATAATAATCCCCACCATGGGGTTTTAATCTTGCAGAAATACTCTGTGTATTGACATATTGTGTGAGTATGTTGGCTTCATGTGAAACATGAATGTTTTTTGCCCTTCAAGAACCAATTTTCATTCCCTTAGGGAAAAAATGTTTCTTTTAGACTCATTTTCCAATGAACATATTAGTAGAATGCCTGATTAAATATGTTGCGGCCTATCCTACAAAAACCATTTATAGAAGTTGCTGATGTCTTTTTCCTGAGCCAGTCTTTTCCAATGAAAAAAAAGTTGAATTCCAAGAATTTTACTAGTTTCTCTTACTTTTGATTTTTTGAAGTCATATTCTGTGGGGCCGATAGCAATGTTCTTTTTGCTCTAGTTTACTTGGTACAGTTTCTCTCTAGATAAATAGAGTCACAATAGTTTTCCTGCATTCTTTCTCATGAAGCTTCCTCCTTATAAATTAGGCACAACTTTAGCAGTACATGTTTAACTGTGATTGTTAATCACCTGGGAATTCTATTGACAATGTACCAAGAATATCTACAGTGACATTTAAGTTATTTTTTGTGATAATTGCTCCAGAAATTTTGCAGTCATGCTGGGCTTTTTGGAAGTGTGTAGTCAAGTACAGGTTTTCTTCCATTATGGCCTTCATTCTAATGCATCCCAATATTAAAAAACTTAACAAATGGAAAGATGATTAGTTAATCAGCAGTATTTGTTGAGTGCTTACTCTTTGAACATCCTGTTCCAAGGCTAGATAATGTATATTTGCTATGTTAGGGAGAAAAGAAAATAAATGAATATTGGTTTTCACTTTTGCAAGCCGAGCTTTTGATATTGTCAAAAATAATAAAACTCCTAACCAGATATTGGCTGAAATAAAAAGAGATTTTAATCGGCAGCTATGGTAATAGGTGAAAAGAGACCTCAGTATAGAACTGGGCTTCATTCTACATTCAGCAAAGATAAATTAGCATCTACAGCTTAGGACTACCTGGCGTTTAGTTTGTGGAAATTGCTACAAGGAAACATCAAGGGTAGGGGTGATTCTTGTCAAAGCAACTGAAAGGATGCATGCTGAGGGCAAACTTGAGTGCTCAGATACTAAGAAAGAGGGGGTCTTTAATAAACGGAGGTAGCAGGATTCTCGCTACAGCGGAGCCACACGTGAGGACCTGGCCCAAAGGGAAATGGAGTAAAAGAGAGGGCTCAGAAGAACACGACTAATGTTGCTCAAGGAGAATCTTTACTGAAAAAATACTACTGAGGGATTGTTTTCTGGTTGCTTCTATCCTTTCGCATGTAGAGATTTTCCGTGCTTTTTTCCCACAGGGTTTTTACGATGCATTAACCTTTTCATTGGTTTTGGATCACTTTCTTCTTTTTCATCTTTGTACCCAAATGATCACCTCGTTAACTTGTCAGACTTAAACCCTGAGCGTTTCTAGAATGAGCTTTCCATGAAGTGTATGTTTGATCCTGAATCTAAATTACAAATGTAAAGTTTTTAACATTCTGGACTTTGTCTCTCATAACAGCTACAGTTCAAATAATATTGTTAGTTAAAATATTTGATACTTATTATGAAATATTTTCATTATAGCTAGTGGCTTGTGCTGAACATCTTTTTCTGTATCACTTTAAAACTATGGTTGCATTTATCATGGCTATTTAGACATGAAATGGTTGAACGGGAGGGTTCTGTCATCTCACAAGGACTAGATGATGCCAATGGCTTCGGAAGTCCTGACACCGATTCACCTAAAGTAGTAAACATTTCACTTTCCTGGATTTTCATTGGTGTTGGGTATTATCATCTATCTTTGCATTTTAATATTTATTTTACATTCTTCAATCATTTTTTTAGGACAGCATTTTAAAAACATTTATTTCTAGTTTTCATAAAGCGTGTACTGCTGTCGAAATATTCTTGTTACGTTTCCTGTTTGGTTGTCCCTGATGCATAGACATATTACTGTTTTCATAGATTGATTTTTGTTTCCTGTCTTCTAATGAAACTTCCTTCTGGATTCAATATTGTTCCTAAAATAAATTGGTAAATCCTGCCAAACTCATGTGGAATCTAATTATTTTTGTGAGGCACTTAAGATCTTCTTTTTACTTCTTTAATCACTTCTTAGCCTTTTGGCTAAGATCAAGTGCAGTATCTGTTCTAATCAGTTTAATATTTTTACTTCTTTATCTTCTTATGCTATATAATAAGCAAGTTCCTTAAGATCATACTTTTAATTATCCATACAGCAGTGTCTAATCTATTGTTCAACTAATATATTGACTATATATGTATACATTACATTTTTTTTTACTAAACCAGTTTATTCTTTTATTTTAATATGTCACCCTGTTTTGTAGTATTTTTCTTATTCCTCACCTGCTTAAACTTGTATCATGTTTTCATGATGGTATATTTGACATATTTCTATTTTTTAGAACTTATATGACAAAATAGCATGACATTTTCAGATTATATGACTTTTTTTACAGACTATTCTTTAGTTCTTAGGATACAAATATTCTGATATTTGTGGCTATCAATTTCCTTTTGTAGTTATTTTCTTTTTATTCACTGTACTGCTTTACTATGAGCCCATTTTCAGTTAAAGCTGTGTTCCCTCCAATATAGCTTTTCCTTGAGCAAACTATTTGCTTGATTTATCACAGAACTCAAGCAAATAAAGAGAGAATAAGAGAGACCCCCATTCCCACGTGGCACTCCCATTTGGGAACTGGATTCCTCACAAGGCACTAAGTTTTACTGACCCAGATACCTAAAGAAAAAAGAGTTTCCCATCTGCCTCTCCAAATTGGCAGGAAGAATTTTCTAGTTCCCCTTTTACTGTCAGAAAGGATTTCCAAAGGCCCTGCTGAAAGTCAGTCAGTTGTCAGTTCTCTCCATCAAGTCCTAGGGAAAGCTTTAACCCCCAGTCTCTAGCCTCCATCCTAAAACTAAGCCTAGTCTGACATGCACGACTCCGTGGCCCTCACTGCTCAGTGTGGCTGGAGCTTGTGCTTTACTTCAATTCCTTTCCTGGAGTGGACACCTTGAAATGTTCCTTTTTTCCCAGAATCTAAATGTTTTTCAATTTTTCTGTTTATCCAGCATAACTGTGTGTTTGAAATAGCAGAAACAAAACAAGAAGTGTCTCCAGCCACTCAGCATGGCATTTAGAGTATTGGTCATTTAAGACTCACAGTAGAAAACATTGAATAATAAAGCACTTCGATAAGTGAGATATTTCTTTTCTATGAACCCTGAAATACTCTAATTGTGTTGGGTTAATGGAGTAAAAGTTCAAGTGTGTATTGTTAATGCAGTCATTGGAAATGAATATTCATAGACATTATTTTACATGTAATTCATATATTTATAAATACTTATTCTATATTACTAATCTCCATATCATTACTGTATGTACGTGAGTAGATATTCCTAATCAACCAAAATGCTACAATTTCTTTGAATTTCAGTTGCCAATAAAATTTTGCATAAGTAGCATTTTAATTCATGTTTTTTTTGTTTTTTTTTTTGGGGGTATCAGGGATTGAACTCGGGTCCTGTGTGCTTGCAAGGTAGGCCACCGAACCACTGAGCTAAATCCCCAGCCCTAATTCATGTTGTTTTTAATGATAAGTCAATGCACTTGTGCCAAATCGTGCTGTCATGAAATAGAGGGAAATGCTGCTTTCTTCTCTACTTTGGTAAGTGTTTCTTAGTATGTTGAAATATTCAGATATTGATTTTTCTTGTAAACAAGAAGTGTCAGGCACTTAATTATAGATTGCATGCACATTGTGATAAAATTCATTATATATTGTCATATAATTGTGCTAATTCATTTGTTATATGTGTATAATTTATAATTTGTACAATCATAGAGATCTTTTTAAACAGTTGCTTTCTACAAGTTTTATCCCAGAAAAAAAAAATTTTAAGAGCTGATACTTTTCTACTTAAAAAGTTAGAGTTGAAAGACATTTCTCTTAATGATGCTATTCACTTAATTTTTCAATCTGTTTTATGATTTCTTAATTGCTGTTTATGTTACTGTTTTAATTGCCTTTGCAGAGCTTCAAGTGTCTTTGTGGGAGGCATTTTTCTTATTAGGATTATAATCACTCTCTGTACAACACGGAGTCAGGCAGAGAGCTGGTATTAGCAGCTCAGGAGTTTTCCCTCTACGTCTGCTAATCACGACAGCTCTCTCACGCTAGCCTTTCTGGCTGCATTTCCTAAAGGCAATGAACAAAATGAGGCTGCCTCTTTGGTTATTACTTTTATTCAGCCTACCAGGCATCACTTTTCTCTGCATGGTAGATATACAAAAATGCTTCTTTTTTCCCCCTTTCCGTCTGATTTCCTATATTCTATAGACTCAGGTAGCTTCCTTTCTATGGTAAGCCTAGGTTACCCTGTCCTTTACTTGAGCAAGTGCGGGTTAGAAACGGCTGCAGAATTGTGGGAATGGAATAAAAGTATGCACTAGGTGTTTGGGTACATATTAGAGAAGAGATTGGAAGGTCTGTAGAATTACCCAGAAAACATTTAGGATAGAGAGGGAAAGGGCCCTTAAGGAAGCAATCACTCACAATCAGTGTCTGGTCTTGTTCTGCAATAGCAATTTTTCATTTCAGATAATATTGAAATGCTAAATACCAAACCTAGAAAATTTGCTTTCTTCCAGTACACGGCAGACCTTCTCCATGGGCTCCTGGGTTTCCTGATCACCAGTGTGGCCAGTAAGTATCCAGGTTCCCAGTCTCAGTAAATCAACACAGGTACATAATTTGCTCCTCATACAGTACATGTCTGCTTTTTTTAATTTATTTTTTTCAGCTTTAATTGAGTTTATTGGTACATTTTAGGGATACAGTACAGTTGCATTCATTGTTGGGATCTTGTACCTCTACATGACAGGTCTTGATTCTCATTTTTCCCCTTACCCCTGCCCTCCCTTCACCCCCTCCTCCCCTCCCCATCTACAAGCACTTTATTTCCATCTTTTCTTTATCTCACATTTTTTTCTTTTCCCTTATTACCCTTCCCCTACTCATCCTACCTTCCCTACACCTTTAGCTCCTTTCTTCCCATTTCTAAGTGTCAGTAATCTTATTAGGATCTTCTGTATTATTGCAGATTATTCACACCAGAGAAACTATTCGGTATTTACACATGTGTGCCTTATTTATTTCACTTAGGAGTATATCTTCAATATGTATCCATTTTCCTATGAATGAATCTATTTTCTCGTTCTTTATGGCTGAGTAATATTCCATTTTATAGAAAAAGCACATCTTCTTTATCCAGTTTCCAAGGGATGGGCAAATGGGCTGTTTCTAAGTTTTAGCTATTACAAACTGTGCCGCTATAAACATGGGTGTGCATATATCACTGTGATATGATTCTTTTAGTTCTTTTGGAAATTTACCCAGCAGAGGAATGGCTGGGTCAAATGGAACCTGAGTAATATTCCATTTTATAAAAAAAACACATCTTCTTTATCCAGTTTCCAACAGATGGGCAAATGGGCTGTTTCCAACATGTCTGCTTTTTAACTGTTATAGTGTTTAGCTCGATAATTCAGACATCCTTTTCTCAATGCATATGCACTTTAACTGAAATAACTTCATGTTAGAATGCCCATGAATGCATATAGATGTATCTGCCATCCAATATTTACAGCTGTCTACATAAGCCTCATAAATTAATAACAGTAGCATTTCTTTTAGTAAAGCCCACCTATGTTTGTAAACAGAGGAAATAAAGTTCTTTTCATTGGTATCTCATTACAGCACGCTCACTTTTTCAAAGAACTGCTCACTCTCTAGGTAATGTAGCTATGTACAAAACCATATTATGGAACCAATCATTATAAACTTAGTCAAGGTTATCATTTTACACTTGTTCGTGTCTCTGTGTTTCCTGTGAGTGCACACGCGGCAGGTGTAATGCCTCCCTTGGTGTTACCATGATGAGCTATTAGCCAAGCATGTGCAACAAATAAAGTCACAATTCTAAAAGTACTCTTGAGAGGAAATATTGAGCCTTTAATCAATTCCATGAGGCCTTCTTAGACTTTGGATATTAAGCAGAAGAGTTGAAAATGGTGAGAATTGTAACACCTATCTGAATTCAAATTTTAGGGGATTATTTAAAAATCAAGAAGGAAGCCCTTGACAAAATTATCTTAAGAATTAATTGCAAAGAAGTAGTAGATCTGAATGTAATGTTAAAGGGTTGCTATTTCTAGTGATATATATGTGTCTAGTATATATATTATATATGCATATATAAAAATTTTAATATAACAATAGATTGGCAATGGGGAGAAAAGTCCTTTTGTTATAAAATGATACAGTCTCTCAAGATGATTTATCTTCTAGATAGCTGTAGTTTTTAGATAAATGGTCGGTGACTTACTAAAGTGATCTGGTAAGCATATAAGGACACTTGTAGGAGTACCACCTGCAGAGTAGACCGGAGGCATTTACAGGAGA
Organism: Fukomys damarensis; assembly: GCF_012274545.1. NCBI lineage: Eukaryota > Metazoa > Chordata > Mammalia > Rodentia > Bathyergidae > Fukomys > Fukomys damarensis. The sequence continues at coordinate 9,807,988 of NW_022900926.1, read as the reverse complement.
TGTCGCAATTGCCTAATCCCAGCCAGCGTAACCTAGAAGCCGAGGGAAGTGACTTTCTGTCTTGGCAGTGGGACACTACTGGAAAAAATAACGTACCTTGCAGTTACACGGCCCAAGACAAGGGTCCTCGTCTGTGCTCCCTGAGCCGCTGCAGTTACAGGGCTGGCAGTTGGGGTAGCCAGCGTAACCCCTGGCACAGCGATCGCAGCTCACCCCTCCAAAGCCCGCTTTGCAATGACAGGATCCAGGGGCCGAACCTACAGGAAGAGGCATCACATATCCACATTTAAAAAATGAACACAAAGTTTTACCTCTTAAGGTTGTAATATCTTTAAAAAACATATTTTACCCCCAAATCAGATTCTTGATATACATCGGTAAATTTCAAACCAAAGACCCTGGAGTTTAAATAGAAGTTTACTAAAGAAATTATGCTGATGTAGAATCTGACAGGGACCCTCAGAATATTAAGAATAAAGAGAAAGGTGAAATCTCAAATCATCTACAAAACTACAGCCACCATATACCACAGCTACAGAAAGGCTGAACAATAATGAAAGAACAATTTCCTTAAACCCTACACTGAGGAGAAAAAACAGGAACTATGCATACCAGAGGGGTCATAAAATAAATCTCTCCAACACAGTATCACAAGATACTGTGGGGAAGAGGCTTTGGGATACAGAGATAGTACTTAACCAACAATTTAGCAATGATAATCCAAGGGTAACGTCGCTTTAGTATTACTAGACAAAAGAATAAATGTGTTCCTGGGGATGGATATATTGCATATGAGAAGTACAAGAGGGATATAAAAGCAGTTTAAATTTCCCTCGTTAAACAGTTATACAAAGAGAATGTAAGAGAATTATTATCCCCAAAACATCTTTGGTCTCTTCATTAATAATATTGTCAAGGATGTTGCTTGTTGTTAATGTCTCTTATTAAAAAAAAAAATAGAATGAATGAATACAAGTAATAGACTTCCAATAATTGGAAAAGAATAAGAGAAAAATCAATAAATATAGTCCATCAGCAAAAAGGAAGGGGGAATAAAAGGAAGGATATATGATTGTGGAAAGCATTAAACTGAACACTAGGAGTCATGTCAAAGATGCAGCATATCATGAACAATGATTCTATTCCTTTTAAAAATGTGCACTGTAATGTGTAATAGAGACATATAAAATGACCGGAAACAAAAACACAAGGACATAAATATATGTTAAGAAAGTATACAGAATAGAAAGAGACAGTTATAGTGACTTTAATTAGGGCCCTGTGTATATTGTATGTGATGCACTCTCATTTTGCATTAATAAAGATGCATTGAATGATTTATATTATTATATTTTTGTTCCAAATAAGCAGTAATTATGAATTCAAGTATACATAACAAAACATGCTGGAAATATTAAAAATTGTTAAAAAACCTATGGCTAACAATGGCGTTAAGCTATTTAAATATATACACAAAATAAAGCCAAACAAAAAATTTATATACAAAAAATTAGGAAAACAGAAAAATTCAATCGAACAATGTTCAGTTATATATGGCATCATATATATTTAACATAGCTTATTATTTACTAATCTACAAATTGTGTTTGTCAAGGTAGAACATATATAACATTTTAACATAAATTACTATAATTCGAGACATATCAAATGGTACAATAAGTTAAGATCAATTATGAATTTCAAGTCTGATTACATTTTATAAAAATGCCAATCACTATAAAATTAATAAATATCTCTAAAAGTCTTCATTTGCAAATTAAATGCAATGAAAATAGTTTTCCAGGTAGATTATACTAATAATGAGAAAGAAATTTAGCAATGTTTATTGGATATGAATAAAACAGATCAAAAGTCAACTTAAAGACTTAGGTCATTCCAATATTTTAAAAAATGATTAAGTACTATTTGAATCATGTAATTATAAAAAGAAAGGAAACAAGATGAGCCCAAGGCAGAAGGGAGGATTGAAAATTAAAAAAAACTAAAAGGAAATCTTGAAGCTAATTAGGATGTGAGAACAGGGAAAATCATTAAAGAATTAGTGGAAAAATTTTAATATCAAGTGATATTTACAAATTGTTTTCAAAGTTTCAAACTCTTACAGACCTGAAAATGGAGAGGTAGCCACCTGACTTTGTGGAGCTAGTTTATGAAGCTAGTATCTTGTATCAAAATAGAGCAAAGCTAAGCCAGAATAAAGATAATAATTGCTAACACATGGACACTTTTGTTATTTGGGCATTTTATTTAGCATTAGTCACAGGACATGGGTTAATTAAATCAGTAAGCAATACATCGAAGTGAGGTAAACATTATTGATTCTCTCATTTTACAAACTAAGGCACAGACAAATTGACACGCCCAGATAGCATGGCTGGCAGGTCTCAGATCCACACCAACTGAATTTAGGAGTCCTGATGAGAAAATGGCTAAGTAAAATAATCACCAGTCTGAATCTGAAAGTACACCCAAATGTCCTTTCATGGTGGTCAAGTAAAAATTTCTTCTGGAAATATAAATATTGGTTGTTTTTTTTTTTTTTTTTTTTTTTTTTTTTGGTTTTTTGAGACAAGGTCTCACTATGTAGTCCAGGCTGGTCTCGAACTCACAGCAGTCCTCCTGCCTCAGCCTCCCGAATGCTGGGATTACAGGCATATGCCACCGCACCTGGCTAAATACTGTTTAATGTTAACACATTCTTTTTGTTTTTCTTCAGTTCTGGGCATTGAATCCAGGATCTTCCTACTGAGATACATCCCTGACCCTTTTATATATTTTTATTTTGCAACAGGGTTTTATGATCTTGCTAAGTTGCCCAGACTGGACACTACCTGCAGCTGTCCTGCCTCACTCTCCCAGAATGCTGAGATGTGATCCACCATGGTGGCCAATAAAGTTCATTTTTTATGCATCACATTCACAAAGCACGTGGAAAATAAATCTGCCACTGTAATATAGTGCAATAGAGATTTTCAAATCAGTAAAAATTAATAATCTGATGTTACAATTTTTAGGTTATAGCTCTAGAGGAGTAAGAAGTTCCGATATGCTATTATTGCACGGTAAAGTTACTGCAGATAACAATGTGCTACATATTCAAAAAAGCCTGAAGAAATGAGTCGCAATGTTTTTACCATAAAGGATGTTGGAGGAGACAGATATGTGAACTTTAAACATGACATAATGTATACATGTATGGAATTATTGCATGGTTTCCCATATGTCCAAACTTTAAGTTTTTATGTATTTTAAGATTTTTCTGTTTTCAATTTAAAAATTGAAAATTTACCAGAAATCAGGTCACCAAGAACTGCAGAATGCTCATCCAACTTGTGTCTGGAAACTTTACAGACTAAAAGCCCACTCCTGTTCATCGTGAAACCAAAAATTGGTAGATACACTGATGGATGAAAGAGCGACTTTGCAGTAGTGAAATACAGAAAAATACCTTCGGAGGTGACAAAGTACAAAGCTGACCTCTAGCCGGTCACTTGGTTTATAAGCCGGTGTCCTTCCTGGAGCGGACTGGAAAATTGTAGATTGCAGGGGGCATGGTTTACGAAACAGTAATAAAAATCATAGGTCCTATAAAAGTTAAATGAGTCCTATCAGGTAATCTCATGGAAACGCAAGGCCCTCGAGAAGATGAACTAGAAGTACTCACACGTAACACAAAATACACACATACTAATGAGACCCGTAAGAAAATGGGAATCCAGCAACAGTCCGTAGAAAAATCAAACTACAGAATGAGGCTCAGACAGATAGCGCAGTGCTGCTAACAGATGCGGAACATAAAGTAAATATGAATTATAGGAAACAAGGAGGCAGATCTTCCGCAAGAGGAAAGGAGGCCAAGAGATTCAAGGAAAGAGGCAGGAGGGGAAGGGGAGCAGTCATGGAAAGGATTAAGATACGTTATGGACATGTGCCAGCTCCCCACAATGAAAGCAGGGTGATCGTTATATACTGCAAACATTTACTCAGAAAAAAAAACTACAAAAATTATTTTTTGGTTATAGAAATTGTACTACAACAAACATATATAGTGAAAAAACTATGTCTGTAGACATATTAAGTCAGTGAATAAAAACATATTTGAAAATAAAATGTAGATAGAAATTCTCCTTATAAACATGTCAAAATAAATTCCAGATGCATGCATAAATTGTTATTAAGTGAAATCATGCAAATGAACCAAAAATACATTAGTCTAGTCTTTGGATAGATAAGAATTTTGGGACTTTAAAAGCATGTAAGAAATCCAATAGAGGAATGTTAAAGTACATAATGATCATACTTAGTGCCATTATAATAACTAAAGAAGATTATCTGAATTTTAAGGGCTGATTATATAAAAACATTTCAATTCTGTAGGTTAGAAATCCTTTCCACAATAGTGAGAGACAAAGCAAATCCAGAAATTGTTTAACAAGTATGTTATAACATGTGGGTTTATAACAAGTGTGTTGGGTGTTTTTTGTTTTGTTGCATTTTGTACTTCTGAGGATAGAACCCAGGGCTTTGCACCTACTCGGTAAGCACTCTACTACTAAGCTGTGTCCCTAGCCCCTCATTATTTTTAATCTTTAGAGAGCTCCTACCTGAGGAGGAAAAGAATCTACCTCACACTGAAAGAAAACAAAGGAAACAAAATTCACAAAAGAAATATATGTATATTTCCTCAACTCAGGGCCAATAAGACCCTGGGATATGTGTGATTTCTACTGTTTAGGCAATTTGATTAAGTAGTTCAGACCATTAAACCACATTCGTATTTTTCTAAATCAACAGCTCAGACTAAGCACGAAGGCGAAGTTTATTACAAGTGTGTGTTCAGTTTCACAACTCAGGTCTCTAATGTATAATATGAATGAAATTACACTACAGTGTTGATTGGATTTCAATTTTAAAATGGAAAGAATTTATTTTTAATCTAAGCATTGCTGTTTATATCTTTGAAAAGATAAACGTGAGTGACAACTGCAGAAGTCTGGGAAAGGTCAAGATGGTGTCCTTGTCATCTTTATATATCAGGTCTCAAGAGGCAAGACCTGCATTCAATAGATCGTGAGATGGGAATTAAGCTTTCTTTCTAACATGATGAAAGTATCACAGAAGAGATCTAACATAATATTGGGATGGTGGAAAGAAGGAAGGGAATATGAATGAAACATTTTTCTTTCTTTCAAGATGGAATCAATATGAAAACATTTTGATGACACAAAACTGATAAGAATAACATCATTTAGAGTTTGGAGGTAATGCTCAGGAACCGAATAAGAAAAATGGTTCACTGCAGTTAAATTGGAAAGACGATGGGAGGAAAAAAAAATTGAGAATGTCGCCATTGCTGAATATTTTACCCCATTCCTTAAACATTTATTTTACTATGTATTTTTTCTGGCAATAAAAATACTTGTATACAAAGGTCTTAATTAAAGCACTGGTTAAATAAACAAATATTAGAAAGAATTTAATGTTTAGCATAAAGTTGAATTGGTAGATAGGTACAAACATACTCTGATGTATTATTTAGGTGCTGGAATCAGATTTCAGGGAAGATTTTTAAAAGACTGGAAGAAAACAGCATGCAAAGTAAAATGGAGCAATACCAAAAATTCTCTATGCAATATGACAAATATATTAAAAAATGTTAAAACTAGTATATCTGCTACATTGCCACTGAATTAGATATTCAGTTTTTATGTTTCTATTTTTATAGCTTTGTAATGATATACTTATTTTAAAAGAGGACATTAACGTAACTGAAGTACACCTGAAATTATCCCTGTGACTTAGTAATTACCAAAAACAAGAGGGGGCCTAAAACGACAAATGATGCAGTAGTAGTTATAGTTTAGATGGAGAAGGTCCCCCCAAAGCCTTACGTACTTCACGGTGGGGGCTTGTGGAAGGTGACAGGAGTTTTGGGGCCCTAGAGCTGACTGGGTTTTGGGAGACGGGGTCTGGCAGGAAGAGGTCATGCAGCTGGATGTGGCCTAGAAGGGTGCCCCCCTCCTCCCTGTCTAGTCCCTTCTCCCTCTGCCTCCCGGCTGCCATAACATGAGCAGCTTTCCCTCCGCCATGCCCTCCTGCTGTGCTGTCCTGCCTGGGAGCCAACAGAGCATGGATCAAAATGCCAGCCAAAATAGACTTCTTCTCCTTTAATTTGGAATGTAAGATATTGTGTCCCATTGACAAGAAAGTGACTAAGACAGCAATTCATTGTTTGTATATTAAAACACATCAGATTTTAATCTTTCAAGAATTAAGGTTACATATTATGCTTAAATTGGTAATCCTATAGTTTCATAAAGAAAGCAGGCAGGCTAAACTAGATTCCAAAGGAGAAAGTTGTAGGGGGAAAGACTATATTGTAGTCATGATTTATTTTAGTCTTTCCAAAGAAGACAAGAATTCACTCTGTGAGACATAAAGAAACAGTTCCACACACATGTTATGAATTTCCTATTTGAACTTAGAGTAACTGCTTTAGAATTGGCTCCCAAACATTTTATAGCAAGGGATTACACTGGCATTGGATTCCTTGATGTTTGGAGATCATCATGAATTCCATTACACAAAGTACTCAGCTTAAATTAATGTCAACCTCCTTCACCTCTTTAACTCGTGACTGTTATATGTCTTATCCCTTAGGCACACTTCTGGCTCTCTAATTTATTGCTTACGTCTCCAGATATGATCTGTATTCGCCTCCCATCAGAACACCCACCCTTCAATGAATGCTGCCACTTTACCCTAGAACTCACAGAAGCTACAAAACAAGAAATGAGATAAAAAGCTTGTACACCTACAGATGTGTGATTCCCACCCCACCCTTGCAGGCAGATACATACAGTCATGTATAACATCATGTTGGTTTCCTCAGTGACAGACATCCTGTATGACAATGGTCTTAGAAGACTGAAGCGCCCAATGAAGTTTTACTTTATGTGCATTATGACATTCAAACAACAACAAAATCAGCTAACGACACATTCTCCAGAACTTATTCCTACCATTAAGTGACAAGACTGTGTACACACACACACAGACGTACATACACAAATCATCAGACTTCTTCTTGCTTTTTAAAGCATGCTAATTAACATAACATTAATTATTAAGAGAATAAAAACCTGCTTCCTGGAGTGCACACTGCTATGAAGACAGACTTAAGAAGGCTTTCTATGTGCATGCACCATATTGGCTTTTAAGGTCCTGCCCTGGAGCCCTAGACCGTCCTCACCTAGGCGAGCGGATCTCTCATCCTTGACACAGATTTCACTTAGGGAACCGGCTGCATCACAGTGACAAGGCTGGCATGGTCTCGGATAATTTGGTGATACCTAACAGAAATATTAAAAAGCTTTCAGTCAAATGTGATAAAAACAGCAATATTTTTCAATTCAGTAAACCTGAAGGTTAAATTAGTTTTATAGTATATAAAATAATTTGAGAAAATCATAAAATGTGACGTTTACTACATGTTTAGAATTTCTAAAATCCAACTTTTTCAACATATACATAAAGAGGATGGCACAATAAACTTTTAGTATATGCTATAGATTCAACAGCTATCAAGATTTTGCCACGTGAGCTTCATCTTTCTTGCCTTTGCTGCATTTTTTAGAAGAAATTGACAATAAAAAGCTTTTAAATGCTACAAATTTGAGGATGCATCCATCTTGTTTCACCAGAGTATTGTTATCATAACAAGGAAAAATGATAATATTTTTTGGCTAGTCTAACTATATTCCATAAAATGTCTTCTGGGTTTTTTGCTTTTTACTACACCACAGTTTAAAATCAGCAATTTAAACTTTCTGCCCAATCTATTTTTAAGAAATTCTTTCACATTGATCATGATATGATTATTTAAATAGAAATTTATGTTTGGTGTACTATAATACTATTAAATATATAAATTAAAAACTTGGTTTTCTAAGAGGCTGTATAACTAGAGAGGAAACAATGAAAACTGTGCAATTTGGGAAACATGAGCTCATTTCCCAGTGTGGCCACTTAACAACTCGGTGACACTGTACAATTTATTTACTTCCTTATGATATGAGGATAATAAAAACAAATACAAAAATGTTCTGTAAATTAATTAAAAGGAATGACACATACAGCATCTCATTAGACTCCTGGCATATAATAAATACATAACTAGTAGCTTTTACTGCTTTATTTTAATTAAACAAACTTAAACTATGCTCATATGTGCATATATGTGTTTTCCAGATGGAATAAGAAAAGAACCAAAATAAATTAATTGTCCAGGAAATACTGAGATGGTACTGCATATAGTGTCCACACCTATGTACCTCTGTACATATATCCATACATATACGTACACACATAAATAACGTAAGTTCATTTACAAGTGGAAATTTGTTAGCTGGTACAACTGAAGGCATTAAAATTAGAGTTATTTACATATCTGCCTGGATGTGGATCAGATAAGTTCATAGAGCAGTTTCAAAATCATCATTTGTTCAAACACATTCATTTCTCCCATTACGAAGTAAGGATTATGCACAGCACAGATTGGAGACCTGGTTGCTGCCTTAAATTTATAGGATTAAGATTTGAAAGACAGTGACTAAAGAGAATATGAAATAGACACACCATCACAGCCTTATGGGACAAAAAATACAACAACACAAGGAAATCAAGCAGGGCTTTTGAGAAAAATTAACATTCTACGAAAGCTTCAAATATGAGTATCAATTTGAGAATAGAATTTGAGAAGAAAGGCTTTGTACTCAGAGAAAACACCAGGACATTAAAAAAAAAAAACAAAACTGGCACAATACAAAAATGTCGCTTTGGATAAAAATCTGACTTTTAGAAATATGAATTATGATCTCAATGATGAGCTTCAGTAAGAAAAGGCACTCTACCCACTATCATATCTGTAGCCATTGGAAAAATCTGCTTGAATTAGACAGCTCATCAAGAAAGCTAGTCTATGAGATTCTACAAATATCTCTACACTCATTTTTAATCTTATCAAAGTAATTCAGGTTATAAGTCAATCCTCTAAGTAAACACTGTATGATATTTCCATATATATTTCATATGTAAAATGTATGCATGTATCAAATTTATATATTCATTACATAAATGTAAAATCAATTTTTGAAACAATAATTTTAAGACCATCTATGACATAAGTTATGTGCCAATACAAAAAACTGCCTTTTCATAGCTTTATTGACTTCATCCCGAATAGTAAGAGACTACAATACTTGCATATAAAAAATTTAATTTAGCAAGAGTATTTTACAAGTATCAAAACACCAAAATCTCATGCTGATGCACTTAATTACTACTCTTGTCATAAAAACTTGATCAAGCTTCCAGGTCTGATTTAATATTTTATCTTGTATGAGAATAATACATCATCAGATTACAATGATAAATTGCAAATCTTGGACAAACCATAAAAATTAAATTATTTGAAGGCCTGTGTGAATAATTAAAAGCAGGCAGAAACTAGAAGAATGTGACGTTTGAAAGTAAAAAAAAAAAAACACAGAAAAATATCTATCCCAAGAGAGGGCCAAGACCAAATTCTTCCTAAATGCACCTGTCAAACACTTAACAATCCATTGTTGGATAGATGCACACCCAGACACCAAGGAACCCAGGGGAAAAAGCTGAACAAGATGAGCAAAATTTTCAGATGCTTCTCACCATAGAATAAACAGAAATTGGAGTTTAAAATCAACCAAGTTAGAAATGTTAATCAGTGGGAACTACAGGTTACAATGACCTCCATGGGAGAAGAGGCATTTGTTATTTGTTATTTGTTTTTTTGTTTTTGTTTTTGTCTTTTTTGGTACCAGGGATCAAATTTAGGTCCTTGAGCTTGCAAGGCAGACGGCAGAACTGCTGAGCTAAATCCCCAGCCCTAGAAATGTCAAATAAATACCCCAAGTTTTCTTTGTTCTAACAAATATAAAAGAGCACCTTACCAAGTTTCAGGTGTCACTGAGTAAGCTTACTACAACTGAAAACACAACTCAAAACCTCCACAGGAAGATAATAAAATGTAGGATCTCTACACTGAACAGTGGACCCTCAAGTTACGACCGGCCTGACATATGAACAACTCGGGTTAATTAGGTTAACTGAAGATTCATCTGCCTCTTGTTATCTATAGTGTATACCCAGGTAAATATCCAAATCTGAGCTGTACTGACTTACAACCAATTTGAGTTACAACCAGCCCTTGAGAACCAATTTAATTCATAAGTCAAGGGGCCACTGTACTATCCAGAATGTCCCTTAAAAACAATAATTACACCACATGCAGGGGTGTTGTGCTCCTGTAATCCCAGCACCCAGGGCAGGCCAAGCAGGAGTTCAACTTCAAGCCCTGCCTGGGATACTCAGATAGGCCCTGTCTCAAAATTTTAAAAAAGGGCTGGAATGCTGCTCAGTGGTAGAGCACCTTCAAGTTTAATCTTCACTGTAACAAAAACAAAATAAACAAGCAAATGAATATAAATACTTATATAATAAAAAGAAACAAAAAATCCTTTTATATTTGTTAGAACACAGAGAAACTAATATACTTCAAAGTGTTATTGCAGGTATTGTAAATATATCCAAAACATAAAGCAAACGAATGTTTATAATGAGTGAATGGATAAAATACTTTAGCAGAAAAACGGACACTATAAGAAATATAATGCCTGATAGTTGAATAAACATATAAGGTAATGATGGAAAAACAGAGTGAATGTTACAGTTAAATAATTTATTGCAGTAAATAGCACATTGCCCTTGATCCACCTCAGAACCCTCCCCTGCCGCTTATCCCCTCATTTTTACCCCTTTCTATAGAGCAGCTCTGGAGGCCCTCTTTCATGAGTCTTGGTCTTGAATCCATTCTAAGTGCTTACTTCTCATGCTCATTTTGAATTGGGGGAAAAGCCAGACAGCTCACAATGCTAGATCCAGTGAGGAAGGTGGGTGAGGACACAGCATAATGCCTTTCATAGGCTGCCCTTTTGCTGGAGGGCACACAGCACCTGCATTCACTTTTGTATTTTTTCATAACGTGTAAAGAGTCTCATTGATGCTCACCTCCAGAGCTTCCTCAGAAAGTGAGGAGAACAACGGGATAGTTGTGTCTGAAGTGAGGGGAAGTATTTTGAGGGCATTTAGTAGCAAAGTATCTTTTACTGTAAGAATTTCTTTTTATATCTGAACACACACTATATTTTTTATCAACCCTTATATCTGCATTTCAAAATTCTCTGGCTGCATTTAATGTCAGATTATAAATGACAAGAAGAAAACTCTTCAAACTAAAAATGTATGGCAGGTAAGTAACCAAACGTAAAGAATAGATAAAGAGAAACCTTTTTAAAACAACAGCATGGTCTCATTAACCTATCAGGTACAGTCAAGGAACATGATGTGCAAATAGTTGGGCCCCTAGAAGAGAAGGAGAAACCGTGGGTCGAAAAGTATCTTTTAGGAACTAGAGCCTAAGATTTCCTAAATGTGGAATTAACTCCCAATGTATTGCTCCATGAAGCTCGGTGAATTGAGTGAGTTAATCACAAAGAAATCAAATATAAACGTATGAGTCTGAGGCTGGAATGCAATTTGCAGGGACAAATAATGAAATGTGGTTTCGTAAGTCATATAAGATTTCTCTTTCTCCCCCTCCCTCTTCTATCCCTCATCTTTTTTTCCTCTCTTCCTATTCCTCTTCTAATAAACCTTTACAATTGCCCCCCCCAAAAGGCTTAGCTCACAGACCACATACAAAGAAGCCATAGGTCAGATTGGTCTAAATGCCAATTTTCCAGTAAGTGGCACAGCTCTTGAAAGGCAGAAACAAAGAAAACGTGTTAAAATTAGCTAGTGAATTAGACAATGTTATCATTTCTGTCTAGATGCTCCCCTAAAGCTTTCTTAGCCCATGGGTGAGGCTTTGGGGAGCTGTAATCTGAGGTCTCATCTGATATCATGGAAGTAGGACACTTATGAGTGGATCTGTCCACTGAAGAGCTGATAGTTGAATGTGATGGTGGGAGGTAAAGACTGGCTGGAGGCAGAGCTCCCTGGCCTGGAAGGGTCTACTGTACCTCCCTTGTCCTCTCTCAGTCTCTCTCTGCTTCTTGCTCCCTTGTCCCTCTGCCACCCGCTCTGCCATCCTACCTGCCTTGGAACCAGCCCACTACAGACTGAAGCCTGTATAAGCTGTGAGCTGAAATAAAGCTTTCTTCCCATGATTTGTGGAGGCCAGGTATTCTCAGTGAGAAGCTACCTAAGACAAAGATACATTATCTATTATGTTCTACTCATGGAACAAAGATACAAACGGTGGCTACAATCTCTGAAGCATCCATGAAATACTGGTGGCACATTTTTAGAGCGCTAGAAATAACTACAATCTAAATACAATGAAACTACTCTTAAATGATGACAGTAAAGACATATTTAGATTTTTAAAAATCTAAGAACTTGTTACTGATAGTTCTATGCTACAAATAATGCTAAAGGAAACCTTCAAGCATAAAGGAAATGGATATGAAGATGAACTAAAGGTTATTGGAAATGGGTGGAAAGATAGATATTGTAAAATTACCATTTTCTTCTCTGCATTTCCTTTTTTTAAGTCAGTTCAAAGAAAAATTACCAGCTTTTACTGGGAGTTTACGTGCAATATGTGAAAACAGATCCAACAGGGAGATGTAGATGGAACTATGCAATTGTGGAGTTTTAATCGTATGTGAATAGTAACTCTGAACAAAAAGTGGGTAAGAATGTATATTGTAATGTATATTGTAATCACTAACACATAAATTAAAAAAAGACAATACCAAGGGATATTGCCAAAAATATTCTAGCAAAAATAAAATACTGAAACATATTTGTTTAACACAAGAACAAAGAGCAGAACAAGAATTTTATGGAAAAAAATAGCAAAAGCTCCAACATAGTATTAATTACATTATGTTGGTATAGCTCAGTAGTGATGAACATATGGCCGTGCACTGCACTGGGCTGCTAGTATCACTGGAAGCTCTAAAAGATTCAACATCACTGATAAAGACTAAACACGCAATTTAAAAAGACAACAGGATAAAAAAGCAACACACATCTATTTTATAAGAGATCTGCTTTATGATAAAGATAATGGAAGTAAGAAATTGAGAAAGATACAGAATTAGCATAAGAAAGCTGTTATAGCTCCATTACTAAGGACAGGAAGCAGATTTTAGGAACAAAAGTTTATCTGAAATTGAGTAGACATCTTTAAATTATTAAAATGTCTAGTTATATGATGTAAAAGTACACAGATATGCAAGATTCTAAATATGTGTGCACCTTGGGCTGTAGAGGGAAAGGAACCCTTCTCCACTGTTAGTGGGAGTATAGACTGGTGCAACCACTGTGAAAATCGGTATAGAGATTCCTCAAAAAACTGAAGCTAGAAATTCAGTTTGACCCAGTTGTTCCTCTTCCCAGAAGAATTAAAAAAGCATCCTATCACAGCAATATTTATACACCCATGTTTATAGCAGCACAGTTTGTGCTAGCTAAAAGTCGGATACATCCCAAATGCCCATCAACATGTGAATAGATAAAGAAGATGTGGGTTTATTTTATGCAAGGGAGTACTGCTCAGCCATAAACAAATACAACAAAATGTAAAAAGGAATCTGCAATTGTAATTGGACACATCTATATTGATGTCAATTAACCAGTTCAAGGCAAACTCCAAATGTGTATGTTGGATCACCCAAGATCACAAACTGAATCTTGAACTAAATCTCCATAAACTTCGAAAGTATGATATTTTACACAATATGTTGTACCTGTTAGTCATGTAGAACTCAATAAAATATGTCATTTAAGAACACTAAATATTGGAAATTAACAAAGAAGATTTCACAAAAGGAATTGAAAACTACTTTAAATAAGAGCTAATGAACATAAGAACATAAAGTCTTTCTGAATTCACAGAAAGCAACTAAAAAACTGAGAAGGAAATACGTGTGTAAATCCTTATGTTATAAAAGAGAGATTTAAAAGTGATAAATTTCCAAATCAATATACAGTAAAATAACAAGAAATTTAAACATAAAACAGATCGAAGGAACAATATAAGTTTAAGAGCAGATATCAATAAATATAGAAAAGAGGCAAATATTTTTAAAAGATTAAGAAAATTGATAAACTACAAGCATAACTGATCACAAAAAAGATGAAGAAATAAGATGTAAAAATTTTAGGAATTGAGATGATATCAGTGTAGACACAGCACATTGAGAATGCTAAGGAAATATGTTTTTAAAAATTATGGCAAAAGTTCAATTACTTGGATGAAATAAGGGCTTTTAAAAATACAACATATCAAAATTGACTTACGAAAAAATATAAAACCTACGAAATTTCATATGTAATAAAAATTGAATACACTATCAAATTTATTTATACAAAGAAAACAAAAGGCTCAGATAAATTCACTAGGGAATTCTATCTCAAAATTATACAAAACATTTTTCAAAAATTCATTTCAATCTTACACAAATAATTTTATAAATCAAAGGAAGAGAAAGCATTTCCCAAACTCATTTTGTGAGCTTAGTATGCCACACAGAAACAAAGGCATTACAAGAAAATGAGATTATATAATATCCCTGTAGGACGATACAGCAATTCTTCACTAAATAAAATCACCCAACACAGGGAAATAGTAATATTAATAATTACATGGAATTGAATCAACAATGAAAATCCAGTTCAATATTTTATAAATCAATCAATGAAAATTGATCATATTAAGGGGTAAGAGGAAAATACTTATATTTATTTCAACAGAGTAGAAATACACTTGTAAAAATGCAATAACTCTATAATAAAAACTCTCAGCAACCTAGGAATAGTAGGGAAGTTGCTGTATCTGATAAAGGGCATCCATTAAAAAATCTACAGCTCACAGTGAATTATTATGTTTCCTTTTAAGATTGAGAACAAAATAAACAATGTCAACACTCACCATTTTTACTTAAAATTGGCATAAATATTGTAGGAAAAGAAGCAAGCTTGAATTTATTTGTAGGTATCAGTTTATGGGTAGACTTCTAAAGGATCAAGTTGAAAACTACAAGAACCAATAAATGAACTTTGAATGAATACAGAAAATAGAGTTAGCACTCAAATTTTCTTCTAATAATAGCGTGAAAGAATTAAAAATATTTCAAAAATAGTTTTAAAATAATTCAAAATGTAATACTGAAAATGAAATTTACCAAGACACAAGCTCTCTACTGCAAAAATATTATGAATAATTATAGAAGATATAGATACACAGAGAAATATATGGAGAGAAAAATACTGCTTATTGATTAAATGATTCAATATTCTGATACTGCTAATTTTCTCCATATTTGTACGTCGATTCCAAGCAAATACCAAGTAATGGTTTCTGTAATATAGAAATGCAAAAATCCTACTATAAACAAAACAATGTTCAAAATGAAATGTAATGCTGGTCCAGCTACCTAACCTATCTCTAAGTGTATTAAAGGTGATACGAACAAGACACAGCACCCGCAAAAGAGGGGCAGAGACAAAGAATGAGGCTGCAGGAGTCGATCTCTGTAACACGATCACATCACGTTACGCGATGCCGCAAGAACTCATTTAAACACCTGTCTAAATCCAGCCATTACTGCATACCATACACAAAGCCTTACTGGAATTTGTTTTCTAAAAGTTAAAATTAGGAAGTGTCTAAAATAAAGAATAATACCTCGACTTCACGAGCAAAGACAACAGCAAAGGCTGAGAAGCAGCACTCAAGATGACCATTCGCTCCATGGCCATCAGAAGGGCTAAGATTGAAAAAGGTGGTCGGCCTCAAATGTTATTGAGGATAGGAAACAACTGAAGCACATTTAAAAATCAGGCGTTTTTGGTGAATGTGTAAAATATTATTATTAACTTGGCAAAATTTCAGCAGTTTCTTGTAGGGTCAAATGTTTATCTGTCCTTTGAGACAATCATTTCATTCCCAGGTGTTCACACAAGGTAAATTTAAAATTAACCATAAAAAGTCTTATATGAGGTTATTCGTAGCAGCAAACCCAAATCTGGAAATAACCCAAATGTTCATCAATGGGAGAAAGGATGGAATTTTGTTTAGTCATGCAGAATGTTACTTAGAATTTTAAAAGATAATTACCTTACAATGTACACAACATAAATAAACCTTAAAACATTATAAACAAGAGGGTGAAGACACAAAATAGTGTGAACCACATAGATTCATTTCTTTGAAGTTAGCTAAATGGTAAAATGAATCCATGTTCTAGTTTTCCAGGGGTGGAGCCAGACTGGAGGGACTCACAGTGGAATTTTCTGGAATAATCGAAATGTTCTGTGTCCTATTCTTAAAATATTTTATCATTTTAATTATGAAACATTCCAAGTCTCCTCTTAGAATTTGAAGTTCAACATTTTGGAGAAGCTATGCAGATTACTTTTGTGCACTTCTTTTGCATATGAAAAAGCAAAACTAGCACTTGATGATAGAAAAGCATCCTTTACCCCTTTGGGTCTGAAGAAGCCATCAACACAAGTCTCACAATTGATGCCAGCGGTGTTCTGTGTGCAGTTAATGCACACACCCCCTCCGATGTACTTTCCATGTGTATTCAAGCTCAGGTTTCTTCTGGCAACGTTTTCATCATAATAGCATTCTTCAGCTTTTCCATGGCAATTACATGCTACAGCAGGAAACAAATAAATTGGTAAACATGAATTTTCGTTTTCAAATGTTTAAAAATTATCTCCTGTTACACATTTAGCACACATACAAATGGATTTAGAAAGTGTTTGGATTTATTGCATATGTTATTAATTCAGACTTTTAGTGAAATTTGAAATAACTATACATAAAGTTGAAATTGGCAATATTTTACTGATATTTTAAATATAAATGTGCAACTTCATGTAGTTTGGCACACAATGTCCTGTTATAGCACATAATAAATTACTGAAGAGTAGCATCGAATGACTGACACCCAGGCAGTCTGCAATGAATAATTCCTATATGGGAATCGCTGTGCTGTATTCTATGGGTATAAATGGACTTGTGCAGTACCATTCTTCTCTTCTGACAACTAAACTATAACCACCAAAATTTACTTGTTTAGCATGGCAGACTCTTCTGTTTCTAATTGTTCAATTGCCTATGACTGATTAGAACTGAAATCAACTACTTTTCTTACTTTAGCTATCTGCGCCAAAGAGAAGTGTAGTAACTCACCGAAGAGCAGCTCATCAGTGTTGGAAATAAAGAGGTGAAGTTAAGTTTCCAGAGTTTGTACTACTCAGTCCTAACTTCTACTTGGTGAGTGATGTACAAGGTAGGTGTCTAGTTATCAGGACAGAATGAGAGTAATTAGTAGTCATGGGGTGGAAAGAACACTTTCATTTCACTAAGACTCGGTTTCTCACTAAAACATGCGGTAGTCTATAGTAATTACCAGATAAGGATATTTAAAGGCATCAAGGGAGGTAAGGCATGTCAAATCATTAGCATAATGCCTTATAAGTAAGTTCTCAATTGATTTGCCCCTATCGTCATCCTTCTGGTCTTTTTCACTTTACATTACAGGACTTTAAAGAAGGTTAAAAAAAAAAAATCGCTTTCCCCAGAAAGGACTTCAAAAGATACATGGCATTTACATTAGGGTAGGAACTACAGCCAGATATTCACACGGAGAATCCTTCCTATCCAAGATGTTGGGTCTGTGACTTGTCCTTACATTGATTTGTGTGTGTGTGTGTGTGTGTGCATGCATCCAGCCCTATTTTTTATTTCATAAGGGTGGCATTTATATAAGGTTCAGAGCCACTGCATTTGCAAACAGCAAATTGTGCTCTGATCTCCATATTAGCACAAGCAAACCCCAAAGGCTACATGGGAACTACGCGAATGGCCACCATGCCAAGTGCTGGTGATGGACAGTTAGTTTCCAGGTTTCCCCACAGACAGAGCACCAAGGTTGAATGCTGGGGTGTCACGTGTGATGTTCAGCTACTTCCTGTTTGTCAGCCTTGGACACTGGAAATTCAAGTGTTAAAAAGGTTTCATTATTCATTCTTAGAGCTCTCTTGCAAAGGCAAAATACTTAGGATAATGCTATAAAGAAAGGAAACAGCTCAATAAATAACAGTGGCAGCGTGGATTGAATGATATACATGATACTACGGCTTGTGCAGCTGCATGAGCACACACAAAGGTGATATGTATGAAAATGGAACTTCTGACCAATTAGCACATGAATTTAAATTTTAGTGATCTGAACTGTTTCCATAGATCACTTTCTTTAGATCACTTTCTGCACCATTGATGTGATGACAACATTTCCTTGTAGGCTCAGCAATATTGTGTCTTGTCAATACCTCGAATTAATAAACATTCAAGTGTTTGTTGAGTGGATGAACACATACTTTGATAAATTTTAATTGATTCTTTTTCAGATATGAGTGTGACTGTGTCTTGGTTAGGTTGGAAAAGTCATTTTTTTCCCTGAGAGAAAAAAAATTGACCTTTGCTCATTTTAAACAGGTTTACAGGATTTTCTTGTTGATATGTGAGATCTTTTAATACAGAAGGATATGAACTCCTTGACATATTTGTTACAAATATTTCCCGTTCGTTGACTTCATTTAGAATGTGATAGTTTTGCTACATTAATGGAGTTTCAAACTTTATTCTAGGGAACACATAGTAATAAGTACAAATCTGTAGGCATTATAAATAGCTTCATAGCTGGAGGATTATACCCTAAAATACTTAAACATCCTCTTTTAGAAATATAATGCAAAAAAATGAGGGTTCTCGCTGCCAGTATAAATAGTAGATGTAGCGTGATACAAACTTATTCTCACACTACTTAGAATTGGTGGTGCTTTGTGTTATGCAGGCAGACACTCATGTCTGAGAAACAGGTCTCTGCGCATTCCTGCAGCAAGGACCCCGGACACTGCAGGCCTGGTCACTCAGTCAGCTGCCCCCTGCCAGCTCGAATCTGCAGCAGCAGAGAACAAGGTCAGTGCCTGAGGACCCAGAGCCATTTTCTGCTTCAGCGTCAGTACCTTGCTGCTTCTCAGACTGTCTGAGACATGAGCGAGGAATCCATTCTTCAAGCAAAGGCTTAGCAATGGAATGAATATTCATTGCGTTTTGGAGACAGACTTATATCTTGCCTTAAACAAGCTCGTTAAGTGAAAATCCAAATTAAAGCCAAATGAATTAGAAGGTGATCATCCATTTTGTAGAGGGATTTATCATATCGCAGCAGAATTTGCTAGGTAATGCAATTCAAGTTGGAAAAGAAAACTTTTTACATTTAGAAATACCCATGTTGCCAAAACTACTGTGTTTATGTAGGATTTTATGGCTTAGATGCCCATCTTTAATTTCCGGGTTTTAAAAATATTTCTTTTTCAGTTTGGAAACACAATCTCTCTTCTACTCTGCAAAAAATAGGAAAAATTGCTCTGTAACGTCAATATTTAAAAGATACATATAATAGCAAATGAAAGTCTTTTGCTTTGTTTTATTCTTCCTCTGTTGCAACCAAGTTGATCAGTCATTCTTTTGTGTGTTTGGTTAGACTTCAGTATACTGGGAGTAAGTGGTGAAGGATTCTGAAATGTGGGTAAGGTGATTCTGTGTGATGTGGTGTCGGGGACAACAGAAAGAATCTCAACCCTCAAAAGCTGCTCTCACTTATGATTGTTGATATTTCACAAAAGGAGGACAAATTTAGCTATAAACATCTCTAGTTTCTCATTCTTTATGGCTGAGTAGTACTCCATTTTATAAACAACAACAACAGCAACAACAACACATTTTCTTTATCCAGTTTCCTGTTGATGGGCAATTGGGCTGCTCCCAAGTTTTTCTATCATGAATTATGCTGCTATCAACATGGGTGTACACATATCTCTGTGGTATGCTTCTTTTAATCCTTTGGGGAAGGTACCAAGCAGGGATGCACACTGATTTGATACTCTTTTTTTTTTTTTTTTTGGTACCAGGGATTGAACTCTGCACTTGCAAGACAGGCCACCAAACCACTGAGCTAAATCCCCGGCCAAGGCCATACTCTTGAGTGAAATAAATAGAAAAAAAATAAATATCAAATAGTTTCTCTAGTGTGAGAAACTGAAAGTGTAAATAAGGACTAAAAGGTATAATAGATAATGTGAAACAGGAAGAAAAGGGGCAAAGGGGAAGGGGAAGTGGAAGAGGGAGGGAAAGGAAAGATGGGAATGAAATTAACGTGAGAAAAAGAAAAAATGGAAACAAAGTCTTTGTAAATAGGGAGGGAGGGAAGGGTTGAGAATGGGGAAAAAATAAGAACCAAGATGGATTATGTAAAGGTGCAAATTTCCAATGATGGATGTCATTACATCGTATACCTTAAATGTACCAGTAAAATTAACTACGTTTTTAAAAAGGAGGGTAAGTTTAAGGCATTTGGGAGGAAATATTCCTGTGTGGAATTTCATAGAAAGTCATCCCCAGGAATGGATGGGAGAAGTTTTGGAAAACTAAAGTATTCACTCGTTTGAGGCTGGAGTAGTTGACGAAAACTCATCTTGGTGGTGACCGTTCAGAGTAGCCCAGGCCTCTGGATCTGTCCCACTGATTGTGAAAAATGGTACATCTAAAAATAACTTTACATAAAGGCCGGCAGAAATTAAATGGCAAATGATGTAAGTGTCGAAGCTGATAGCTCATGTAGTATCTTAAACTGAGAAATATACTTGATGGCTGGAGAAAATTTTACAGTTAAAGTGTATGATGATTCAATAGTCTTGAAGACCTATCATGTCTAACATAAGTGATGCATGATAAATACAAGCTGAATTAATGTGTATTGAATGAATATACAGTATTGAGATTAGTTTAAGAAACCCACAACCTGTTTTGGAATCCATAAAGACTGTTAAGGTGAAACTATATGGTTAGGGTTGATTTACCAAAATATCATCATTAAAATTCAGTTTCATTGGGCTTCATGGTAGTTTGGGTTTGCTGTCCAGCCCAAGTCTGTTCTTACGTCTTTGTGTAGCTTGGGAAAATCTCCAGAAACATGAGTTTCTCACGAATCCCTGTTGCCATGTTGGTCCGGTCAGCAGTAATTTCAGCTACTTCATTTCCTAGGTATTTCCTTCGGGAAAATTACATTCACTTAACTTCAGAGTCATAACTTAAATTATTGATGAGTACTTACTGACACATTTGCATAGTCGTTTTATTGTTTTTCATTAGTGGCATATTTCTTGGGGGTCACTGTCCAATGGTTTTATAGTGCAATTCATCAATGATCATCATTAACTGTACTTTTAATATGAGTGGCTCTAGATGGTTGCTACTCAGAATCTATATTTTAAAGATATATTCACCCATCATTAATCAGCACGCCAAGCAGACACGGACACCCCCGTGTTTATTTCAGCATTATTCCCAACAGCCAATATATGGAAAAAGCTAATGAATTCATCAAGAAAATGTGAAATGTATATGCGCTGGAATGTTGTGAAGGCATTCAAATGATGAAATCTTCTCTCTGCGATAACGTGGATGGAAGTGGTTAACATTACATTCAGTGAAATAAGTCAGGCCCAGAAAGACAAATACCGCATAACTCCCTGATGTGTGGAATCTAAAAAAGTTGATCTTGTAGAAGATGAGTGTAGAACAGAGTGTACCAGACAGTGGGAGGAGTCTGCAGGAGGGAGATAGAAGAGAACATGGTGCAGTGGGCACCGAGTTAGAGGACGAACGTACTGGCATCTTGTGGAACCGTAGGGTGACTACCGAAAATAATAAATATTGTATATTTTGAAGAAGCTACAAGAGTCTGGATGTTTTTACCACAAAGAAATAATAAATATTTGAGGCAATATATTCACCTACTCTAATCTAAATCTTTCAAATTATACATGTGTCAAAACATCATATGGTACCCATAAATATTTATGTCAGATGCATACATATATTTGTATTTCCATAAATTGTATCTCTTTTGTCTGTCACCACAAGGTGACAGAACTCTTATACCATTCACGACTACTGCTTCCAAACATCACCTCTAGGAAATATAACTATTGAATCCTGAGGAACAAATTTCACCCTGATTTTCCTCTCTTTTTTAGGTGATAAGTATTTAGGAAAGAGGGGTAAAAAAATAGAGCTGAAATGGGTAGACCTAAAATGAGCTGGAGCAAATGCATGTTTTGGAACTATTTCACAAGTATGCATGCTTAGAAGGCTAGTTTGTGCAGTCCAGATGTTATTTAATGTTTACTTACAATTCCAATGGTCTGTGTATATATTATGCTGTAAGCATAGGGTTTATCCTAAAATCACTAAGTGTACAGTATGTTTTTAGGTGTTTCCCATAATCCTCACATAATGGTAAATCCAGAGGTCTGGTAAATATTTCCAAATGATAAAACAAGTAAGTGGCTAAGATAAAAGAAGTAAGTGGCTAAGATAACAGGGTAAAGGATTTGCCAGCTCTTGCTTTGGATGAACCATAGGTACAAATTGGAAACAGGAGCTTCCCTACAATCACCATGTCCCAGCACAACAACAGTGACCGCTCTGGCGCTTCTCAAGAATGTACCTTCGCATTCCGTCTTTGTCAGGAAGGTCCCAGCTCTCCATGGTTTCTGATGGAATCCTGGGCAGCACTGGTCACAGCTCTCACCGCACGTGTTATGCTCACACTCACAGCGTGATTTCTACCCAGAGAGAGGGGGGAGCGCACTTTGAGCATTGATTAGAATTGCACAGGAAGTGGGTGTCTCTTTGAAAAAATAGTACAAAGGAAAAAGAAAGCTTCTACAATGTGCACTACAATGTAAAATTCCTCTCAGACTGGGCAGCATATGGCACCTTCCTTGGAGTGGGTCCCTTTGATCAACAGTCAGCTTTGGGAGGTCCAGGCTTGTTCTGGAATCACTGGGTTTATGTTTGGAAGAAAGCAGGAGGCCTAACAGGAAGTGGTCTTGAAGTCTGAATTCTCCTGCTCTGATCCTCGGGGTCTGCAGATTTTCAGGGACAGATGTGTCTATTTTAAAGTATGCCTCCAGTGCTGTTAACATTTTGGGGTGTGGCAAAAAGGAGAGTTGATTCACACACCTGTGCCTCTCAAGAGCAGATGAAGAACAGAAATCTAGCATCTCCAGGATTAAACCTCCAGTGTGTGTGTGCTCTGAGTACAGTCTCAATTTACCACATGCAAATGTCCTTCCAAGGAAGGCTGCACAGTGGGCTCTCATAGCCTGGGAAGCACTGTCCATCGGTGCCCCCGATAACAAACACAAGCCATGCAGCAAGCAGCACTACCACCTCTCCAGGAAAATATATCGGGGCTTTGAAACCATCCTAGGAGATAACAGTCTATAATCCATTACCTAGAAAGCTGCCTTTGAGTAGGACAATGTTTGTGGTATAGTTTTAGTAGAGGCAAAACAAAACAGAAATACTAACCATGGTCCTACCATCACTCATCCATCTTCCTATTTAATATATTTCTTCCAAACGCTGCATGGCAGATAGTTTTGAATTTCACCAGTTTATTTGTGACAAGGAAAACAGATGCTCCTTCATCGTCTGTGGATTATGTGCACCTTGCACACTGTAATGAATGAGACATTCTAGCAAAAGCATCCCAGGATTTCCTGCCCTGGCAGGACACTCTCTGGATTCCTCTCTTCTACTCCACTCCTCTTTGCCTTTGCTCTACACCTCACCTTCCTATTCTGTGGCCGTTTATAGATCTACCTCCATATCCATTTTTCATTTGTTTGCATTAATTTTTTGATTAAAGTTTTTAAAAGAAATGGACAGGCTGAGTGATGGCAGGCGTCCTCTAAAGTTAAATCATGCAGGCAGCTGTCAGAGCAAGACAGGCATCAAAACAGATACCACTTAGGAGCCTTGTGGGGGGAAAAAACTAATCTGCTTTCTGATACGGTGATGGCTGACTTCAAAGTCTATCATCTTCACTGCCAGCTCCATTTCACCCGCGTGGCTTTGTCTTACACTGTCTCAGCGGGGACCCAACACCCATTCACGGGTGTTCCCTGTCAGCAAACCTTTTTTGTAAAGCGCTTTACAGTTCAGCTCGCCCTTTTCCCTAAGCCTCCTGTAGATGTACATACATTTGTGGCTGGATCAAGCGGACAAGCCCTGGCATGGCCATAGCAGATGCACATCCCTCCGACCGAAATGTCCTTGACAGAGTAGTAATACTGCAAAACAAGCCAGAGAGAAATCCTGTTAGGGTGGCTGCAAGGTGAGAGTAACAGATACTCAGTTACAATTTGAGATTTCGCTCTTAGGCTTCACTGGAAGCCTGTTCGTGGCTCCGGAGGACAAGCGAGGGCTCACAAAATGGATCGAGTCACCCCCTAGCTTCCCAGTCATAGTCTAAGGGAAACATGCTCCTAGTTTGCGTTAGGTGGGCTTTGCAGACATTACTTCCTGGCAGGTGATACAAAAGCCATGCTCCACTACCCATTGCTAACAGGAGTTTTTGTTTCGGTTTGGGTTGGTTTTGAATCTGAGGCCGAGGACAATAATTCTCCACTAAAGCCATTCGATAGACTTTCTTGAAAGAAAAACTCTATTTATAATGAGAGGAACTTCAATACTCACACCTTATCAAGCAGGCTATTTTATTGCAGGGATTCGAAAGAAAACCATAAATTTATGAGAATTATACTCTTAAGTTTTTATTCAAGCTTTGAGAGTTTGGATAAAAACACTGCAAGTTTGAAGTGCAGAACACTTGCTTTTTTATTATTTCATTAAAATGCTCAATTACTTTCCTCTCTGCAGCTAATACAGGGATATGCTCCTAATATTTTAACCTATTAGCTATTTTTAAAGATGATTATTACTAGAGAGCTGGCTTAATATTAAAATTTTAATTAATATGTGTATAAAATTTAATCATTGTCGGCGCCCTTTGCATTATCATATGGTATCTACAGAATGCTCTTAATAAAGTATGGTTCTATTATCCCAATTATGCATGCAAAAAATATCAGATTTAGAAACAATAAGTATATGGAAAACAAGTCTCAGTCTCCTGGTCCTCCTTTTCCTTTTCCTTCTGCCTTCTCCTCCTTCCTCTTCTTCTAGTCTCCTCCTTCGACGTCACTTCCTCCTCTCGTTATTTATGTATGGCACCTTTTAAAAATATTTTTCTTACATTTTCTGCATATACCTAAAATTTGAACCAATGGATACTTCTAGGAAATCTGAGTAATGGAAAAAAATCTCCTTCGCACTTAACGTGATCGTTTAATAATATAGATACTAATGGATATATGTGCGCACAATGCTGGTGTAGTTACATTTGAGGAGGCCTTTAAAATTGGGAAATTGATTTTACATATAAATGCAAAATGCTTTGCTTCAGAATCATGAGAAAGCCCAGAAATTCAATATCCTATTTTTATATATTTAAATTTGTATCCAGTGTTTATTGAACTTGAGTACTTTCAAAAATCATATTTATATGTTAACTTGTACTGTACTATTTTAAAGGCTCATGCACAATACAGTTATAAATAATAGATGTGCACCCTAACCCTCACTCTGCCTTCTGCAAAAGATGATAAAAGGAACACCAATTTATTTTCATTGATTTTTTTACCTTGATAAATATACTTTTGAGAATGAATAAATTTCACTTCAATATTATTCAGTCTTCTTTGATGTTTACCTTAAGCCATGCCACTATTATAATTAAAGATAATTTTTTAAAAATATGAAGATCTACATATTGCTATAAAATAATGATTCCTTCTACTTAAGGCAATTGACAATATGTTAAAATATAATACGAAGTAAAGTTGTTTCAGGTTTGGAAAACACTAAGCAAAAAAATATCTGACATATGCTGCATGTGGATAATTGAAAACACTACATGTTGTTTTGTGATGAGGGAGAGGTTAGGTGTGGAGCAGTTACGTCGGGGGAGGGAAGGCTGGGAAGAATATTCACTGTTCAGGGCATGTGATAGAGGTGTGGCAGTTGGTGGCAGAGGTTAGGAGCTTAGTAGAGCCCTCATCGAACTCAGTGCTTTATCTAATGGTGTTCCCCCTCTAATCCTCTCTCATAACTTATGCTTTTAGTAATACAGCTGACACCTTGTGGACATGGATTTGCCTTATGGATTTATGGCTGAATTGAATCTCTTGGTAACACGTACTGTCTTAGTCATGTAGAGAGGTGATATAAACCAAAGGGTGGGTGTAGCTTGAACAAGAAGAAGCACAGTTATCATTCCAGGCAATCTGGCTGGTCATCAAGTCATAATTCTATAAATTCTAGTTTAACACTGGAAGATAGCACTTTCATTATCTCCATCGGTCAAAGATCTGTAGGAAAGATTCTTTAATCTTTTGTGAGTTGTATTTTTTTTTCAATCTGGGGATTAAACAGTATCTTTTCATTGAATTACACTCCCAGCCCTTTTTTAAATTGTCGAATTGAGACAAGGTATTGCTAAGTTGCCTAGGCTGGGCTCAAACTTATGATCTTCCTCCTTAGCCTTAAAAATAAAAATGTTTATTTTTAACTTTTATCACTCTTATTAAATACACATTGGAAAGCACATCAACAGTAAGTCAGTTTACAATAAAACTGAACAAGGACATTGTACTTATAGAAAAAGTTTTCAGCTAAAAGCCCATAATGTAGACAGTGAGACACCATGTTCATACTTTTTAAGTATTGGAAGGTGAAAAATAGAAGTCTTTTGCTACACAGCAAGGAAAAAACAAGTCTGAAAGAAAGAAAGATATGGAAATAGAAATTTCAGAATCTAAAAAAATGAATGTCTTTGTTCAGATACATATCTACATTTACAGTTTGTTTCATTTAGTTATTTTTAAAAGCTCACAGACAATGAGGCATCACAAGGAACACAGAACCATAGTGCTAAGAAATGCCCAGATCAATACACTATTGAAATATCTGGTAACGATGTTAAAATCATTTACTGTGTATTGTGATATTCTCAGAGTTCTGAAGTGAGGGTAAACTGACTGGAGAGAATGCTCCTTATAATGCCAACCTTTCATATCAAAAGCACAGAAATTATACATTACCATGGGAAAAGAGTTGCTGATTTTATTATTCACAATCAACCATTCCAGTGCTGACACCAGAGACCAAAAACTGTTAGAATTTATAACTGGATTTTTAAGAGTGATTTAAAAAGATGAAAAATGGAACCCTTTGGGGGAGAAAATCTCTTCTACCCCGGATTTAATATGTTGAGGACATCAAAGGATGTAAAATTAAGATTTTTAAAAAAATTAACAAAAAAGTAAATCTTGCTGGAAAATCTGTGGCTTTGCATTCTGCAAAGTAATCAACAGGAGTAAAGTGGAAACTTTTACTATAATAAATAACTACTTAATTCTATAAGTTATGATAACTTTGTGGATAGTACATATTGTTTCATTTTTAAAAGTAAATCAAACAGTATGTAGAATCATTTTTTTTCTCTGCAGCAATACTTTCATAAACTATGGCTCATGATTCATTGCTGGAGCATAGAACAAAAATATCTGATGAGACAAAACGGCCCACAGGCCAGCAACATTGATATTTGAGAACTTTCTACAACTTTGCAGAATGGCACTTCTCAGTCCTACCCTAGACCTATTAAATTAAAAATCTGTATATCCACAAGAACATCAGCTGAGTTTATGTACATTCAAGTTCAAAATATAGCTGTGTGTGTGTGTGTGTGTGTGTGTGTGTCTATGTCTGTGTGTACTGGTCATGATATAAAATGAATTTCTTAGAGTGGGTTGTGGCCCAACATTTTTAAAGCTTTTAGTAATTCCTCCCCAGTGCCAATTATAGCAATAGTGCAGATCACCTAAAATGATGAAAATTAACCTTAAAAATCATTATGAGCTAGATATTATGATTTTTTGTGTTACAGAAGAGGAAATTAAAGTAAAAGAATATTTAAAGGCTTGATAAATAAAAGCCTTGTTAAGTGCACACTTAATAAATGGTAGAGGTCAGATTTGAACAAAGGAAGGTCTGCTGAATTTTTAAATCTTTCATAATTACCATTCCTACAAATCACTGAGATTTCTTTGTAGGTTCCTTAACAGATAATTAAAAAGATAGGTGTCAAAGCATTCATAAGTTTGATTATGAGTCATCATAACTTACTCTTCTTGTGACAATGGGGTCAATTTCTCTTGGGTCTTTGTGAGCGAACAT
The DNA here is from genome assembly GCF_012274545.1 of Fukomys damarensis. Lineage (NCBI taxonomy): Eukaryota > Metazoa > Chordata > Mammalia > Rodentia > Bathyergidae > Fukomys > Fukomys damarensis. Next base: position 9,779,625 of record NW_022900926.1, on the reverse strand, counting down.
CATCAAGTCAGCATTCAAGGTGCGGATCCTCTGAAATCTCAGACGGATGTACCGGGCAGAGGTGAACTCCAGCAACTCAGGAGAAGGGTCAGCAGCACTCGGTCTCCCATTGATCAAGGAAATGTGGATCTACCCAACACAGAGAGTAGTTTCCACAGTTAAGTTTACCAAAGTTAAATATCTGGTTTGTTCGCTTTTTCTTAGAAAATAAAAAGTAAGTTCCTGTTTCCCAGTGATGGCACTTGCTTATTCAGCTTAGTCCCTGAAACACAGTGGAGCGGTTGAGGTATTTCATGAGCCATTTAACACGCAGGTATGTAATTCATTTGCATACGTTTTAGATAGGCTCTCTACTCCATTCTTAAAAAGAAAAAGCTGACAGCTTTTTTCTTTATTTTAATTAATGAACTAATGTAGTGCTGGGGATCTGGGCAAGAATTCTTCCACTGAGCTACAGCCCCAGCTGGCCTACACCGTGTCCCGCAGTAGCCCATATCCCTCCCTTACAAGCACGGCATCATCTTGCCCTTTTCAGGGCCTCCATAGGTTCTTAAATCAATTATTCACTTTCAGAAAATTATTGTGCCCTAAATGACCTAACAATCTGATGTGTAGTGAGAAGCAAAAGGTACAAAATATTTGATAGAATCAGGAATCTTAAAGTTATTCTGAACTTGAAATCATCTTATTATAACTATATCTATATATCTAAATATATTCCTATTAAAATAAAAGGAGCCAAGATTGATAGATTTAGAGGAAAACCAGACAAACCTATGCTTACAGTAGGCAATTTCAATATTTTTTGTGATTCATTTATTTTTTAGTAGTTGATAGACCACGAAGACAAAAATGTAGCGTGGCCATAACACTCTCATGAAAAAACTACATTGTAAGAAAACAGATTAAGCTTGGACAGAATGGTGAATTGTTTAGGAAAGTAATTTGGCACCAGAAAAATATAGAATTTAATCAGATCGTTTTTCATGTAAAAAAGGAGACAATGCCAAAGAACTTCCCCCAAACAAACATGAAGTAACGTATACTCATAGGGATATCTCAAGAAAAGAGAATTGTAATGAAGGATTAACTGTTGGATAAAATCAAAAGAACCCTGTAATAAATAGTATGTCTCTATACATAAAGGATTCTCATAATCAACAACATGACATAAAAATGGACAAAATGATATAGAGGCCCCACTGAAAGAAACAGAAATATAAATAAATGGCTTGTAAACTATTGACAAAATACTGAAACTCATAATGAGACAGATATTGATTAGGAGCATGCTGATAAGCTTATTCCTTTTAATCTGGAAATACTCAAGAACATTAATAATATTCTCTGATGGTAGCAGTGAATGCATAACAGAATACCTCTTGTATATATGGGTACAAAGGTAAATGACACAAACACCACAGAAATTAATTTAGTAACAACTATGAAAATTAGAAAAGCATGGAATTTTTGATCTAACAATTCTAATTTCTGGGAATTATGTTATAGGTATAAAACTATATTGACATTGTATTACATATGGACTGAGTATATACAAGGTACCAACTGTTTCCATACGCCTCTCCCAACTTTATATATTGAACCCTTAATTCCAGTGTGACAGAATTCGGAAGTGGGTATCTGAGAGGTAAATAAGTTATAAGGGTGGAGGTCTCATGAATGAAATTAGTGGTCTAATAAGAAGAGGAAGGAGAAGTCAGCAATCTACAGTGAAGGAAGACAATCCCCACAAAAATGCAACCACACCACACTGGCTCCCTGATCTCACATGGAAGTGTGTGGAACTGTCTCATACAGCTGGAATGAACAAATCCCATCAACATGAGATCAGTTAAGTAAATTACGTATCTATGTAGTGAACTTGTGCAGCCATCGGAAAGATTAAGGAAACTCTTATATACTGATAGGAAATAGTACTTTCATTTTTTATACAATACAAATGGATTATTACCTACAGAAAAAATTTAACAACTCAAAATATTCAGAGGTAGGTTTTGAATTGAAAGTACCCACAGAGACCCATTTGTGCACACGTGGGAGGAGGGCTGAAGAGAGAGGAATGTTAGAAGTGGGAGCTCTGTGATAGAGCAAGAAATGTTCAGCTGCAGGACATTTGGTGCTTGCATGGGGAAGCTATGGCTTGAGGTCCCTTTTTGGAATTTTCACCCACTTTTGCAAGAAGACACAGCATATGCGTTATTTACATTTTTTGATAAGAGAGGTGATTGTGTGCATTTCCATTCCTAACATCTTGCATTTAGAGAATCCTAGTGAGCCTTTTACAAACTGACTGCCAATAAACTACTTGAGTCACTACAGGAATACAGCAAAATTCTGAGATCGGGAACTAATTCTGATGTTACCAAGAATAGACTCAGACTGCCTCATGATCAAAATATGAAATTTTCCAACTAACTGAATCTAACATCAATACTCAGTGAAGGATAAATTCACTTAACACATCCGAAGATGACAGAATGAAGGTTTTTCTAAAATACTGACCTTAAAATACGGAATGGCTGCTAATGCAGCAACTTGTTTTTCTTAGAAATTAATTTTGGCACCCCAAAAGTCACCAGTGATCCTAAATTCATGCTCAGTTTCTTTCAAAGTCTCCCTCAACTGGACCCAAAATATTATTTAAAAGATAGGACGTTACATATGTCTAGGGTTAAATTTCTAAGAATAACTATGGTTTTCTTGGTGTTTAACATTGCAGTGAACTCCATTTGTGCCAGACAAGTAATCTGTAAGCTCCTCGCTTAAACATAGAAGGAATTTTTTCGAAAGAGGTGTACATGTTTCTCATTTAATCAACCTCATGATAGAACCACAAAATATTCAGCAAAAGAACACTTCTCTCCACAGCTTTGGTATTTTTCCTCAAGTTATTCTGCCAAGAGATCTTGTGAGTCATCTGTCCCAAGCTGTTTCTTGGACATAAAGTCAGCCAGCTGTTTGGCCATGTTCTATACAGCTTAGCTTCTTTACGCTTTGTTTTCTTCTTTCTTCCTTCCTTCTTTCCTTCCTTCCTTCCACTGTCCTTCAAAATAAATCATAGCATCAGATAGGATATTTCCACTAGCACAATGCTGTGTGATTTTAAGTTTACTGGATAACTTAACATATTTCCTGATTTCCTATGGGGTGAGAACTGGGGGTATCAGCCTTCAGGAAAGATGAAAAGTATCAGTCCCCAACACCACTGCAGCCTTGCTGAGAGGCCCTGGAAACTCTCTAGCAGTCTAGCGCTTCTGAAATGGTTTCTATTACAGACATGTTGGTGAGTGTATGTTCATGCTGTCACAGGAATTCATTCCAACTGAAAATATCTGAATACAATTATCAACGGGCTTCTGAGCTTCTGCAATTTTCTCTAAAAGGAGTTTTTACAGACAAAAAAGGAAGAAACCAGCAGAATATCTTTTTTTGTTATCCATTGTCTACATCAACATTAGTCTCTACTTATGTAAATTACCTTTTACTAGTTCAAGCACACTATATATCACATTTTCATTGCAGATGGATAGCACTTTTATGCTTCTATGGCATTTTCACTTTAAAATAAATGTAAAATGTTTTATGGAAAAATAATCTGGTTTCTGGTATGGAAAGTATCCCCTTGTTAGATGATTACATCAACTGCTGGAAGTGACAGTGTCCCTGTACCTTCCCAATGATACAAGTTTATTGAGGCAATGCTTGAAAGGGGAAGGAAGACTGCTTGAAAGATCATGAAGCGTCAAAAATTTTGAAAAGAGTAGCACAAGTACACAAAAGTGAAATGTGGCATGCTCTCTTCACACATTGTCATGTGATCAATTTCTAAACGATGCGGATGAAATTAGTAAGAGCATTTGAAAGTAATCTGACCAGAGGATTCATAACAATAAGCCCATTCGATTAGCTGGGTATTTGTGTGGCTTAAATAAATTCTATATGAGTGGCTGAGACATCCAGAAACCTCCTAAGTCTAATCATGCTCATGTGGCGATACTTCAGAGAGGGGGAGGAAGATGATGAAGATAACTTTGCAAATGGCTCTCAACAGTTTCATTTTAGACTACGTGAGAAACCAAATACAGTGCACATGGACAAGAGAAGCAAACCATAGGAAGCCTGGCCCACTGCATCAACTTGCCCTTGGATCTCCAGCCCAGGGAAAAGGCTTAGCTCTTAGTCATGAGTGTGGATGGTAAATAGGCACCTTCTGGGTAATATTTGATACTTCCCTTCTGTGTCCTACTATTCTAGAGCTTCTTCCATTCTCCTTTACTGATATCTTTTACATCGCTACCTAAAATGAAGACTTTTCATTGCTTGCCATATTTGACCAATCAGCAGCACCTAGAACTGCTAGTTATTCCGACTTCCACAATACACTGCCCTTATTTTGTCCCTTTCTCTCTAGTTTTCCTTCTTCATCTGTTTCCCTACTCCAATTAAGTGCCCCTTATTGAAAATGCCTTGGGCCAGAAATGTTTCAGATTTTGGAATTCCTGTGATTTGAAATATTTAAATGTATGCAATGAGACGTCTTCAGGATGAGACCCACGTTTAATGCAAAACTCACTGATATATACCTGTTTGATCGATACCTCATACACATAGCCAAAAGGTGACTTTTTACATTTAGTGTATTTGTGTTTGGAGTGCAAGCCATCTTATGAGGTCAGGGATGGAGATTTCCACGTGGGATACCACGTGGTTATGCTATGTTGGCTCCCATTTTGGAGCACTTTAGACCTCGGATTTGGAAATTGGAGATACTCAACCAGCACATTTGCCCTTCCCTAATTTTTTAAGTTTACGGCACCATGATGCTTAATCCCTGGCCTTTTCTTCTGCTTTATTTACACTTTCCTAGTCAGTCATCTCTAAAGTCCTTGGGATTCAGTACCGTGTAGAGGGATGTCTCCCACATTTAAATCTCAAGGGCTGACCTCCAGGGCAGAACGCAGAACCAACTGCCTACTTGCTGAATTTGCTTGGCTGTCTGATGGGCATTTTCTTAGTCACTTTCCTGTCATTTAATACAGCACCCCCAACACACACAACTTCAGAGAGGACAGGTTTGCTCTGGTACATAGTTGCGGTCCATGATTGGCTGACTCCAAGGTAAAAGCAAGATGGAAAAGAGAGGGGCAAAGAGAGGGACGTAGTGGAGGAAAAGCAGCTCGTGGCACCGTGTCCAGGAAGCAGACAGTTAGAAAGGAGAAGCCAGGGAGAGAGATATACCCTTCCAGGTCACGCCCCCAGTCAACTGCCTCTCCTGATGACCAGACCCTTCCTGCTAGTACCACTTTCGGCTATGGGTGAATTCACTGAGGAGTACAGCACCTCTGCGATCCAGCCACCTTCCAAAAGCCCCACCTTCGAACACACGAGACTTCCGGGGAACGTTCCAGATGTAAACCACAACAGGCGTCTCAAACTGAATTCTCGCTTTTCCACCCCAGTCCTCCTGATCATGTCACACCCATCCATTCAGCTACTTCCTACGAACAATTTAGAATCTTGTTTCATCCCCTTTGCTTTCTTTTGTCATGTTTCAAATTGCTTTACAGTGACAAACACAACCACAGCCATCTTCCCCAAATTGTAAAACAAATTAAGTTTGTAAACTGAGGCACCACTGTAAGTGGATATTTTGAAGCGTAAGACATATTAGAACCTATTATTCATCCTAATTTGCCTATAGTGTATAGAGTGAACCATAGCCACTGAGTAGCTCCAACATTTTGATAAACCAGTAAGAAATTATTAAAGATAGAACAGACTATTTTTGAAGGCAGAAACAGCAGGATATATTGGTATAAGTGGATATATCCCTTCAGATGTCTTCATAATCTCACTGAAACACGATGAATAAACTTTCTTTTCATACGAAGTAAAGTTACATAGGAAGTTCTTTAATTATAAGTCCACTATCATCAGAAATTCACAAACCCAACCAAATAAACTACTTTTCCATAGTAACGATTATGGAGCTGCTTGAAAAGTAATCCTGTAATAATAAAATGTCAGTAGTTATGCATGACCTTAACATCTTAACTAATCTCTTCCAAGAGTACAGGGAAATGTCAGCTTAGTAACAAATTTAATGAACATGACTGTACCATTGACAACTCTATCCTTACGCTTAATATTAGCAGGTCTTTTAATCTCTCACAAAAGGTATTTTGCTTTAGACACCTACTTGGTTCCAACTTCTCTGAAACATAAATTGCTTTTCTGCTCTTCTTCAAAATTATAGTTTTTGCATTTGTCATTCTTGGATGAAAGCTTTGCCTTCCTTGCAATGTTTGAACAGATTCTTCACTGTCAAAGCAATAGTCATTAATGAATTACAACACAATAAGAAAATCAGTTCTCTTTGAAGAACATTTGTCATCTTACATGTTTATTATTCTTCTTTCTCAGTGAAGCCATTTAAAATATTATGCTCCAAAGGTTTGTGTGACTTCTCTGCTGGCCCCCCCAAAAAAGTAACCCTACCACTTCGTATCAGAGTTAGTTGAAACACGTTTTATCTTCTTTTTTCCCCTGTACCATTAGCAGATTTCATGTGAAAGTGATTTATAACCTTGTGGAATTGCTGAACCCACAGAAGGTCTAAATTTCTAGGAAAGATCAAAATAGAAATAAAGTCTCAGCTGCTTTAGGAGTTCCAACATTTTCAAAGTCTCAAATTTGGTATGATCCTTTACACAAACCTTCAGAAGGGCTTATTTCCTCTACCTCAGAGTAATCCAGCAAAACGTCTACTTCTAAATTGCTGTTCAAGATGTGTTAAGATCTGTTTCATCTGACACACGCTCCAACGGGTGAGCTACAGTCCATCGTAGTTAACTGTAAGGTCTTCATGTCACTGGTCTTCATTTTGGTCATGATACATTAAAAAGAACAGACTAAGTGCCTGATATTTTCAAAAGGGGGGAATAATCAATTAATGCAAATATGACTCTTCTTTTTCCTTGCTCTGACAGGACCTTGACATTTAATAGTTCATTTAGCACATCTTTTTAAATGCTTTCAAAAATAGTATGGCAATACTTCACGTTAAAATATTTTATTTACTATTGTGTTTTTTCCTTCTCTGGTTATAAAATATTTGCCTGGCTAAAAGAAGAGTTGTCAAAGCAAGTTTTCTCAATCTCTTTTGGGAGCTTATTATTTGCATTTTACTAAATGCATGTGTCATTTATAAATCATTGTGCTGCAAGCTAGTAATACTCTGTAAGGATGTAGTATTCATTTGAAATTTACAGCCAGGAAAAATATTAGAAGAGTAGCTTCAAAATAACTCAGGAAGATGGAAGTTATCTTATTCTCTTTAAAAAAAATTTATTGCCCCAAATTTTGTTTTGGTTGTTTCCTGGCCAGAGATAGCCCAAGAGAATGCAATCATTACTCATCTTATTTCTTTTTGTTATTGTTGGTTTTGGTGCCTGGGATGAAAGTCAGGACCTTGCACTTGTGTGGCAGGCGGTGGAACCACTGGGCTAAATCCCAGGCCCACTCATCTATTTCAGTGTCATTACTATTTCAAAACTTTCTTTACAATACCCAGAACCTTGCTTAGAGAATAATTTCTTGTATACACAAACAATTGTAGACAGTACAGTATCAGCAACTCTTACATGTGGTCGGTATGTACTAACACATGTAACAGTAATTAATATGATGTTCCAACAATCTCATGAGGTAGATATTATTATTTGCATTTTTTTGAAAAAGTAAGCAAGACTTTGAAATTTTAACAGACATGGCCAAGTACTGCTGGGATATGTTCTAATTCTAGTTTGACTACATGACTGTGCACCTCAGACCATCACTAACAACCTCATAGATCAGAAGTTCACTAAAAATTTGTTGAATAACAGCTGTCCATGTAAACACTACTTGAAGACTTATAGGGACGGAAAGCTTGCCAGTGATGAGAGAACTTATTTCATGTACTCTCTCCACCCCGTCATCTGATTTGCTTCCGTTCCAATTGTCTGTGAGAGATCTGGTGTTTTAATTGTTCTTACCCTTATCATCCTAATCTTGATCTTCTAAATTATCTTTAACTGTGTGACATCAATTGTTATTGGTTTTCTTCATGAGTTTCTGTGGGATTTGTCTCATTGGTTCTATCCATTCTAGACCTTGTGGCAAAGACTGCTTACCATACCCATGGTCACTACTCAAAATCCACCACTGGATTAGTGCCAGAGTTCCTCAAAAGCAGCATAGGAAAGGTAGATTACAGCACAAAAGACATTTATGCCAACAACCCCAGAGTAACCCCTGGTATTAGTCTTTGCCAGTAGTGACTCTCCAACTAAACAGAAGCAAAGTCCTACATCAGTCATAACCACAGTGCATATATTTCAGAGTTGAAAGCTAAGAAACTATTATCCAGAAAAGAAGTAACAACATCCAATGGCTTGTTAATATCTTCATAACACTTGAAATGAAAGATTTAATTCTTGGATATTTTGTTTAGTAGAAACCACCACTGGTCAGTACAGAATGTTTTACTCTATGATCCACTCTACAAAGTCAGATGTACTAAACTCTCAAATGGTAGGGTGAAGGAAAAAATCATTTTAATCCCAAATATAAGTACATATGAAAAAAACATGACTTTCCTTAATGTGTAGACATGTAGAGAAAGTCCAGAATAAGAAATCCAGGGAGAAGGGGCTGACCTACATTGCCAGGACAGAACAATCAGGACACTGGGAAGACACCCAGCAAAAGCATAAAGGAAAACTTCAGCAACATTTTCCCATTTTGTTTTCAGTCCCTATGTGGAAACCTTTGTTTAAAATTAAAATTAAATTTTGGAGCAAGAGGTCTAAATGCGGTGCCAGACCTTGTGTCATTAAATTGGAACGAAACCTAGAAGTGTACTTGAAAGAGAAATTCAGCCTCTTTCCTTTTTCTTCTGATTTAAAAGCTCCTCAGAGAGAAGGGTGTGTTTTTACTAATATGCAGATGAAAAGCTGCATAAACACATTAATTTGATGTTTTGCCATTTATCTAGAGGTGGTATTTGGAGGTAGCCATCGATAATTTCAACAGACTTAATGTCTCAACATTTTCAATCTCAACAAGATGTGAAAGGATTCCAAGTATGGGGTGACACTAACACTTTGAGTCTAAGAGGTTGAACATAGACAGAGACCCTGAAAACAGTGCCCATCTCACAGGCTATGTTTCTGATGCTCTTCCTTGGGTCCACAGCAGAGGGACAGGTACTTCCTCTGAATCTTACCTTCTTTTTCCACCTTTTCTTCTCCTAGGTTTGCTTTCACATTAATGTTTTTGATGACTCCTATCACCTATTTACTCTCCATTCATCTCTCATTCTTTTAATCCTTTCTCTGCTTCATTTTTTAGTGTTAGCATGACACTTTATCACTAGCATATCAAGTTTGCATGCTTTCAAGGGAAATACTGTGTTCTGTTAATCTAAATGTGAATCTGGTGGACTTTGTAGAGGGGAGCTCCAGATCTTATCTCTAAGTTTATGACTTTTCTTTTCATAAGAAAATTTTTAATAATTCTTTTCATTTCCATAATTGAGAAGCTTTTCATTTCAGCAGGTTTTACACAACTACGGATAAAACTGTAAAGATGTTTTCACGCTTTATAACACTGCCTATCCCTGTATGCTTGATGCTTTATATAACCGTGTCTGTGTTCACCATAGTCTAAGGTTAAACTCACTGGAGACAGTCTGCCCTGTCTGTGCGCAAACTTCAACTCTGCTACTTACTGCCTGTGTATACTAGGCAATTTACTTCATCATTCTGTGTTACAGTTTCCTCTGTAAAAGGAAGATAAAGATAAATATACTGTTGTTCGGAGGACTGAAAGAGATAATTCACGTGAAATGACGAGAATGAGGTCTGGCACATAGGAAAAGCCATGGCATTAGTTGCTCCTGAGAGAGTAAGAAAAACGGTGCGGGTGACTTCATAACCCTCAGCTAAGCTAAGCGGAATGGCTTTACGGTAGTTATCTATGACCAACCCAACAGCCACAGGCAGTATGAGGGGTAGTAACAAGTCCCCACCCACAACGGGGAACTGATGCTGAATGCTAAGGTGGCTGAACACCAACCTGAGGGCATGAATCGAGGAGAGCAGGACAAGCCAAGCTGTCCCATCATCTTTTCCATGCCCATTTTTCACACAAGCAATTAAGAGAAAGACAGATGAGGGGACTTGTTAGCTCGAAGCTCCTGCAGGTCTGCGCTAAGCATGATACTCTGGGGATAGCTTACATCCTCATCCTCTGAGGTGCCGGCTTTGGGACTGAAATGAGAGACGAGCCAGTCAGTGCCAGCAGGAGGCTGTAGGAAGAAGCTGCAGAATTTCTAACATCTGGGCAGCAGGTCACGGGAGGAGGAAGATGAAAAGGAAGAGAATAGGATTGAGGAAGGGTCCTGTATCTATCCGACTCCATACCCCAAACTGCTAACGGGGTCAGATTTTCGTCCCTTCACTGTGACTTGCCTCGGCAGCTGGAGATCATAAAAAGCAAAGGTTTTAAGAAAGCATTTCACTGAAGAGTTGTATCTTCATTTGAAGAGCTTTATAGAACGGCAACAATTAGGATTCTTGTCAACACCATGGCAAGTTGAGGTCCTTCCTTTTACTCTGCACAGAGCTGGATGGTGATCACTTATTTATTCGGCTTGCAGGGTGTTGGCTTTATGCACCCCAGCATCTGTATAGCAGCAACTCATCGCTGAGTCCTTTCAAAGAAACGGAGCTCACAACGGGGACTCTCCTCCCACACAAGCAGAAGATGAAGTTTTCTGCAAATTTAACAAGTACACAGTGTTCTTGTTCTTTTGCTGGAATCCAGCTAACAACTGACCACAGGAAGCTGCAGGGCCGTGCCCTCAAGCAGCTCAGAAACAGCTCACGTTGCTGGGGAGCCGGCAGGGGGCTGGGGCCATGCTGAAACTCCGGCCTCGTGTGGCAGAGGAGTTCGTGCAGAATAACTAATATTTAGATACCTTCAAGCCCGAGAGACAAAGGAATAAACATCTGCTTGGAGGTCATTGATCATTACTGTATGTTAGCTGTTGAACGTGGACTCTGTTTAGCAACATTTCTTTTCTCTTTGCTCTTGACGATCACGGCATGAATGAAAGGTAAAGGCAATAAAACATTTAACCAATCATCCGGGGGTCGGGACTGAATCGCTTTCTGTTATACATTTGCTGCCAAGTTTACAGAATCAGTTTTGTTTTCAATTATTTCTAATATGCTTTCCCAGAAGAATTTATAATAGGTTGTTTAAGCACTGTTCTCTTTCCCATTAATGACAACAATACAACTGTTTCCCCTTGGCAAAAAGAAAGGGAGTTAAATTAGGAAAATTGTTATAAATGTCGCTGTTGGGCTTGCAAGTTTTTCTGATTTCAGTCTAAACTGGACCCAGTGAGAAGTGACAACAGAACTCTGTCACTCTCACAATCTTAGTTCTGGAAAGGGAACAAACAGTCATCTCTTTATTGAGATAACCGAAAACAATGATACTTACAAAGTTAATAATGAGCATGTGTCAGAATTACTTAACACTGTTCTTACTGTACTAACAACTGTAAATATGGTTCCTTTAAAAGAAGACACACCGTAGGCCCAGTGAATATTCACTGTCCTAGATATACCACTTCTAACCTCTTGATTTGTACAAATGACCTTTCCTCGGTCAGCTCAGGCTTTGCTGAGGTTTTCTCTAGGGTGCTCTTGTCTCCCTACATGGGCAGCACTGCCATCTTCGGGATGTCTCAGTGTGACACGGATACAGACTCGTTCCTGGGAGTGCCACTCCTTGTTAGCCAGCAAGGCACCACTGTATCTTGAGGCACAGAGGGAGGAGTCTCTGCAATGTGGTTTACAGGGCGCCCAGAAGGCACCGTTGCTTCTGCAGAGATGGCGCCTGGACAGTCAGCTCGGGCCCGGGGTCACAGTGGCCATGCCCCACAGACCCCGTTTCTTCTCAGTGAAGCCCATGCAGAGCAGGGAGCTGGCTCTGAAAACAGGTCACACTGGACACATGACTAGTGGGGATGCTGGCTGGGGACTGTAGGGAGGTTTTCCCAAAAATGTGACCAATATTCAGTCTCTTCTTTGACTTCATTTCTGATAATTCACCTTCTTTTTTGTGTCTGATCTTCTTTCTCTATCATAATTATTAAGTTCCTTCACCGAAATATCTCATGATTTTTCTTACCCACTAACAATGTATGTTAGCTAGAATAAACTTTCATCTTGCCTGCTGACGTATATGCCTACTTCTTCAAACTTTCTTTACCGAGTCAATAAGTATTCACTTTAAAAAGGAAAGATACCTCACTCCCAATTCTAAGGGCATGCACCATTCTGTTTTAACTTGGTATCTTCCCTCATACTTATCTACTCCTGCTTCCTTCAGTGGTATATCTGAAAAACAATATGATGGTCCTGAAAAAAAAAATTCTGTGTACACACACATCAATATACATCATACAGAAACACAGCTACATGAACAACAGTCCTGTTTCTTCCTAAGAACACACACACACATACACACATACACACACATATAGGACAAGATTCATAAACAACTTTAGAACGAGTAATCCAGACTTTAGATATCCAAATGAGTGTTGTCTTTCAAAAAATCATTATTTTTTAGTGTTCTGCTCCTAAAAATACTGTCTTATCTCCACTTCTTTCAACACTACCATGTTTTCCTCATTTCTGATATTCTCCTGAAGTGGTAGAATTAAAACGATTTCAGGAACTAAAGTTCTTGGGCTAAAAGAAAATAGGTCACAAAAAAATTGCCCTCAGAATGGAAACAGAAGATTCTAGGTAAAAATGCAGGCAGGTCTAGAGATGGTGTTTATCATTTCATGTCCTTCACCAGCCAGAGGACCAGGGTTCTCCTCAGCATTAGTGTTTCTAAGTATCAACCTCTGTGAGCTGCTAAGGAATAGTTAAGCTTTCAGGAGAGAACTAGCAACCAAAGATAATTCACGTAATTTGACTTCCCTACCAGCAGTTGTCTTCTGAAGTTACACTGTGCAGGGCACCAGTTGTCTGTAATCATGTGCTCAATAGCAGCATCATACTTGACTCTTCTGAGAGAAACCACACACACATAATTTTAGTCACAGTATGATTGTTTTTGTATCAGTTATTGGTATTAATCCCTTACTTTTCCTAACATATTAAACTTCATCATAAGCATGTATATCAAGGAAAATGCATAAAATAGAGTTTGATACTCTCCTTGCTTTCTAGTACCCACTGGGAGTCATAGCATGTGTCCTCTGAAGATAAGGGGGACTCCTGTATTGTAAAAATCAAGTCGCTATAGCCCATTTAAGACTCATAATCATTCATGATCAATTTTTAAAAAATGAGAGCTAGCAAAACAGTGAGAGACAAACATATGTCCTAAGCTTCATCCTATATGCAAAGTGACACTAAAATTATATTTAAATTATGCATTGTCACAAATTATGCTTTTATAATTCTACTTGTGGTTTTGGTCATTAGTGTTCTTAAAACACAAGAGGTTAAATCGAATTTTAACACATCATCGTTTTAATGTCAACCCCAATATTTATAAGATACCAAGCCTTGTCTTTATGCATCATGGAATAGACTATGTCGATAAATTTTACATCTTTTTAACTTTCAGAACAAAAGAACAATTATACTTAGGTGGGTCATCTGATATGTCCTTCCCCCTTGTGGAGTAGGTTGTATTTGTTTCCCAATGAACGAACATCTGTTCAACAAATTGAAATGTTAATTATGATTTATCATTTCTATGACACCAAACATCAAGCTAGTAATAAACACTGATGAGTAACTGTTATGCTGCTTCACCCAGATGCTTGGCATCACATAAGATGCCACCTTAGTTTCACATTTAAGATTCTGGCTCATCATAATAGACAGGAAATTAATATGAATAAAATGATAAATGCCTAATTTTTCTCCACATATAGAATTCTATGGGCAAGGCTTTTAAAATATTACACATATAAATGTACATAAAATAAATATCTTTCACTGTTGTACAAGTGCAACCAAAGCAATAAACCCAGAATGAAAATGTAATTTTCAATGCGCAGTGTAGAATGTGAATATCAGATACTGAATGAATATATTAGATAGCATTATGAGAACTGTCTTAAGAGAAAGTGTCTAAATTCTGAGAAAACCCTTCAGATGTTTTTTCAAGGATGTACCATTGTAATACATTCCTGAAGACACAAGAAGGTCTGGTGGAACAATCTAGAAAATGGATCCTGAGGGCATAAAACAGCAAACATTAATTTGTTTGCTTTTGTTTAATGGACACCAAATATGAAAATCCTGCTCAAGTTTTTCTTTATGGACCTATAGTCTCCATCCCCTGAAACTATTTAATATTTTCATTTTCTTGGGAATCATATGAAACTGGCAAAATATCCATTGTATAAATCATAGCAGTGTTCAAGCATACATTTTCCAAAAGATTATTTTCACATCTTGCAATTAAAAGAATATACAACACTGCAATGCTCTTGAGAGAAAGCTCTCTCTCCAAAACTATAAGGTCTGCTCCTTGATTTTAATGGTTCTGTTGCATCTCTCTGTCTTCTAAAGTTTGCTGTCCATCAAGGCTCAGCGGTGGGCATATAGCCTGTATCAACTTCCTTAGTGAACTCATGTGGTCCCAGGGATAGAACTCAGGTCCTTGAGCTTGCGAGGCAAGAGATGGGACCACTGAGCTAAATCCCCAGGACTCACATTCTTATCTTTAAGCCATACTTTTCTTCTCCACTCCACATTTCTCTGTATTGTCTGCTCAACCTTGCTTGCTTGTCTAACAGGTCTTTCAAGTTTAACATAGCTAACATCCAACTCCTGAGCTTCCCTGTTCAAAACCTCCTGTATCCACTGTCTTTCCCAACTCAGTAACAGCTCAGCCCTTCTGGTTGCTCAGCAGAAATCCATGGACTCACCCTTCAGTCATCTCATTTTCTCACACCTCATGGAAAACCCATCAGCACATCCTCTGGGTGGATCCACATGGGCAGGAAATCCAACTGGCTCAACTTTTTAGATATATTTTTCACTCGACCACTTCTCACACCTCCACTGCCATCACAGAGCTCCAAGCCACTATTCATTTCTCCCCTGAACAGATATAGAACTCTGCAACTACTCTCCTGCCCCTGCCTTTCCCTGTTGTGCTCTAACATCAACCCAGAGCAGCTGAAGTGAGGGCATTCGGGGGCTGAGGTGGGGAAATTATTGTTTTGTGGTCAAGGTTTCTTTATGGAGTCTCAAAAGTGACCTAAGATTGGACTGTGAGTTTGGTTTCACAACTCTGCCTTAGTAACTACCTCTGGATGATACATTTTAAATTGGTAGATTGTGTGGTTTGTAAAATATATCTTCACAAACCTTTTTTAAAAATACTTTGACAGCTCTGGGATTTCATTGTATTTGCAAGCTAACAAGTCATCCTGACACAGTTTCATGGATGCAAGCAGAACATTCTCGATTCTTAGACCAGGAAAGGAGGATTTTTATTACCCAGTGCCAGAAGCAAGGTCAGAGTATTGGAGACCAGTTCCCTGAGCTCCATCTTTGGCCAGCTGGTGCCTGCGCTGACAGTGAATGTGTTACAGCTCAGAAGCCCTGACTGGAGGGGCACAGACTTTTCCTTCCCAACAGTGAGCGGACACCTGATCTGGGTAGACGCCACTCAAGGCTTCCCCAGGCATAAGCAAAGCTGTGCACGTTCTAACTCCGCACATCCTTGAAACTGTCCTGGAAAAGACAGTCTGGAGCAAAGATGATCCACTGTGGTTTCAAAATGTATCCTCAGCTGGCAAAGGTTTCTCTGTGAGTTCAGGCCTAAACTTTTAGGTTTTAACTGTCAGCCAAGGCGTAACTGTTATTTCACGGAAACACAACACGAATTAGTGGCAGTAATTCTAAAAACAGGCATTCATATGCTACTTTAAAAAAAATACTATGGGATATAATCAACATAAAAAAGCTGCAGTACATAATCAACATGCACAATTTGAGGTGTTTGAAGATAAGTACATACCAAGGAAAGCATCATCACAAAACATGGTGCAAATATATCCACAATGACCAAATGTTTTTCATCTCACCTTTGTTATTAGTATTATCATGATTAATTATTTTATGGGGAAAAGATAAGAACTACTGTGTTAGCAAATATTTAAATACTGTGCACAGGGCAGTGCAGTTAAGTCTAGGCACTAAGCTGATCACAGTATCTAGGATTTACTCATCTTTTAAAACTGAAGCTTTATAACACTTTGACTACTCCTGTACGGGCCCTAGTGACTGCCACTCTTCTGTCTGTTTGTATGGGCTTAGGCCATTTTAGGTTCTTCACGAAATACTTCTCTTTCCTCATGTGTGTTGTCTCATGTACATATAGTGTCCTCCTGGCCCATCCATGCTGTCTCTACGGACACGATGTCCTTCTTTTTGAAGGCTAAATAATATCTCCCTGTAATAGGTACCATATTTTATCTTTTCATCTGTAGATGGGCAATTTAAGCTGCTTTTATGATGTGGATGTTATGATGAATGCTACAAAGAATATGGGAGTGCAGATTCCTCTATGAGATCCTGGTTCCATTTTTTCTGGATATATACATTAAAGTGGGGTGACTTGAAGCTAGGATAGTTCCAGTTTTCATTCCTTTTACCTCCACCCTCTTTGCATTAGTAGCTGCACCACTGTGTATTCCCTCTATAATGATTTTATAATTTATCTCATATAGTTCTCAGTGTCAGGAAGGTATTGCTATGCTTCTCGTCTTTGTGAATGAGCAAGCAGGCTTGGAGAGTTAGAGGCAGCCAGGAAGGCTGATTTCTGACTCAGATCCCACGGTAACTGTGTGGTGAGGCTCAGAGACAGTGAGTCCTGACTGCTCCCCAGCTCCTGTCCAGTAAACCGGAGGGTTGCTCAATCCCCACAAAAGCTTACAAAGTGCAAACATTTGCACAAACACCATTTGTGACAAACTGCATGGTAAGAAGCTTCATATATAATCTTGCTTCCTGGTGTTTTGTCTAGCAATACAGGGTCTCTCACAGATTTTCAAGGCTGTGAAGCGTAAAACAGCATGACTTTCTGGACCATATTTTTGAATTTTACTTTGGGGCACAAATACTAGTAAGGCTGAGTTTGACAGTGAGCACATTTATACACAAAAGCTACCCCGAATGAAACCTGGTTATGTAGGGGAAGCATAAAATCTTCGTGGGTGCCATACCGTGAAGGAGCATTTGGCATACAAGGAATAAATTCTAATTTCAGACATTTAAAAACACATAATAAATGTAAATTATATAAATTTGCTTAGGAAAAATCACTTCCTTCAATATTCTGTTAATAAATTGTAAATTAACAGTTCATATGACAGAAGATTTACATAGAATTAAGCCTAAAGTTTTCATAGGACATTTAACTACATATATAAGTAGAAATTAATCAACTTAGATAACTTCTAAATATTCCTTAAAAATTCTAAAAGAATAAAACAATAGTTAATGATCTCTTTCTACTTAAATTTAAAGGTTTCCTATAATTTTGTAATAGATATTAGAATAAAAAGTCATAATCAAATTTTATTTTTCATTCTGGTTCAAACAAGTGAAGCCAAATACAAGATTCCTTTCCTTTTTTTCAACTGAAGCGATTACTTCAGGAAAGATTTAGGATTTTAGGTAATTTGTAGAACTAATTGATCAATGACTAAAAAGTTTGACCCAAATTAATTTTAATTGTACTGTAATTTCAATATACAGCATTTATAATTGCTGTGCTTATAACTGCATTGTTTTTAGAGTCCACCCATGTTATTAATTTTTTAAAACTTCATTTGTTATGATATTAGAAGGTTTTAGAACTTTATTAGCAAGATAATTCCACTTTTCTAAAACATACAATTTCCAGATTTTGATAACACCTCCTTCTAGAGATGCTAGCTCTATTCCAAGTGTCAGGAAGCTCTGGCTGTTGTCATGTGTGAAATCCAGGGAGCTGCTCAGTTTAGGGACGCATGATGGAAAACACATGATATGTCTGGATGTGCTTGAACAGGAAGTCATTAATACACAGGAATGACTGATACTAAACTAAAACATCCAACTTAAATAAAAAGGGAATGGCGAGCAATCGCTCAAAAGAGTTTGTAGTAAAACCAAGAATATTGGTGGAGGACTGTGAAGTCAAGGGCAAAAATGAATAAATATTTATATCTCCCAATTTAGAATGCAGAAAAAAAATGCAGAAAAGAATCTCAAAATAGAACAAGCATAGAGATGAAGGTTATTCATCTGTTTTTAGAGATTCTCTGTAAGGAATCATTTCTGAAAGTACATCCGAGGACCACCATGAGAGAAGAACAGTCTTTGTCTTATGCTCAGACTACAGAGTCTTCCCACTCACTACTGGCTCAAGGCTAGGTCCTGTGCAACAGAGCTTCTGATATTGGGTAATCATTTCACCCTTCACAGTGTCTCCTTGAAAAGTCCAACCAATTCGTGTGGGGTAAAAACATCCTTGCAATTTGCAGGCTTTTTTTTTGTTCAGTGTTTTTGAGACAGGGTCTCACTATGTAGTTGAGGCTGACTTAGAACTCACTATGTAGCCCAGGCTGGTCTCGAACTCACAGTGATCCTCCTGCCTCAGCCTCCTGAATGCTGGGATTACAGGTGTGTACCACCACACCAGTATACAGGCTTTCTTTATGACAGGCAATAAGGAAATAGCACAAGGAGAGATTAGACATGCTCAATTCGTCTGCAGGGCTCTCCTCTACATCTTTGTCTCTTTTTTCTTTGTTCCAAGTTATAGCAGATGCAACTGCAGAGGTCCACGGAGACCTGAGGTTACTAATTTCCTTCATTTCTCAACTCAGTGTGAAGAAGCATGTTGAAAAGTCATAAAAAGATCCCTTTACAGAGAATAAATAACCTTTAAAACAAACAACACTGGGAACAAAACTGAAGTCATCAGAAGGGAAAGGCCAGACTTGTTAGGTCGTATAAATCCCTTCTAATTCCAGATGTTACAAGGTACTTTAGTCATTATCCTTTACTAAACATCATTAAAACTATTTCATATTTCTTGATTCTTAAATCTAAAATCCCCATTTATTCACAAAATAATCATATGCTTTTGTTCAGTCTGATTCTCCAAAGTCCAAAAATCTGTATTAGAGTATGACTGTTGATTTTTAAGAACAATAATTGTATCCTAAAGATCAAAATTTATTTATTTTCATTTCATTTCAACTTTTCCTGTTTTAAAATTTGCAAATGCTTACATTGTGGATTTTTACCATTTCCAGAAATCCCAAAACACTTAAAACTCAACTCGCAACCCGATCTTACTGTCCTGATGAGTTTCCATATATAGTAAATGGAATTTTGGCTATTTAAATAATTCTTTTGGCAGCACCAAAGTATGTTCCTGAGAGTCTTAGTCTAGAATATCTTGAATTTTACTTTCATGACTTCAAATATGTTCTTGATATATTCCTGTCATGAACTTGATAAGATCTGCTTAGACATAGAACTGTGGTTTCTGACATTGGTATACAGATGTAAGCAATTACATTTTAAAGTTTCTTAAATTGGTACTGCCCCAGATATAATTGTACCCTGTACAAATGATCATTTCTACTAATTGAAACAATGAAAACGTCTGCATTCCCTAGACATATGTATTTATTACCCTTCAGTCAACTGTGACAGTGTGCACCAGAAATTATGCATGTGTATACATTCTGTGACCTGCAAACTCCTCTTGCCAGATTTATTTACAGAAATATTCATAAAATAACATAAATACACATGTTCAAGAGGCCCATTATGGTTTTGCTTATAATCACAACAAGTGAATAACACAGAGGAAAATCAGTAAGGCTATGAAGAAATGAGATGTGGAATTTCTACATTCAGTGGAATTAAAATAAAACAAATACAAAGCAAATCCACCAATGATGAAATGGGAAAAATACATGGGAAACTTCCTAAGTGAAAAAGTAAATCATGGCACCATGTTGGAGATAGTTGGATTTGTGCATAAAAGGAACAAATAATATACTTTTATTCATACGTGACATATACAGCTGGAAAATAAAATCTAAACTGAAAAATACATTGTTGTTTAAACATTTAAAAATTTATCACAGTACAAAAGACACATTGCCATTAATCTTCCTTAACATGTTCGCCCTCGCTGTGAACACACTGCCTCCATCCTCATGCCACTCTCCGAGGCAGCTCTGGAAGTCCCTTCGTGTCCTCTGTTTATACAGTCATAGCTGCCTCCATGTCCTGAACTGACTCAAAAAATTTACCTTCTGCAGTCATTTTAACCCGGTGGAAGGCACCAGACCTGGTGAACGAGGAGGATAAGTGTACACTGTAATGTTTCTGCGAGGCTTTCTGTTGGATCGCAATCAACAGTGGCATTCGCCGTAGTTTGGATTACACCTCCCGCAGTCACCCGTGGAAGAGGACTTCTAGGACTGTCAGGAAGTGGCAGGAACAATGGGAGGGGATTAAAGGCAATATGCTTTTTACCATAATAATTCCTTAAATTTCCGTCTTCACTGTATATTTTGATCACCCCTTGTATATACCAAATGCTAATTGTTAGCAGTGAAAAAAATATACAGAGGACTCTCTTCACCTGCCGATCACAGCAGAGATTCCTACATAGAATTGTTTTATATAATTCACCACTATTTTTAGTTTAACAAAACTTTAAGTATGCCATAACACTTGTCCCCAGAAGGAATTTTCCGACTGGGTCACCAAGAAACAACAGCCCATCAACATCTCGACAGGAATGACTTCGCTTCTTCCCTTCTTCTGGGAAGCAGTTAAATAAAATGATTCACTTTTCTGGCTTTGAGAGCTTTCTTATCCATCTCTGATTCTCCGAGACATAATGAACTTTGGCATATGTTTCATTCCGGTAAAATTTCTTTAAAGATGTTTCAGAGTAATTAGGAATAGACTTGTAACAAATGAAGGTCCAACTTTAAATGACATGAAACGGGCACAGAGGCCGCTTGTCTTTTCACTTCACTAAAATAATCTGTAGTTGCTTTTATATTACCTGGATGCCTGTCTTTCACTTGCATCAGGGATGTCTGAACACTGCGCTTTCCCAGATTGCTCAGCGTCTACACAGGTATGCATCCTTGGGGTCTTATTTGATACCACAACAAAATTAGGGGGTACAGGGAGAAGGAAGCTTACAACCTTACGGATAAGACAAAAGTTACGCCCTTAAGTTTCCAGAGAATCGGGGGAGGGGAAAGATAAAAAGGGAAAAGAAAAAAATATGTGAAAAGGAAAAACATAGAAGCAATGTCTTCATAAACAGGGAAGGGGGAGGGGGTGAAGGGAGGGCAGGGGTATGGGGAAAAATAAGAACCAAGAAGCCATGTAAAGGTGCAAGATCCCAATGATGAATGTAACTGTACTGTGTACCTAAAATGTACCAATAAACTTAATAATAAAAAGGGGGGTAGGAGAGACAGAATGGTAGGGGAATTGAATCCTGTCATGTCTGTCTGTTTCTTTGTTTGTTTATCACATATCCAATGCATTCCCCGTTAGTCCACAACAACCACTCTCATAAAACGAGCAGTCTTTCCCAACCAGATGTTAAATCAGTTCATCGATTTATTCAATTATTTCTGGTGCTGTTTTTACTTACTTCATTTTAGCCTGCTGATCATGATGCAATTCTTTTTGTTGCAAGATATGTGGCAGTCACATGGATGTTATTTCACAGTTGAGGACATTTCAGTTACTGCTCCCTTACTACTTACTCCTTTTGGATGATATGAAAGGGCCTAAAGTCCCCGTCCTATAGAATCTATGTCCTTATGCAAATGTGTAGGCAATCAGAGAGTATGTTCGCAATTGCGATGAAGCACACAGGCTTTAGCGTCAGCCTGAGTTCAAATCCTGACTCTGCCCCTTACCAGTGTGTGGCCTCAGGCAGTTGACGATGCCGTCCTTTGCTCATTCATAGATGGGAGTGGTGAGTGTCCCTGGTATGCCATCGTGAAGGTGTGAACAATTAAATATTGCGTACATGGCACACGAAAAGTGACCAGTAAAGGTTAGATATTATTGCTTAAAGTGGAACACCTACTGGTGCTAACCCAAAGCAGTGCTGTGAGCCACCTCTCCCTTTGAGTAACCGCACAGAGATCTACACAGCAAGGAAGAAGAGCTGATGCTCCAGCCCTGGGAACCTGCGTACACACCTGACACTTGACAGTAACAACAAAAGGAGCACACAGAACTCTCATCCTCGGGGCCCCTTTGGGGGGTTAAGCTAGATTGTCAGAAAGTTGTGCAATGAAATTATCCCACGTCTTCAAGATGTGTAAAGTCACTGCATGGAAATTTTAAGCGTATATCCTTAGCTCTCTTAGGTTGTGGACATAAACACATAACTTTTTAGTAGATGTGCTTCAAAGCCTTGTCTTTCTACCATCTGAAGTATTTATAAAAGGTCTGCTCTGAAGTTTGCTCTGAAAAGTCATTGCCAGGAAAAGGTTTGTCTTGAAACCTTAGAAGTTTTCTTCTTTTCTAGAAAAGGAAACTATAAATGTTAACTTTTTTTGCCGTGATTGTCTAAAAATTCCGAACTAGATTAACAATGAAGCCGTGATAACTAATATATCCCAGAGAAGAGCACTTTGCAGGAAGTCACTGCGATTCCTGAATACATATTTGAAGTCCATGTTACGAAGATAATTTCTCTGAAACTCTGTGAACTTATACTCCTCTGAAAACTACTTTTAGTCTTTGGATGTAAAACGAAGTTGCTACTTTTTTTAAAGTCAAAAATCACAACGAAATCAATGAATGTATACCCTTTTATAGTTATCATCTTGGTCACATATGTGTGCCACAACCTTGGAATTTTGGAACTTTTCAGAGCTATGTTCAGAACCTATAGGGCATTACTTTGACTATCTCTGTATTGCAGAAAGAATATTCAAGGAAAATAACTTGGGGAAGGAAATACGCAAAAGTCATTTAGAGCCAACACAGGAAAATAAGTCATCAATGTAAAAATAACCAATTACAAAGAGAGTTCTCCAAATATTTTGAAAAAATATTGCATTCATTATTGAGCCTAGGATCCTTTTATTCCTATCATCAAAATAACTTTGACTTCTATATTTTATTCTAAATTCTGAAGCTTTGCCTAAAAGTTATTTTACTAACACACTTCATATCTACAGAAGCTCAGAGAGGAAGAAGTCTCTGCCTTCCCCTAGAAGATCTTTATCCAGTTTAATTCCTTCCTTCTCTTCTAAGCAAAGAGCAATTTTTAAAAGACAAGATTCAACTGCAGCTCTCTAAAATATCTGAGACTGCTAACTGTATGCATAACATCCCTAGGACTTTCATGAAAAGAAATTTTAAAGTTCATTCTGCAACATACTGAAATAAATGACAATCACATATGTTTTTTTAATCTCTACCTTGAGCCAGATATTTGTACAAATAATCTCACTGAACATGATCAACATTGGGAAATAGGACATTATACTTTCCCATCTTGAGAAAAATGAGCCACACTTCAAAAGAATTCCCTAAGGTTCCACAGTTATTGACCGCCACGCTGAGATTCCAGACCAGGGCTGATTTCAAAGGGCCCTACACTCAGTGATACCACCTGTTAACATCAAAACTCTTCCTACTGTACAGAGCTCCATAATTGCTTCCCTGTGAAAAGAAGATGAGGGAGAAAATAGACTGGCAGGACCTCAGACTGAACATGGTTTGTATTTGCTGAGGAATGTGAGAGGCTGTTACACTCACTTAACCATGTCTTTCTGAAATGAATAAACAGCAGCTGGGAAAATACATTTCTTAAAGAAGGAGTCTATATGCACCAGGCCAAAAAAAAAAAAACACTTCCAGATGTTAATGTAAAATTATCCAGATGCTTCAAAATAATCATCCAGAATACCAGAGGCAAAAGAAAATCTAACTGAAAAATGATTTCAAAAGAGAAATCAAAGTAGAGATACCAATTTGATATTTTTGCTAAATTAGAGCAGGCAATTTCTTGGCTTTTATTAGTGAACACATGACAAAAGGTCTCTCTTAAATGATGTAATGAAGTTGGAACTTTCTTTTTCCTGCCTGGTGCAATTAATGACAGTTTTTGAGACAGCATTCAGCACTCCTGTAACATTTTAGGTACATGTTGTGTTGGGTTCAGTAGAGATCTCTTAGGTACCCAACATGAAATGCACAAATTAAAAATTACTGTCATAGAAATAATTTGTGCCTATTCATATTCTTACATGCAATGTAGGAACCAGCCTATGAGCTGAGCTGGAACCTGACCAAGGGGTGACGAAAAAGAAAAAGAAAAGAGACACAGAAACAGGTTAAAATCTAGGGGACCAGAGGGCTCATATCTCCCTTCAACCTAGGGCTCCAAATGACCGGTACAGCTTGGCTTTATTTACTCAGGCATGGGCATGAGCTATTAGAGTTCCACAGGATTCGTCTCTCTCCCACCCTCCCGGTGATTCTCAGGGTAAACAACTTAACCTCAGGTGGTTTTACTTTTCCCTGCATTGTGTGGGCACGCCTCAGTCCTCCAAACTGATCTCCACCGTGCAGAGCTAAATTTGAACATGCAACAAAAGCCTATCATTTTTGTCATTGATTTCTGGGATTCTGCTGTAGATTTAGCACATAAATGAATGGCAGTCTGCAAATACTACAGATTTCTAAGGGGTTGCAGTCCCGTCAACAAATGTATTAGACATTTGAAGGCCAGCTGGTTCATTGATGAGGACAGTTCAACTTGGTAAAACACTTCCCACTTCCTATTCCCAGGCATGTTTTATCTTGTTTGCTGGTCTGCACAGAAGTCCTTACATGTGTGTTTAAGCAATGTAAACTGAGGAGCAGAGAAATGAAAAGTGAGGGCTGGTCCCTCTCAGCTCTCAGCAACACCTAGGAAACACCAGCAACTTTCAATCCCTATTTGTCTCTGGAAGAACATCAGGGAGGATTTTACGTTAAATGGCTGCATATAAAACATTAGGGATCCTTTTCTGGAAGCTAATACAGAAAAAAAAATTATTCATGTTATCTGATTTAAAACAAAACAAACGGAGCAAAGCTATTTGTATTCCTATCTCAACAGACATTCACTTGTAGTTTTCCTTTAGGGAATTGTGAGCTAATAATCATATCAGTGGGAGTGAACAAAAAGGCCATTTAGTTTTGAATCCTGAGCTGTCCCCTAACCTTGCAGTCTTCTGCTGGGATGACTTGTTTACTTCTCCCTGTGCAGCTGGGCGTCCTGGATAGAGTTGTGGAGATGTTATTTTTTTTAAAGTAACCTCAAATTCTCTTCCTGGATCAGAAGAGTTCAGCAACATATTTAGTGATTTTTTTCTTGACCTGATTATTGTATACATTTTCAACCCTGATTCACACTTGCCTCAGTTTTATATAAGTCCTCTAACTTTAAAAAAAAATATATGAACATCCTATTTCTCACTGTCTTATGTGTGTCTCTAGTTTTGGAGATTTACATGGGCTGGGGATGCTGTTCCCTCTTATATTAAAACAGACTTTAGTATTACTGGAAACAGTGACATCCATTCCTTTTCACACTCTGTCTTTGTTTCTTTTTTGATAAAGATTTTCATTTGGCTGGAAAAACTACCTTTGTTATATTTTCAAAAAAGAAAGGCACCACCTGTGCTATTTTTCTCCCGAGAGGAATGAAATGTCCATACTGCACCCCCTGTCTGTCCTAACACAGAGTCTCCTCCAGGGCAGGCCCGAGGATGACTGGTGTTTCTGGGCTTCACTCCACAGAATGCCACCCAGACACTGGAGGTCCTGGCTCACGTCAGCACAGCGCTGTGTGGGTTAGAAGAAAAGCAGCCACTCTTCGTGTTGCCCAGGACACCATTTCCCCTAATTCTGGAATTGTCCTAATGGTCTACCTTGCAGAGAACACCATTGGCAGTCTGCGGTCCATGTTCAGATGGTTTTTGAGGTCA
>NW_022900926.1:9746983-9753256 GCF_012274545.1 Fukomys damarensis | reverse complement strand
GTGTGTGTGTGTGTGTGTGTGGTTGGTCGTGGTGATGTCATTTCGCTTATGTCTTCATGAAGTGTGATCAAAAATGCAGTGAGTGCTGCTGCCCAGTGAAATCCAACAGAAAGGCAGGCTCGCAAATCATAGAGTCCGCCCTCACACTCCTTATCCACCAGATCTGCCATTGCACAACTGCTGGCTCTTCCCCAAAGCCAAAATGACCATGCAAGGTAATGACCGAGGACATCAAGGCCTCCACAACGGCTTGGCTTCTGACATGGCTGAAATACCATCATGCAGGGTAGGGCGGTGTCTCCTTGGCTCATGAAGTGATATGGCCTTATCAGGAACATGTGCTTAATGGAATTCACAAGTGGAGACTTTGGCATAGCACCAGACAACACAATGTGAGTGTTGAAGATAAAGTCAGTCACTTTGTATCTTTGGCTTTTCTCTCAACAATAGGGATCTACTGGTTTTCTGATGCATTTATCTAGCCCTCATCTCAAGGCAAATGTCTAATCCTCTTTTCATTTTTAGAAGCTCTTATTAGTACTGCACAGGTCTGCAGTACACAGTGCTTACATTCACTGTGGGGAGATGGGACACCCAACGGGACACACCTTAGTGCTCTCTACTCCCCATTTTCCCCTCCCTGCCCCTCCACCCATCCCTTGGTCTCCTTCCCCCAGTCGAAGACCTATCGTCTCCCTGTATTCTATGGAAGCCAGGCAAGCACAGTACACTCAGCTTCCAGCCTAGCTCATCTGTGACGTCACTCCGGGCTTGTTCGGAGAATTGTCCAAGTGTTATCTCTCAATGCAAGGACTTATCAAAACACTGTGGGAATATGGGGGGCCCCTGTAGAGACCGAGCCCCTCATGCTGAAGAGCGAACCCCACATTCTCTGAGCACTGTGGCGAAAGAAGGGCAAAGCTGGATACATTTAGTAAGAAAGCAAAACTCCAAACGTTCTCATTCTTTATGCTGAAAAACATCCTTCTTTTTATTGTAGCAAGCACTTCACCATAATTATTGTAAAGAGAAAAAAATTGCACTCCTATAAAGTCTGTTTCTGTAAGGCTCTTTTTTTCTCTCTAAGTGTAAATTTAAGGTGGATTTTCTCATTCTGAAACTGTACCACATCTCAGTACAGACAGCCTCTCTGCCCAGTCTAGCCAGTTACTCAGTTGCTGAAATAATCGCGGTCCCAACACCGTGGCTGTGTAGACAGCCTACGTTTTCTGCATGGCTATCAGGAGCTCCCCACATGAGTCCCTGTTCTTTCCTCTCCATCCCTATCTGTAACCCTGCAAAACTAAGCCTTTTCTGTGCTGGAAATGTCTTTACCACCTTCTCCAACGCTCTTGGATATTTCCCTGATTTATTTTATGTCTTATCTAATGCCTCCTAAAATATAATAGGCCTGATTCTAGGCACTTAAGATTCTGCCCCCAATATGTCTCTCAATAACTGTTAATGGAAACAAAATAGCTAAATGTTGAGGTGTGCTCATTTTTATAGGAACTCATGGCATTCACTCATAGTGCCAAATCACTTGTTGGTGGATGTGATACTATTCCAGCCCTAATTCTGGTGCCTTATCTTTTGAGTAAGGCATTTGCTTTGGGGTGATAAAAATGTGAGTAGCTCTACTGCAGCTAATTCAACACAAAAGTTTATCTTGTTAGAATATAAACGGATGCAATGTAACAAAGTGTAAGAAGCGTGAGGAAGATGTTTTTCACCGAAATAATGTGGCGATAAGGAGAAAGACAAAATTACATGATCACTGGGAATTCTTTTTAAAAAGCAATGGAAGGACCTATTATTTCCTTGACACACTCTTCAAGAGTTTCCACCAGTGGTCTTGCTATAAGGTAATTATCTTGCGGGGAACATTGGATGCCAGGAGTTTAGATGCATGAAATGGCTTCACACTGGTGGTAGCTGTCACTCCCGATAAAACTAACATCTACACATGCGATCATGTTGCATATGTACGGGAACAGGCATGCATCTGCGGAGACACAGGTACCCACAGACTTGCTGCAACTTCCATGAGCTCAAACCACACAGTTTAAAACTAGCAATCACACATACCACTGCCAACCAATATACCTCTGCTTTCCACATCAGGCCCCAATGGTACCTGATGTAGCACCAGGTTACTCATATGCAAATGCTATTTACTCTTCTCTTCTACTCACAATCTAGAACCATAAGAAGTATGACTCACTTGTAGCCTACTACGCCATATTACTAATTCGATAATAAAAAAGAACTTCATAAAATAAGTAATATAAATTATAATATTTATAAATCATTTCAATGGAAGTTGGCGATTTCTTTTTGATCTTGCTCCTCAAATATTGTATACAGTAAAAGTTACATTTGGAAGAGTTTAAATTTCTACAAATATTTCTATTCATGTTTCAGTATATATTAGTTTAAACCATATGAAACTGTATTTTTATTGACAAAAAGTAGTGAGATGCTGGCCATTTAATATGGTTCAACCTAACAGCAGGTTGGGTTTTAGAGTCATTTGTCAGTTGAATAGCCAAATAAATAATTCTTATTACTGAGTGAAGCTAAAGAACAAATTTACCCAAGGAAAATATAATTTTGCAACTTGTAATCTTGCCAAGGCTGCCATTCTTCTCTGCAAAATGAGTATCATAGGATTTTTGCTACCCATGATTAGAATTTAAATTGTATGTCTTATGGACTTCCCAGGTAGTAGAGTTCAGCAAAGTTATTCATTTATGTATTTCCAATGAAAATATTTGGTTGCGGTCAGCTGCTATGGTGCAAAATAATACACATCCTCAGGCTAGAATGCATTAGGAGTAGAGTTTTTCTCCCGTTTTCATTTCTTAGCAGGGGACCTGGTAAAGTAGCTCCTCATATCTTTTAAAATTTGCTTGTAAGTGTATTAGTAACCATCCCACTCCTGGGTTACTTGTCTCAAGGACTTTTGATACTAACTCGAGAGTTGATAGAGTTTCCCTGAGGATCAGAAGCTTATTTTAACAGCTATGAGATCCTTTGTTGTATTTTTCAAGTATACTTCTGCAATAAAGATAATAGTATCTCCTCTTCCCTGTGCGAGAGTGATTAACTGGCAGGGACATACCCTCAGGGTTTTCCCAGTAGAAAAAGAAGACAACACTTAATTATCCACAGTACCACAGGAGCCCTTGTGGCCAATGGAAAATGCAAATTTAGAAGAAAGCTGATTGGACCTAAGGGCTCAGTTTAGAAAGCAGGATGATTATGAGATATCAGAAGATCTGGGCCGGATATTAATGTTGAACATTATTTACCACTCTGTGACCTCCAGCAAGGTACCAAGGCTCCAGCTGTAAAGGGAGCTTAAGGCAGTTTGTCTTCCAGTGTCTCACAGCTTTGGGGAGGGTCAGGTGCAAAAGTATAAGGCTCAGTTCTTCGCAACTGACAAATCTCCACAGATGAAATGTCACCCTCCACATTACTGATAACATAAATGAGCACTAAGGCCAATTCTTTTCCTCCCTTTGGGATTTATATTTTAAACAAAAGGCTTCCACCTTCCTTGGGTAATGGGAAACAAAATGGATAAGACTAACATCAAATCCTGCACAGCTTATGCTGAAATTTAAACTTGGTTCTAAATGCTATGGGATTCCTGAAAACTCTGAGGCCCAAATAGGCAGCAGCTCAGACCCAGGCCTCCACCACCTCTACCCAGAGACAGGCAGAGACAGGGACTGAGGCTTTTCAAGGCCAGTGGATTTTTCAGAAGGTTCTCAGAACACAGAGGAAAGCTTTTAGTCTTAACCTTCCTAGTGCTCAGAGGCGATGCTCTTGGGTCGTGACGGTGGCCATGGCTGGAGTCACTGCCTGTGGCACTACTGGAGAGCCCCGTCTGCATAGCTGTGCCATTAGAATGTCTCTGTGGCTGGGCTCAGAGTAATGGAGGACCCTGAGCTCTGTGCCTTTACACCCTGCGGCTCTACCAGGAGCTCAATATCATTCTCTCAACGCAGGGGAGAGCAGTCCCTGCTGAGCCCTGTCTTGGCTTTGAGGAGATGAAATTGCCCTTCTACAAGGAAATGTTTAAAAGCTTTTGCTCAAAGCCTCCTCTTTGCAGCCTGGATGACCACAGGCAGGGTGAATCTTCCACCACTCTCTGTTATCCCTCCTCAGGCAGGCCCGGGCCATGATGCTCTATGATTATCTCATCCTTTGAGTGAGCTTCTCTTCTTTTCTTGAATTCAAACATAGGGTGTAAGATTTCAGGGTTAATTCCCTTCTTGACAGTGGCTCGACTTTTTTATCTTGAGAACTGGGTGTATATCCTAAGGAACCTTCTGTACACACACATGATTAACATTTGTTGAGCTCTTGAATATCACATGGGTTGGAAAGCCAGGAAGGATTGGGCCAAACCAAGAAGGGTGATGAGTTAGAGGTGGCTGGAGCACCAAAGTCCAAAAAAGTAGGCAAGGTGGTGCAATGAGGCTGACAGAGGCTAGCAGGGAAGGCTCGTTGCCTGGGGAAAGTTTCCTTCCCCACCATGGAGATACAGAAGTAGACGGAACTTGGCATATAGAGACTGAAGGTCAGAGCTCAGATATCCTTTTTTATAATAGTGATAAATTTGTCCAAAGAATCCTTCAGATGTAAAGTGGTGCACTTTTCACCTACAATGTAATACTCTAGATGGTTCTAAAAAGTTTCAGTGTACATCTCCAAAACTCTCCAGGCAAGTGACAGACTAATTCAAACTTGCACTGGAAAGACTAGGTGTTAGTCATGGAAGACTATTTTCTATTTGAGTTCTTCCCTTAAAGCAAAAATATTGTTGTTTAATTCTAGTGTGTTATAATTAAGACAGATTTATCTCATTTATCTCATGTTGTCTTGTTTCATGAGCAGGCCTTAAAATAATCCTTTCTTATTTACAGCTTATTTTACTTTTAAAGGATATTGTGAAAGCCTGGAAGAAAATAATTATTCTATGCTTAGTCAAAAATAAACACTACAATTTATGATATTTAAATACTTTTGTGCAAACTAAAATCTTATCTGAAAATGTAATAATACTTATCAACCAATGAAAAGAAATGCAGTATGTGAAAGAGATTGATATACATTACACATACAAAAATAAGTAAGTGATACAATGAGAAAGTTGTTTACTCCATGGTATTCTTTCCCCAAACCCAGAAGCTCAATCTCATTATACGAAAACATAGAGCTAGAGCAAACTGGTAATAGTCTACAAAATATCTTTTAAACAGCTCTTAAGATCTGTCTTAAAACTGTCACAGAGGAGAGGCAGTGGTGAATAATGATGAGAGGCAATGTAGTACCCTGAATCTGGTCCCAGAAAAGAAAAGACCGTAATGGTGAGCTGAATGGGATTGGAGTAAAATCTGCTGCTCAGTTCATAGTAACAGTAACTTCCTAATAGCAACTTCCCGATTTTGACAAATGCACTATACAAGATGCTTTCCATGGAGTAGCTGGGTGAAGATACATGAAGCTTCACTGTACTCATATTATATTAATTTAACACGATTCCAAATTTTTATAAAAAAACATTTTAAATGCACATGCAACTCTGCTTCTCTTCATAATAGATTATATAATTAGGGCCAGTACTCTCAATGGTAACACAAAGACAGACGTAATAAATACACAAAAACATCTGTGTAAGCCATCTGAGAGCTATCAAGAGGTTGGGAAATAACCTTCTCAAAACAAAGGAGAAGCTGTCTAGAGCACGGAATGGTATATTCTGACAGCTTTGGTCTCTAAAGCTTTTTTTCTGTCAAAATGACTTGGGTGTGAGCTGAGCCCTGGGTTTGACATCTTTGCTGTATTTAGGAAGACAAGAGTTGGGTTCTGGGACTTTTTGGGATGGAACTTTGTTGGCTTGGACTCCAAAGACAGGCAGCTCAGGAGTGAGAAAAGTGGAATTAAAGCAGCTGCCACTGGCTTATAAGACAGCTTGGAATGGGCTGACTGTCCCAGAAATTTGAATCTTTAAATTGTTTTAAGAGTTTGCAGATTGCCATGGGGTAGAAGCAGTATCAGAAGACCTTCACAAGATGAAGATAATATTGTAGCCCTTCCATTGTTTCCACATGCACTTTTTGAAATATAACTTACGTGATACAAAGTCACCAGGCATAAGAAGATAGAAGATAACATAAGAAAGTGTCAGCAAATGAAACAGCCCAAAACATACAGCTATCAAGGCCATACATTAGAATTACTAAAAAAAAAAAAAAAAAA